>NC_057726.1:17323137-17539096 GCF_004010195.1 Chiloscyllium plagiosum | reverse complement strand
ATAGTTTTAAGCTGGTTGGAGGAAAGTATAGAGGGGATGTCAGAGGCGGGTTCTTTACACAGAGAGTTGTGAGAGCATGGAATGCGTTGCCAGCAGCAGTTGTGGAAGCAAGGTCATTGGGGACATTTAAGAGACTGCTGGACATGCATATGGTCACAGAAATTTGAGGTTCATACATGAGGATCAATGGTCGGCACAACATCGTGGGCTGAAGGGCCTGTTCTGTGCTGTACTGTTCTATGTTCTATTACTGCATGTAAGGCTATTTAGTAAGACAGGAGCCAGTGATTGCTAACATTGCCAGAATGTTTCTCCTTGGATAAAGGTATCAAAATTGTTGTCTGTATTCCAGTTGTTATCCTCAGCTCTTGCCATCACACCATGCTCTCTAAGCTATGCAGATATGGTTGGAAAGCTCAGCATGTCAGTCAGCATCTCATGAGTGATTTCTGCTTCCAGAGCTGCTCCTATGCACTTACCTTGAAACCTAGCAGAGCAATTAAAAAAAAATATGGGGCTTGTTGGTCAGGGGTAGAATATTATGGGGTTGGTTAGCTAACTTGGCTGGATGGCTGGTTTGTGATGCCCACAGTTTGGATTAAATTCCTGCAACGGCTGAGATTATCATGAAGGATTCTCCTTCTCAACCTCTCCCTTCACCTGAGGCGTGGTGACCGTCAGGTTAAACCACCACCAGTCAGCTTCCTGTCATGACACAGCAGCCCTATAGTCTGGTAGAGAGGCCGACGTTGGACTGGGGTGTACAAAGTTAAAAATCACACAACACCAGGTTATAGTCCAACAGGTTTAATTGGAAGCACCAGCTTTCAGAGCACCTGATGAAGGAGCGGCGCTCTGAAAGCTAGTGTGCTTCCAGTTAAACCTGTTGGACTATAACCTGGTGTTGTGTGATTTTTAATCTTTACCTTTTGTTAGTACATTAGCATTGACAGAAGGTTGGCTGACTAAAAGAAGACAGATAATTGAGACAGGGACATTTTTGATTTGGTACTCTTAACTACCGTCATGCCACAGGGATAAATGCTCAGGTCACAATTATTTACAATATGTATTAGAGACATGAATGATGGACATTATATCACCCATGTTGCAAAAAGAGGTGTGATGGCAAGAGCTGAGGATAACAACTGGAATACAGACAACAATTTTGATACCTTTATCCAAGGAGAAACATTCTGGCAATGTTAGCAATCCAGAGAACATTTCGTAGATTGATTTCAAGAATGGTAAGATTTTCTTTTGAGGAGCAGTTGAGTTGATTAAAGTATAGAAAACAAGAGGAGACCTTATTGAAACATACATGACTCTTAAGGGGGCTGTGGAGAGGTTGTACCCCCTTGTGGGAGAGTATAGGACCCAAGAGCCTAATCCCAGATTAAGGGGTCATTTGTTTCAAAGAGGAGGAATTTTTTCTCTCAAATGGTAGTGAATCTCTGCAGTTCTTTATCATGAAGAGCTTTGTCATTAAGTCCCAGACTCTATATGGACTGTATCTTTTTATTTTTCTCTATTATTGATTATGGACTAAAACTGAAAAAAAAAACTCTTAAAAACTGAAGATAGTGTAAAAGATAGCTACATTTGATAGAAGCGGATTAGGTGACATTTATTGCGAGTGTTTGTTTTTACTGCTGCTTGTTCAAGTAGAATTGGATGTCTGGATACTGCTGTACTGAAGTCAGGTACCTGTATATTGACAGAGCATATACAGCCGCAAGTAGCTGTTTGGTTTGTATACTAGTGACCAATTATTAACAATAAAGTAGTCTTGTCTGACAACAGGTAATAGACCAGCTGTCAGATGGCTGAACAGCTTTGGAGTTTGAATGTTTTGGGAGAAGCCATCGAATCTCTGCAAGCACAGGAGCTGTCTCTTTTCTCTGCAGTAAAAAAAAACACTTTAAGTCTGAAGAAAGCCAGTTTCTTTTGCCCTTAACAGTCTGTAAGCAGTGAATCTTAACCAATAAGCAACTTGATAAATGTCAATCAGCCACCTTGTACCTTCTGTAAGCAAGTGCAAGTACCTGGAGGAGAAATAAGGTGCAGCCTGTCCTGACTCGCCAGAAAGACCATCTCAATGAGCCATGTGGATAGGGGCCATTAAACTGCTTTCCCTATCTTTCCTTCTGTCACCACACCCATGTTTTCTTTCCAGTCTGATGTATGTGTGTGTAGGGGGCAGGTTTATAAAGGGATTAAAGTTTTAATGAGTGGGGTTACTGGTCGATAGTTCATAATTGTTTAGCTGTTGTTAGGGTCTATTAATATGTAAATAATAATCGTGATTAAACATAGAAACCTAGTTTATGCATTCTGTCAACCTGGGTCTAAAAGACATGTAAATTTTGGAATTCAGCATACTTTATAAATGTTTAACTTTTGTGATGACTTCGGGGATAGCAAGTCTTGATTTTCAGCAGACTACCACAGTGAAGTGTAACAGCTGAGGGAGACTAACAGAGTTTTAATCAGAAAGGGAATCGAGGATTATGGGGATAAGGTAGGAAAGTGAAGATGAGGATTACTTTTCAGCCATGATAGAGTCATGGAGTCATAGAGATGTACAGCATGGAAACAGACCCTTTGGTCCAACCTGTCCACGCCGACCAGATACCCCAACCCAATATAGTCTCACCTGCCAGCATTCGGCCCATATCCCTCCAAACCCTTCCTATTCATATACCCATCCAAATGCCTCTTGGGCAAAGCTGGCCAGATGGACAAAATGGCCTACTTCTGCTCCTATGGTTTATGGTCATCCACCTTGTCCAGAACTCCCAAACACACTTCATGGACTGCAATTGTCTACCTGTTTGAGGAATTTTGCATCACCAGTGCACCACATCACGGCATCATTATGGCATGTCTCAGCTTAATTTGTAATACAGTTCAGCATGTCAGCACTGCTCCCTGTGCTCCCCAAAACCTCACATTGCTATGCTGCTTCTAGTGCTGCAAACAGTGATAATCATCCATCTCAAAGTGCTTCTTTGGGCGGTTAACTTGCTTTCTTGGTTCTCACTCACTTTGTGCCTTCTTAAATGTTTACAGCATCTCTTCCTTGCCTTACCTTGCCTTTTTAATGCAGACCAAGTAATAACTGTTCAAGAGGGCAGATTTCTTAATATCACACCTACAATATGTGGCAGCAGCTTTTGCAGAAAGCACACTGCTTCAACCAGGTACTCATGTCTCAAAATCTAAGGGGAGTAATCCTTAGTCTAATTAAGGTGGACAATGGTCAGTCAATGCGTTTGTCTGAACCTAGGGCACCTCACAACCTATCCTGATGCAGTGAGTAAGGAGTGCAGAATGAAGGCAGGGTTTGTAGTTTGGGAGATGGAGTATGTGAAAGCCATTGGGAAAAGATGCTGCGTGCAATACTGAGAATGGTGGTCTATGCGCCTTGTTGGGAGATGCGTGCTGTTATACAGTTGGAATGAGTGTGAACTAGCAGAGAGAGGTTGGTGGCATTTACCCTTGTCATTAATCCTCTTACAGCATTGCTGCACATTCCTAGATGCCACACTGACTTGGGGCTACTTTGGAACAGGTTGGCAACATTTGAAATATGGCACCTGTGGTGTGAATGCTGTAAGATCCTAGCGCTGATCAGTACCTTTAGGACAAGGCTGGACACCAGCAGTGCTGCAGAGGCGTGGTGCCTACTTAATTCAGTGAGCAGTATCAAATTGCGTGAGAAAAGTCACTAGGGCTCATGGAGGGAAAGCCTTCATGAAATTTCCTGAAATTGACATTTGGCCAAACCTAAGGAAGATTCAGCCCATTTTTACTAAGAATTTGAAATCTAGACCTTGATGGTAAGTCCATCTCCTTTAAGATCAAGACTCGATCCCCCCCACCAAACCCCCACAATGTTGTATGAGGACATACTGAACTGTGCTTCATGCACTCCTCAGCATTAACCAGTTCAGAGCCTTACACAACAAGAATAAAGAGGGGGTGTGGGGCTGACTGTATTGAGACAAAGTGAGTATGGAGTAGATGGGCTGAATGGCCTCCTTCTCTTCCATTCTGACTGATCTGATGATACGTTCCCTGTCCCAGTTCCGTCTTTAAAGCGTTTAGAGTCAGCGACTGTCACACATCAGGGGAAAGCAACACCACCTTACCTCTGAACCTATTCCTGCTTGTGCATTATTTAAAAGCACAGACCTTGGTTTTCCCCCATCAGTCAGTTGACACGCGATTGAGTTTGGACCAGAGCATGAACCAACCTTTGCACATGCTGAAAACCATGTTGTGACTGGGGCCATCAGTCAAATGTTTTCTTTCCAACTAGAAAAATAAATTGGGAGCTAGAGGAGAGGAAAAAGGAAACCACAAATGCTGAAATCCAGAGTAAAAACTGAAAGTATTGCAAGTGGACAGCAGGACATTTTGTTCTATTGAAGGGTTCCATGAGAACATTAACCTGTCTGTTTAAGGTGTTTATCAACCTGCTGCACATTTCTCTCATTTTTAGTTTTTATTTTGAAGAATGAAAGTATTTGGCTGGAGCCAATCTGTAACTGAATACCTCTGAGTACGTGTTTCTTGTGGAAATCCTAACGATGTCAGTGCTCAGAGACGGCTAAGGGTAATGTATTTCATTCCAAAATTTTGTATGAATTGAATGTTGTGATTTTTCTGTTCATGTGATTGAGAAAGGAGGGGGTAAAAATAAACCTATGTTGCAAGAGCAGAGTGACTTTCTTGTCTAATAGAATTGAGCAACAAAAGACTTCAGTTGTGTAGAGAGATGGTAGAAATTGTGATTATTCTTCCAAGAGCAGAAAAGTTAAAGGGACAAAGATAGTGAGATGTTTAAAATCTTGGTAGGTTTGGATTGAGTAAAGAAGGAGGATCTATTTGAACTGGTTGGATGGTCAGTCACCAGACAGCAGATCAAATTATCATAGAATCCCTACGGTGTGGAAGCAGGCCATTCAGTCCAGCAAGTCCACACTAAACCTCTGAAGAGCATCCCACCCAGATACATTCCCCAATCCTATCCCTACAACCCTGCATTTCTCATGGGTAGTCTCCCTAGCCTGCACGTCCCTGGACAGTCTGGACATTTTAGCACAGCCAATCCATGTAACCTGCACATCTTTGGACTGTGGGAGGAAATCGGAGCACCTGGAGGAAACTCATGCAGACACTGGGAGAATATGCAAACTCCACATAGTCACCCGAGGCTGGAATCAAACCCAGGTCCCTGGTGCTGTGAGGTAGCAGTGCTAATCCCTGAGCCACCATGCCGTCCCAAATCATTGGTAAAATGTTGGCCAGAGAGGAGGTGAGAACAGGAGGCATTTATTTATGCAACAAGCTAAGACCTGAAGTACATTTCCTGAAAGGGTGATAGTAGCAGATGAATTAAAAAAAAGATCAAAATGGATTTTTTACTAACATTTACTGAAAGAAATGTATGCAGGATTATGGGAATGAGCAATGGGAGTGGGACCAGTTTTAAATGCTTTCAGAGAGCTAGAACAGGATTGTTGGAATTAATAGCCTCTTTCAGTGTAGTATGATTCTAACCACAATGGTTTCAACTTTAAGAAAACACACCTATTATTTTGATATTCTGGTCCATTTCTTCTGACTGACTTCTTCCTGTCTGTTAGAACAGTAGTTCCCAAACTTGCTTTTTGTACACCTTCTTTACAACCATTGTTCAATCCTCGTCCTGTTCAATCACCATATGGTCTTTGTGTCTTTATATGTTATGATCTGTTGTACTTCTTGCAAAACAAAACTGTTTACCTTACTTAGATATATGTGACAATAATAAATCAAATTGAGGTTCCATGATTAATAACACAACTGAAGGGGATTTTTCAACCAAAGGAGTTTGAGGAGCAATTTATTAGAGCCTGTTGATGCATGAGCAGTTGTCCTAATCTGAAGATGGATACAAGATACAGGAGAGTAACTGAATAAGCAATTTCATTCTTTACAAATGGCAATCCTGTTAACATTACATGACCTATGTCAAACGATATTAAAACAATCAACTTGGTTGTTAAAAATCACACAACACCAGGTTATAGTTCAACGGGTTTAATTTGGAAGCACTAGGTTTCGGAACAACGCTTCTTCATCAAGTGGTTGTGATGAAGGAGCAGCACTCTGAAAACTAGTGCTTCTAATTAAACCTGTTGGACAATAACCTGATGTTGTGTGATTTTTAACTTTGTACATCCCAGTCCAACACCGGCATCTCCAAATTAATTTGGTTGTGGTATTATTTTGACTTGTGGTTAAAGTCATGCTTATGTTTTTGAGCTCTTTGCTTAGATTGACACTACTACATCATTGGAAATGTTTTTCTTTTTGAGTATGATGTTAAGCTAAGGCCCTGTCAGTGTAGTTGATCATTCAAGATCTCAGGGTATGGTTTGTAAGGGGCGTCTTCACTGACATTGCTCCTTCAACCAATGCCACCAAATGAATTTAGTTCAGAACTAATTTAGTTAGAAACAGAAAATGCTCAATACTCAATTGGTCAGATAATACCTTTGGAAAGACAGAAGTAAGTTTCATTGGCAGAATTTTCCCACCCATGAACGACATAGCCATTGGTGAGAAACTTGAGAACATCGTGTGATAGCCAGCGAGGAACTTCTCAACATTGAGAGCCAAAGTGCTATCTTCCACGTAAATGTTGAACATTGAGACATGATGCTCACTCGTGAATGATGAAAGATATTAGCATCTCATTAACACCTAATTTCACCTCATTGCTATGCAGTCTCCTAGCTACCTGTTAGAAACCAGGTGGTGACAATACCAACATGAAAGCCAGAGTAGTAACCACTGATTCTAACCTGCACCTTGGTCCTCAGGCTTCCATCTTGAACATGAGACACCAAACTCTCAGGCACTGTTCATGTTCAGTGGCTGCAGACCATTGCATCTGAAACATACCTGACGGAACCCTTTTGGCACATCTCCGATCCACTTACAAGACAGTTCTTCACTTTGTTGTTGCATTTTGAATCGTAATGGCATCTTTCATTGTGATGTGCTCACCAGCAGGTGTTTCTGGTTCTAATCTAGCAAAACTATCCACTAGAATGCCAGTATCTGAGCCTTGAAGTGTCCTTTCGGAGGGATCTGTGGCTTCTTCCTCAGAGGTGGAGATGCAGGGCAGGCTACTTAGAGGCTGGCATTGTGCTGATACCATTGGTACCCTCTAGGGACATGAGTAAGTGAAGCGACCTAAGGATAGATTGATATTCAAGCATGTTAAGAGTTCATTCTCAGTGATGATAATGGGAGAATAATGGACACTGCTTCCTATCTGATAGTCAGGTCATGATGTCACAGCATGAACAGGCTCCATGCTTAGAGTCATAGAGATGTACAGCATGGAAACAGACCCTTCGGTCCAACCTGTCCACACCGACCAGATATCCCAACCCAATCTAGTCCCACCTGCCAGTACCCGGCCCATATCCCTCCAAACCCTTCCTATTCATATACCCATCCAAATGCCTCTTAAATGTTGCAATTGTACCAGCCTCCACCACTTCCTCTGGTAGCTCATTCCATACACGTACCACGTTCTGCGTGAAAAAGTTGCCCCTTAAGTCTCTTTTATATCTTTCCCCTCTCACCCTAAACCTATGCCCTCTAGTTTTGGACTCCCCGACCTCAGGGAAAAGATTTTGTCTATTTATCCTATCCATGCTCCTCATAATTTTGTAAACCTCTATAAGGTCACCCCTTAACCTCCGACGCTCCAGGGAAAACAGCCCCAGCCTGTTCAGCCTCTCCCTGTAGCTCACATCCTCCAACGCTGGCAACATCCTTGTAAATCTTTTCTGAACCCTTTCAAGTTTCACAACATCTTTCAGGTAGGAAGGAGACCAGATTTGCTCGCAATATTCCAACAGTGGCCTAACCAATGTCCTGTACAGCTGCAACATGACCTCCCAACCCCTGTACTCAATACTCTGACCAATAAAGGAAAGCATACCAAACGCCTTCTTCACGATCCTATGTACCTGTGACTCCACTTTCAAGGAGCTATGAACCTGCACTCTTTGTTCAGCAACACTCCCTAGGACCTTACCATTAAGGGTATAAGTCCTGCTAAGATTTGCTTTCCCAAAATGCAGCACCTCGCATTTATCTGAATTAAACTCTATCTGCCACTTCTGAGCCCATTGGCCCATCTGGTCCAGATCCTCTTGTAATCTGAGGTAACCCTCTTCGCTGTCCGTTACACCTCCAATTTTGGTGTCATCGGCAAACTTACAAACTGTATCTCTTATACTCACATCTATATCATTTATGTAAATGACAAAACGTAGAGGGCCCAGCACCCATCCTTGTGGCACTCCACTGGTCACAGGCCTCCAGTTTGAAAAACAACCCTCCACCACCACCCTCTGTCTTGTACCGTTGAGCCATTTCTGTATCCAAATGGCTAGTTCTCCCGGTATTCCATGAGATCTAACCTTGTTAATCAGTCTCCTATGGGGAACCTTGTCGAACACCTTACTGAAGTTCATATAGATCACATCTACTGCTCTGCCCTCATCAATCTTCTTTGTCACTTCAAAAAACTCAATCAAGTTTGTGAGACATGATCTCCCATGCACAAAGCCATATTGACTATCCCGAATCAGTCCTTGCCTTTCCAAATACATGTGCATCCTATCCCTCAGGTTTCCCTCCAACAACTTGCCCACCACCGAGGTCAGGCTCACCAGTCTATAGTTCCCTGGCTTGCTTTACCACCCTTCTTAACCACGTTAGCCAACCTCCTGTCTTCTGGCACCTCATCTGTGACTATCGATGATACAAATATCTCAGCAAGAGGCCCAGCAATCACTTCTCTAGCTTCCCACAGAGTTCCCAGGCACACCTGATCAGGTCCTGGGGATTTATCCACCTTTAACCGTTTCAAGACATCCAGCACTTCCTCCTCTGTAATATGGACATTTTGCAAGATGGCACCATCTATTTCCCTACAGTCTATATCTTCCATATCCTTTCCCACAGTAAATACTGATGCAAAATATTCATTTAGTATCTACCCCATTTTCTGTGGCTCCACACAAAGGCCGCCCTGGTGATCTTTGAGGGGCCCTATTCTCTCCCTAATTACCCTTTTGTCCTTAATATATTTGTAAAAACCCTTTGGATTCTCCTTAATTCTGTTTGCCAAAGCTATCTCATGTCCCCGTTTTGTCCTCATGATTTCCCTCTTAAATCTCCTTATCGTGCGGGCGAGCTGAATGTCAAATCACTCCACTACCTATCCCAGTTGATTCTATCCTATTGTGGACCCTTTTCTCCTGGAGTGAGAGAAGGGAGGGATTGATTGAGGTAAAGGTGGCTGCATAGGTTTTACTGCAGGCACTGTTGGGACATGTGATGAGATGTGAATGAGTAGGCAGAGTACAAGATGCTGCGTGAGGTTAGTAGAGTTTGGGAGGATGGAGTTGTGGTAAGGGAAGTTGTTGCATGTGACATTGAGAGGAGTAGACCATAACCCTTGGTGAGAGGGATTTATGGTAGTCGAGAGAAATAGGTAGACCTTGCATAATGGAACTCTCCACAAAACTATTAAATCAATTCTGTTAAAATGGAACCCTATGTTTCAAGTCAAAGACCTTACATCTGAACCAAAAAAAGTTAGACAAATGTAACAGCTTTTAAGTAAGTCCAGAAGCAGGGAAAGATAGTTGGGGGGACTCAGAAAGAACCAAAGGGAAGATCTGTGATAATACAAAAGCATGAGTAAATGTCAAAGAGATGATGATAATGCAAACAAAAGAGAGTGCTGATGACACAATCTTCAGACGAGTGGTAATCTGGGTGGCACATTGGCTCAGTGGTGAGCACTACTGCCTCACAGTGCCAGGCACCTAGGTTCAATTCCAGTCTTGGCTGGCTGACTGTATGGAGTTTGTACACTCTCCCTCTGTTTGCGTGGGTTTCTTCTGGGTGCTCCGGTTTCCTCTCACAGTTCAAAGATGTGCAGGTTAATGTATTAGCCATAGTAAATGCGGGGTTACGGAGATAGGGTAGGAGGTCTGGGTGGGATCAATTCCATGTGTCAGTGCAGACTTGATGGGCCGAATGGCCTCTTTCTACACTGTTGGGATTCTATGAGAAAAAAAATCAAAAACTGGAGTTGAAAATGACTACAGTTCCATCATTGCCATCAACTCTATGGGAAATGTAGTTAGGTGGTATTTTGCTTCTAACAAGAAAAGGCAATTCACCTGCTCCTTCAACAAACCATATATAGTCTGTCCCCAAGATCTTCAAGCTCGATCACATATGAGTCCCTATTTTGAACCTTGGAGATCTCGTTCCAAAAACTCAGCGAACCCATATCCTAATGGTGCTTGAAGTTTTTATTGAATGGTTTGTCATAGGATCATACAACGTGAAAACAGACCCTTCAGTCCAACCAGTCCATTCTGATCATGTTCCCAAACTAAATTAGTCCCACCAACCTGCATTTGGCACGTATCCCTCCAAGCCACATATCCCTTTCCTACTCCTGCACTTATGCAAATGTATTTTAAATATTGTAACTGTGCTTGTATCCAGCACTTCTTCTGGCAGTTCATTCCACCCACTAACCACTTTCTGTGTCAAAATGTTGCCTGTCATGTCCTTTTTAAAACGTTCTCCTCTCACCTTAAAAATATGTCCCTTAGATTTGAACCCCCTTCACTTTCGGAAAAAGACCATGGCTATTCATGCCACTCATGATTTTATAAATCAATATAAGGTCACCCCTCAATCTTCTATGCTGTAGTGAAAAAAACTTAACCTACCTTTCCTTATAACTTAAAAGCTCCATTCAGCTTTCTTCTATATATCTTTAATGTGTTTAACAGTTTAGAGTATTGAGTGCTCATCAAACATTCAAGTTTCACCAGAGTTGAAGTTAAGAGTCAACCACCTTGTTGTGGGTCAGGAGTCACATATAGAACAGACCAAGTAAGAATGGCAGTTTCTTCCCTCAAGGACATTAGTGAACCAGATGGGTTTTTCCTGATAATCAACAAAAGATTGATTCATGGTCATCGTTTGATTCTTAATTCCAGATTTTTATTGAATTTAAATTCAATCATCTGCCATGGTGGGATTCAAACCCAGATCTCCAGGACATTAACTACCTCTCAGGAATAATAGTTCAGCAATAATATCATTTGGTCGTCAATTCCAATAAATCATTGTCAATTGCAATTCCTCCTTCAATTCACCTCTGACCACTTCTTTCTAACGAAACTGTTCCTGCATTATTACCACTCACAGTGAGAAACAGTCTTTTATAAAATGAAGTCCACCGAAGTATTAAAATGGTTGCCTTTGAATGTTTTGTACCCACTGAACAAATACAAGGCCTTTTCTGATCACGGTGTTTGTTGTGCTTAGCAAGGAAGCATTGTTGCACTGATTCATTAAATTCCTTGCCTTTGTTTATAGTTATTTGCTCAGTTTTCTTCCAGTGCTGAATGCATTTGATCTTTATTCAAAATTGTTATTATGATTTTTATCAGCCCAAATTTGCAAGGTTCAACTCATCTGCAGCTTCCCCCACCTGTAATCTTAATAATCCTTTGGCTGATATACTCCACCAATTAACCTATATTGAAAGTTGGGTAAGCTTTCTGAGGCAAACAGATTCTTCATGCTCAGTTTGTGTCCAGAGTGTTCAGCAATCCTTTATTTCCTAAAATTTCATCTTTAGAATTATTTCACTTTTCTAGTTGCTTAATCACCAGCAGTGCATAATGATCCCAGCACAGGTGAAGTATTAAAGGGAAATAAATACAGCTTACAACAGCATCAACAAAATTTGCACTATACAATTCATCCATTTGCTCTCCAAAACTGGTCTCTTTGCTTTTCTAAGCAAGGACAGATGGTACAGTTCGCATTTCTCACCCAGGCAAAGATCCAAGCTTTTCTTGCTCATAAAGGGTACTCACTTCTAAACAGCTGCTCAAACCTGGCAAAACGTACCCAGTTGAACACAGATTACACTTTCCTACAGAACAAGTTACCCATTCAAGAGAAATCATGCCAACCTTGGGCAAGGAGAAGAAAGGTATGGCATTAGCCTGAGTGCCCCTAGACAGATCGCCAAGGCGAAGAGGCAAAGGTGTCACTGTCTTATATAAGTATTGCTGTTCAAAAAAAAGAAATCATTTTGGAACTGCTGTTCAGATGGGAAAAGACTTTACAAGTAGCTACTGGAAGGACCATCTGGTTTATTAACATGAGACGTTAAAGTGTTTGTAAGTATATAAAAGTAGCTGTGAAAGGTGTTGATCTGTGAACATCTCCGTGGCTTGGGGTGAATTAAACACAGTGAGACCTGAAGACTGAAGTCTCACACCTCACTGCTTAACATCGGAAGATGGTGCAAAATCTCCAACTCCAATCAGGAAGCCAGTTGTGACAAGGTAAACATTTAAACATGGTTTAAAGTTCTAAATAAATTGGAAAAAAAAATAAACGCCTGCATGTATGTTTGCTATAGGAGCCTGATACTTCAATTTTTCCTTTAATTCAGTCACTGCCAAAGGTGCCAAATAGTATGCCTCTCAGTACAGTTCAGTGGCTCAGAGAGGATGCCAGAGGGTGCTGTCTCAGCAGCAATCCAGAGTGAATGCCAGCTGTAGTAAATTATGTCAGATTGGCAGGGTATTATTAGTAAGTTAATTTGTTTCGTACATGGTAACACTTACAGGCTATTGGAAATCTTTGTGAATTCTGGGACAAAATCAATGAAACCAGTTACATGAGTTATAATCGATTTCTGTGTTTTTTATGTCATTTTTCTAGTTGCTTGATATCCCAGAAGAGCTGATGGACAGCCATGATCTCACTGTAGACTACATCCTTACACCTAGCCAAGTGATAAAAACAAACTGCAGCTGTTCCAAGCCTCAAGGAATTATTTGGTCAAAGGTTTACAATACTTTTTTATTCTTTGAATTCCTGAAAGAATTATTCTTTACTTCTGTCAAAGTGCTGGTCTCGTTGTTCTTTTTCAGGACAACGGCAACACAATCGACACAGAAAGGAACCGTTCAGCCATCATTCCTGCATCAACTCTCCAAAAGAGCATTACTGCCTAGTGCTAATCTGCTTTTACCCCATACCTTTGCATGTTATTTTTATCTAAATAATCATCCAATGCCCTCAGTTAAACCTGCTTCCACCACATTCCCAGGCAGTGCATTCCATGCCGTAACTACTCGCTGAGTGAAAGCATCTTTCTTCACTTCACCCTTTCTTCTTTTGCAGATCACTTTAAATCCATGGCCCTCTTGTTCTTGTAAATTGGGAACAATTTCTCAGCATTTGCTCTATTCAGTCTGCTCATGATTTTGAAAACGTCTATCAGGTCTCCTCTTAGTCTCCTTCCCTCAAAGGAAAACAGTTCCATTTTGCTCAATCATATTTTCATAACTGAAATTCTTCATGCTTGGAATCATTCTTGTAAAACACTGCTGCACTCCCTCCAATACATTCACATTCTTGCTATAACATGTCATCCAGGATTGTATGCTCTATTCCAGCTGAGGTCTGAAGTGTCTTATACAGCGACCCTTATATTCGATCCCCCTCTTACCATCCATGTTTCTCAGTCTCTTTCCAGTGAGGAAGTGCCTGTATCCCACTTTGCATTCTATGAAAGCACAGCTGTATTTGAGAATTGCACATACGTTAGTGAACCACATTATTGCAACATAATTACAAATACAACCTCTTAAAAACCGTATTTCAATGGACGTTGTGTGCCATTATGATGTCTGTGAGAACATCTAAGTTGCTGGCAGGATTCTGGGTTTTGAGTCAGGGCCCTGACTGGGTTTAAATGACTCTACAATATGTGGGAAACAGTCAACCGGCAGTTTATTTCCTGAATTAGTCAACTAACAGCCTTGGGATGTAATCCTTGTGGTGGGGGCGAGGGGGGCTTGCCAAGCCACAAAGCCAACGAAGGTCCTCCAGTATGGAAGGAGCTACATCGGGAGGTATCCTTACAGAAACTTTTAAACTCAGAAATGGTCATAGCTGCATCATTGTGGAGGGATACTCCCGCATTGGGCAATATGAAATTGTAATGAGGTCAGTGAGGCAGGACAGGCCTTGAAGATTATACTGGCTCCCTAGTCTGCTATTGGGATATTGCCTTGAGGTAATTGCCTGTTCCCCAAGCTACAGGAGGTCCACAGGCTAATTTGAAAATTCCCATTTACCTTGAAGAAGTGACCTTAAAATCATAGTATACAGCATGGAAACAGACCCTTCAGTCCAACTCTCCTTCCTACAGCAGGGTGACCAGAATTGTGCACAGTACTCCAAAAGCAGCCTCACCAATGTCCTGTACAACCACAAAATGACGTCCCAATTGCTATGCTCAGTGGTTTGAGCAAATGAAGGCCAGCGTGCTAACACCTTCTTTACCACCCTGTCTAACTGTGACACAGCTTTCAAGGATATGAACTCACCTCAATCTGTTCCTTCTCACATGTGCATAATTCTTCTGATCTTGATGTTTGTGTTTTCCTTTCTTGGTGCTCAGGTGGATTCAAATATGATGGAAAAAATTCCAATCCTTAAAAGCCTTCAGTTCAGGGAACGAAAAGCAGGAAAGGATGTTGCTCTGAAGGAGGAAAGGCACGCAGAGAAGAAAGAACTCCAGAGACTATTAGAGAAAAGAATATCATCTGGGAAAGGTGGAGGTGCAACCAAAGTTAAAACTAATGCAATGGAAATGGCCAGAAATACTGAAGCTAGTGAAGAACATAAAGAACCTAGCTGTAAAAACCAGCCTAATGCTCCAACCAGAGTTACTTCAATTTATATGGGTAACCTACCTCATAGTCTGAGGGTCAGTGAATTAAAGAATACCTTAAGAGAGCACAATGCAGTTCCATTGCGTCTGAGTTGGCAGGGGGCCCAACACAGGGCTTTTCTTGATTACAAGGACGAGGTCACTGCAGAAGAAGCTGTAACCTCCCTTACTGGGCTAAGTATAAGTGGGAGTGTGATTAGAGTTGAACTTGCCAAGAGTCAAAGAGGCAATAGATCTAAAATTCAAACCACTGAAAAACCAAGCAGCCAGTAATCTGATTGAGTACCAAAAACGTTGGCAGCAAATTTCACACGTAAATATGTTTTAAAAGAATTGATCATGTTGAGAAGTGCAGGGTGCAACAAAGGCAGCTTATTTGTAATTTGATTTTACATGTCGTGCCTCATTTAGACATGAAAGATTAGTTGAACAAAATGAAACAATACACATTCATGAACAGCCAATGAAATTAAATGCATTTGAGCAGGTATTGTTGTGATACAGGTATTATTGACCAGATACTACTATCTGGATGTGATATCTGACATAAAATGATTGCCTCTGTAATATTAGAAAGCACATGAAATACTGCAGAGGGCTGTTATGATAGTGTCCCCCCACCTCTGGGCCAGGAGACCAGGTTCAAGTCACACCTGCTCCAAATGTGGGATATAACATTCCTGAACAGATTAATTGATTGAAAATCTGTTTGAAATATTGCAACAGACATTGTATTCAGTTTCTTTTCAGCCTAATAGAAAACATCGAATGCAAATTAATGGCTTTGCACTCGCAAGATTAATTGATACACAAGAGAACATAAATCATATTTTTTTTTATGATTGATACTATTTAAGTTTACTCCCTACAGATGATAAGATTCAATATTTTTCTGTTGTCCACCTGTTTACGTTAAGAATTTATGGAATCCAGTAGCTTTGCTGTTAACATTAGAAATATGGTCTGTTAGAACTTGACTACAGTAGGATTTGTTTTATGTACCTTAAGTTGCCAGAATGCTCTTAACAAAAATAGGTGATACAGACCATTCAGGAAGCATTTTCTCAAAGGAAGTGAATCTCATGGGAGACCTTGTGAAAGCTATTTCACAAGCAGGGCCATGGTACAGCTCATTGATGTGGACTTGGAGTGGAAAAGGGTTTCACTGGCTTACTCTTGGTAACAGTCATATAGGTCGGATGCCAACATGTCAGACAAGAAATCACACTGGAGGAGTTGCATTGAGTCCATTGTCGCTAGTTTTGGGCAGAAGTCAAAAAAGTGCTTCACAACTGAAAAAGCAAAGGTGTAAAGTGAGTGAAAAGGCATCCAATAAATCCATGTCCAAAGTAAGACCATATGTGAAATTCTTTATTCTGGAAGGATGCTGTTACCATGGTATGTGACTGATGGAATAAAATACAAATGCATCGATGTTGATTTAGAAATGAATGGTCAGGATTGCTTTCCTATGGGGAAAAGAATGAGCTGCTTTTCTCACTTTACTCAGGAGATGTGGGCCTTGCTGTCATTTATTAGGCGAAAGTGAGGATTGCAGATGCTGGAGATCAGAGTAAAAATTAGAGTGGTGCTGGAAAAGTACGACAGGGAAGGCAGCGTCTGAGGAGCAGGAAAATCGACATTTCTGGCAAAAACCCTTCAGCTTTTGCCTGAAACATCGATTTTCCTGCTCCTTGGATGTTGCCTGACCTGCTGTGCTTTTCCAGCACCACTCTAATCTTGACCTTGAGGCCTTCATTTATTGCCCATCCCTAGTTGCCCTTGAGAAGGTGGTGGTGAGCTGCTGAAATCTATTTGGCATCAGCACACCTGCCATGTTGTTAGGAAGGGAGTTCCAGGGCTTTGATCCAGGGACACTAAAAGAATCATAGAATCCCCGCAGTGAAGAAAAATGCCATTCAGCCTATCAAGTTTGTACCAGCCCTACAATGAGTATCCCACCCAGACCCAGCTCTCCTACCCTCCACATCCCCGCACATCTTTGGATTGTAGGAGGAAACCAGAGCATCTGGCAGAAAACATGCCGACATGGGGGGAAATACGCAACCTCCACACAGGCAGTCACCCAAGTCTGGTATTGAACCTGGATCCCTCGTGCTGTGAGGCAGCACTGCTAACCAATGATCCACCCATAGCCACTGAGCCGCCAAGTCTGAATGCACAGTGGCTTGGAGGGGGACCTCTACCTGGTCTGGCGTTTGATGTATACATGACTCAATCGACATAGCACAGTTTGACTTGATGATAACTAGAGAGCGGCAACAATTGCTTATGGAGAGCATTTCCCACATCTGAAAAATTAGAAAATCGGATCTTCTGAATGGGCTTGCATTGCATAAAGAAAAGGGCTGATTGGCAGAGACAAATTACCTTCTACCTTTGGAAATGTACTCCATAGCTGGGGAATTCTCTGCCATATATATTTTCGCAGACTGTTTGTTATCTCCATCATATTAAATGAATAGTCGATATTTGTTAAGCTTCAATGGCTTTAAAGGGATACAGCTAAATTTCAGCTTCAAACTAATTCTTTTTTTTGAGAATATTTTAATTTTCACCAAATGGGATGACAATCAAGCAGGTTAACAGAGCTGCAGTTTTTATTTCCTGGTAGTGACAAGTGGTTCTCATGACCCACTCTAGCAAGTTGCCCAACTGGTCAATAAATGTTACCAATTCAATCAGCCTAGTGACTGTAGCACTTTACAAGAAGACAGTTTCCATTTAGCACAGGAGAGTAGGCCAGGTGCTAGCCACACAAACACTATGTGGTCTCTTTAATGAGCACTAGTAGACTACATGAGTAGCAACTAGCTGTAACACTAGCATCCCAGTGCCTGTTGTTGGAATACACTTCAACTCCCTTGTCTTTCAGTAAACCCAGCCTAAAACAATATTGCAGCTCAAGACCCCAACTTAGTCACCTAGAACATAGAACAATACAGTGCAGAACAGGCCCTTCAGCCCTCGAAGTTGCACCAACCTGTGAACTAATCTAAGCCCATCCCCCTCATCATCCATGTGCTTATCCAAGGGCTGTTTAGATGCCCCTAATGTGGCTGAGTTAACTACATTGGCAGGCAGGGCATTCCATGCCCTTACCAATTTAAGTAAAGAGCCTGCTTCTGACATCTGTCTTAATCCCATCACCCCTCAATTCGTAGCTATACCCCTTCATACAAGCTGACATCATCATCCTAGGAAAAAGACTTTCACTGTCTACCCTATCTAATCCTCTGATCATCTTGTATGTCTCTATCCAATCCCCTCTTAACCTTCTTCTCTCCAATGAAAACAGACCCGAGTCTCTCAGCCTTTCCTCATAAGACCTTCCCTCCAGACCAGGCAACATCCTGGTAAATCTCCTCTACACCTTTCTCAATGTTTCCACATCCTTCCTGTAATGGGGTGACCAGAACTGTATACAATATTCCAAGTGCAGCCGCACTAGCGTTTTGTATAGTTGCAGCATGACATTACTGCTCCGGAACTCAATACCTCTTACCAGTAAAACCTAACATACTGTATGCCTTCTTAACAGCACTATCAACCTTGGTGGCAACTTCCAGAGATCTATGTACATGGACTCCAAGATCTCTCTGCACATCCACACTACCAAGAATCTTTCCGTTGACCCAGTATTCTGCATTCCCGTTATTCTTCCCAAAGTGCATCACCTCACATTTATCTGCATTGAACTCCATTTGCCACCTGTCAGCCCAATTCTGCAGTTTATCCAAGCCCACCTGCAACATTCTTCCACACTGTCCACTACTCCACCGATTTTAATGTCGTCTGCAAACTTACTAACCCATTCACCTACGCCTGTGCCCAAGTCATTTATAAAAATGACAAGCAGCAGTGGTCCCAAAACAGATTCTTGTTGCACACCACTAGTAACCAGACTCCAGGCTGAATGTTTTCCATCAACCACCACTCGCTGCCTTCTTACAGAAAGCCAGTTTCTAATCCAAACTGCTAAATCACCTTCCATCACATGCTTCTACATTTTCTCCAACAGCCTACCATGTGGAATCTTATCAAAGGCTTTACTGAAGTCCATGTACTCCACTTCAACTGCCACACCCTCATCCACATGCTTGGTCACCTTGTCAAAAGATTCAATGAGGTTTGTGAGACATGACCTGCCCTTGATGAAACCATGTTGACTATCTGCAATCACATTATTGCTTGCTAGATGATTATAAATCCTATCTCTTATAGTCCTTTCCAAAACTTTTCCTACAACAGATATAAGGCTCACTGGTCTATAATTACCTGGGTCATCTTCACTCCCCTTCTTGAACAAGGGCACAATATTTGCAATCCTCCAGTCCTCTGGTACTAAACATGTAGACAGTGACGACTCAAAGATCAAGGCCAAAGGCTCCAACATCTCCCTAGCTTCCCAGAAAATCCTTGGATAAATCCCATCCAATCTAGGGGACTTATCTACTCTCACTCTTTCTAGAATTGATAACACTACACCTTACTAACTAGATCCTTTCTAGACTAGGTTCCTAATTAGATGGGCAGCACGGTGGCTCAGTGGTTAGAACTGCTGCCTCACAGCACCAGGGTCCCAGGTTCAATTCCAGCCTCGGGTGACTGACTGGAGTTTGCACGTTCTCCCCGTGTCTGTGTGGGTTTCCTCCGGGTGCTCTGGTTTCCTCCCACGATCCAAAGATGTGCAGGTCAGGTGAATTGGCCATGCTAAATTGCCCATTGTGTTAGGTGCATTAGTCAGAGGGAAATGGGTCTGGGTGGGTTGCTCTTTGGAGGGTCGGTATGGACTGGTTGGGCCAAAGGGCCTGTTTCCACACTGTAGGGAATGTAGTCTAATATCTCATTTTATCCTTTACAATATTCTCCTCTTCCTGAATGAAAACAGATGAGAAATATTCATTTAGCACCTCTCCGATCTCCACAGGGTCCACATACAACTTCCCACTTCTGTCTTTGACTGGCCCTATTCCTACCCTAGTCATCCTTTTATTCCTCACAATCCTATAGAAAGCTTTAGGGTTCTCCTTTACCTGCTAAAGACTGCTCATGTACTCTTTTTTTTAGATTAGATTAGATTACTTCCAGTGTGGAAACAGGCCCTTCGGCCCAACAAGTCCACGCCGACCCGCTGAAGCACAACCCACCCAGACCCATTCCCCTATATTTACCCCTTCACCTAACACTACAGGCAATTTAGTATGGCCAATTCACCTAACCTGCACATTTTTGGACTGTGGGAGGAAACCAGAGCACCCAGAGGAAATCCACGCAGACACAGGGAGATGATGCAAACTCCACACAGTCAATCGTTTGAGGATCAGGACAGGAGCAGCACAGGATAAAATACAGAGTAAAGCTCCCTTTCCATTGTTCTCCCCATCAACACTGGTTCAACCTCTGAAGTTGTTTAGCACCTGATGTATCAGCTCCCTGACTTTAATGATCCCTAAAAAAGGTTGTGAGTCTGGTCAAATGCAGTTTTGATTCAAACTACATTAAAAGCAGATTTCTACAATTTCAGTTGTAAAGGAGGGAGGTTAGATATAACAGGTTGGGGGGAGGGGGGGAGGTGAGAACGTTCAAGGAAGTGTGATTGATTAAAATGGCAAAGCACCATTTAATTATTCTCTCTGGTAATTGGAATAATAGTAGCATTAAGTAAATGGGAATAATGAAATATAATGTGCAAAAGTATGTTTTCTATATAAACAAAGGCAGAAGTACTGCAGGTGCTGGAGAATTGAAATAAAAACAGTTTTGGAGAAACCTGGCAGTTCTGGCAACATCTTTGGTGACTTTTCAATTTTGTTTTGTAAAAATTAAGTGACAACAATGAATTCAATGTGACTCTTCCTTGGAGCTGAAGAGGGCTGGAAAGATGACTAATGTTTTTCTTATGAAAAGGGTCAGGAGATCGAGTGGAACAGATGCTAAGAATGCCCAGAGCAAAAACGAATGGCAGTAGAAAAGTGATATGGGTGGAGAGTAGATGTTGATGGGAGGTGATTGTAGCAAAAAATAAATCAGCTCTGCTGACTATGCAGGCAAGGCTGTAAGAAGGGAATAGATATAATAAAAACGAATGGCAGTAGAAAAGTGATATGGGTGGAGAGTAGATGTTGATGGGAGGTGAGATTGTAGCAAAACATAAATCAGCTCTGCTGACTATGCAGGCAAGGCTGTAAGAAGGGAATAGATATAATAAAAATAGAGGACAGTATTCGTGATTTTAATTTGTTGAACTCGGTGATAGGTTCTGAATGCTGTAAAGTGATGAAGAAGAGAAGAGCCGCTGTTTCCCAAGCTTACACGAGGCTTAATGGAACACTACAGAAGGCCTAGGACAGAAATGTTAGCATGAGAGTAAGATGTATTGAACTGGCAAGCAACTGGAAAGGTCAGGGTCAGTTTTGCTGAATAGCGGTGACCCACAAAGCAGTCACTCCCTTTGTGCTTGGTCTCATCAATGTAGAGGAGAACACATTGTTAACTGTGAATTCAGTATTTGAGATTGAAAGAAATGCAACCACATTGCTGCTTCACCTGGAAGGTGTCTTTGGGGATTGGGCAGTGACAACAGAAGAGCTACAAGGGCATGTGTTACCCCTTTAACCATTCACAGGAAAATGCCATGAAGGTTCAAGGAGTGATTGCAGGTATCAGGGGAGGGGTCAAGGTCTTGGGGAAGGAATAGAACCAGTGAGATGCTGACAGTTGAGGGAAAGGGAAGTGGTGTTTGGTCATGCTATCCTGCTGATGGAAATGCTGAAGAGAGATTCTTTGAACGCAGTGTCTGGTGGAATGGAAAATGAAGTCAAGGGCACCATATTGTTGTTCTTGGAGGGAGGGGAGGTATGAGGACAGGAGTGGGTGCAAGAAATGGAATCAATTTATTACAAGAAGTAGTACATGAGAAAGTGTCGTCAAGCTAACTGTAGAAGTCAGTAGGTTTGTAGTGGACTGCCTTTTCCAGAAATGGAAACAGAGAAGTCAAAGAAGAGAAAGGAAGAATCAGAGATGGGCAGCTGATGGTGAGGAAAGGAAAATAATTGGAAGCAAAACTGATAAATTTTTTCAATTCTGGTTGAGACAAAAGGATGTCCCACATGTCCCACAAAGAGACAAGATGTGTACTCTGTGCCTTTTATAAATTACTTATTTATAAATTACTTCTGTACTTATAATAAAGTTTACCAATTTTGGAATTGTGAGATAAGTGCAATAATCTAGCGATATTTTGTAAGAGCTCTATTCAAAACATCAAACTTCAGCATTAGTTTTTCTCCACTGTTACAAATTGTCTATATATCACCACAAGAGGGAAGCAAGCTACAAGGAAGAGAATGAGGTATTTGAGATTATTCAAGATCTAAGTCTTTGTGGAATTCTGTTTCTTTAACAAAAATAAAGATATGTTTATTGCATTTTGAAATTAACAAAACAAACAGAATATCGACATGAACAGTTTAATTTGTCGGTCTGTTAATTCTGGTAGCATTTGCAGGAAATATACAGATTTTCAGAAACTGTGTTAACATTATTACTGCAGAGTTAGCTGGTAAAGACCCTGGACAAGAGATGCATCTTACAGAAACAAATAGGGCCAAGATCATTTATTGTTGCACAAACTAAAATCCAATAAGATTCAAAACTGGTTGGTCCACGGACTGCTTAACTTAAGCTGCAGGATCCAAAGCTTGCTGAGTCTTGCCAGACAGTACTGATTCCGGTAATAACAACCCTTCTTGACGTTTTGAATTGGAAAGGATATTATCACACAGCCATGAAAACCTTTTCTACTCAAAATGTGGTAATCTGTATCATCGGCTTGAATTTTCTCAGAGGTTTTCCTGATCTGCTGTTGTACTGTTCTCAGACACACTAGCAAAACAGCTTAAAAGTGATAGCACTTAAGCTTAATGCTAAAAACTACATAGGTGCTGTTTGTTTTGGTCTTCTGTTGAAGTTACAGCAATAAATCATGAGAACCCCATGTGGAAATTCTCTGTATTTCTGAATAAATAAGTGAAAGCATTTTAATATTGACAAATGAAATGTTGCATATGAGAAGAAATAGTATTGGTTTCAACCAACAAAGCCACAGGAAATTTCTCACCTCCTGTGCTGGTAAGCTTGGTGATTTTAACTGGTGTAACGTCACCATGTATAGAATCTGGATCCATGTCAGGCAAACAGAACTCTACCTGTGTGGGTTGCTGAGTGCTTACTGTCAGTGGACACACAAATCTAATGATGGATCTTTACACACTTCATCTTACAAGTGTCACAAAATAAAAACGAACGACTTAGGAATGCAATCAAAGGAATAGATTTAGCACAGAGACTATTTGAAAATAGTATTCTTTGTTTATCACTACAATGTGTAGGAGAACTTAAGAACATCAGAATGGATTGTTACAGTTGAGTTGTTTTTATAAATTATGTTTTATTATCATATGGTTAGACAATCTTTGTAATATTGGAATGAACTTCTAATCATTGGAGAGGTATAGAGAATGATTTAAAATATAAAATCATGTGCTAGCAGTTAAGATTAGAGAACTTTAAGTTTTACAATTCAGAAAAAAATGATAATGTCATTTGAGACTTACAAAATATTGAATGACCCTTGGTATTTTAGAATAGAATGAGTGTGATATTAGTTATGCCATCAGAAAAAGAGAACATGAAGTTTTTGAAGAGTAATGCAAAAGGAAAAAGAGTGTTTACTCAAAGTACAAGCCATTGACTGGATAGAGCAGTCAATCCAATAAAGTAGTGACATCTAAGGTAACCATGGAGTTTACAATGAACTTAGATACTGAGCAAGATGAGTTAAAATACCAAGGGACAACTCAATGTACCAGCAATTTCTTTTTAGTCATGGGCTGTGGATGTTGCTGGCTGGCCAACACTTATTGCCCATCCTAGTTGCCCTTTAGAAGGTGGTGGTGAGCTGCATATTTGAACCGCTGCAGTTTGTTTTTCTTGCATTCAAGTTAATGTGACCTTCAGTCCAGTACTTACTTATAGAACAACTTAATGATAATTGTTTGTGGTGACTCCTGAAGCTTTAGTCCATGAGCTGAGCACTAATCTGCTCTCTATTTAGTCACCTCCTCAGATTCCTCCTGGTTTCAAAACTGCTACACCTTTCTATGTTTTCTTCAATGCCTCTTTATCATTCATACTGCTCAGCAGTCTTGGCTTCCACATTTTTCGTCACTCTGATCCAATTCCAAATTCACTGTCACTTAACTGTCAGAATACAGTACTTCCAGTTACTAACAGCCTGCCCAGTCTGAAAGGAGAAGGTTTATAGAATATTGTTAGTAAAGCTTAAAGTTTCAGTCAATAACATTTTTAATGTACATATAGTGAAAGTGAATAGGTTACTATTTTGAAACAGTGCATTTGGAAGCACTTTGGACATTGCTTGAATACAAGCAATTTATTATGTTACTTCCACAATTCATTCCTGGTTTTAAGACCTATGTCAAAAAGAAGCATTAAGTATTGAAGACTACTAATTTACTACAACTGAATATTGAAAATTAGACATATCAAGGAAAATATTAGAAATGAATAGCAGCTTCTGAAAAGAAAAAGTCAATTTAAAGATCTAGGGGAGACTGCAGTTCAGAAGACAATTTTGAATGAGAACGTTAAGCTGATCTTTACACCTCCTGATTGGAATAGAGATTGCGTCATCCTGAAGATCAGTGCTGTATGACATTAATTAGATTTTCTTTTCCCCATTTGACTGGTTTTGTCACCTCTTTCAAGAGATCACATGGCTTTTGGATGTGCAAGGCATGACAGTTGTGTAGGACAGAATGATTGTGTCTTTTTGTCAATGTTCACATATTTTTGTTTCTTTTAAGATGTAAAGTAATTCATTGTGAATTTTCCGTAAGACATCCATTTAAGTAATATAACAATTAGTAAGGATTTCATAGGATTGGCAGAGTGCAGACAGAGGCCATTTGGCCCATTGAGTCTGCACCAACCCTCCAAAGACCAGCCCACACAATCCCCATAACCCTGCATTTACCATGGCTAGTCCACTAACCTGCATATCTTTGGACTGTGGGATGACATGGAAGAATATGCAAACTCCACACAGATAGACTCCCGAGTCTGAGAATCAAACCCCGGTGCCTTATACTGTGAGGGGGTAGTGCTAACCTCTGTCCACCTCTGCTTCCTGAATTTTCAATTGACTTGGAAGAAATAAATGTTCATTGCATCACGTTGTCTGTCATCTTCTCCCAAAAAATAAGGGCCATGAAATTTGCACTGGTTAGACCTGTATTTTGTGTGGTGCAGATCACTTTGAGCTCAGAAGAGATGACCATGGCTTAAGGCTTGAATCTCAAAGTTGAAGCTTTTATCCTTTCTTAGCCCTACAAGTTGAACACATACTCAGCAGCAGCAAGAACTCAATCAGTGGCATTATATTGTGATTGAGCTCCTGATTAGTTGCTAGGTAAATTTTTCTGCATGCAGTGTCATTTCTACAAGTGTTTGGTGCTGTGTATAATTTTAAATATAAGGGAGAGGAGTAGCAGATGCTGAGATTTTGCTAACTTAAAGTCTTCTGCACAAACCAATCCCAGTCATCTGCACATTGGTAGCCATTGCCCCTAGAAAACAGCATGATATGGTGAATAAGCAGAGGTCATGTAGAGCAGGACAATCAGCTGGAAGAGGGAGGAGGAGGGGAACAGGACTCCCAGCAGGAGAGTCAGTGAGTTATTTTTATACCTGAACCTCAGTCAGGAACAATACATGACATTTATACCTCACTTAGGAATTTTTTAAATTCAAAAATATTTTGATATCTATACAATTCGTGATGCCATACATACTATACATTCCATTTCTTTACATGCCGAGATCGGAATTAGTCATTCATATATACAAGTCTGTACATTGACTATCCAGTTATCCTACTGAGGCGTCAGTGAAGCCCAATTACTGAGTGGGCTTCACTCAGGATGTCTGGATCAGTGGTACTGGAAGAGCACAGCAATTCAGGCAGCATCCGAAGACAGGCAAAATCGACGTTTCGGGCAAAAGCCCTTCATCAGGAAGGGCTTTTGCCCGAAACGTCGATTTTGCCTGTCTTCGGATGCTGCCTGAATTGCTGTGCTCTTCCAGCACCACTGATCCAGAATCTGGTTTCCAGCATCTGCAGTCATTGTTTTTACCTCCTTCACTCAGGATGTCTTCACTTTAAACTGCCACATGTTCATCCATTGCAGCTTCAGAAAACAGCTATGAATACCTCTAGCCACAATGCACTTCCCTTTTAAGTCAGCACAGCGATGTTTTAAGCAGTGAAGGCTGATATTGCTCACATTATTGGACACTTGTTGATTCATCCAGTCATTGAACAAGTATGGCTTGTACTGGGTAGACACTGAAATAATTTAAACAAGTGTGTAATGTGATTTTTGCATGCTTTTTGCATTGCAATCAGTGAACATGAGAAAGTTACATGTCACAATCTCCACACTCATTTTGAGATGCTAACAAAATTAAAGGGAGTGTTATTCCTCCAGTTTTGGCAGTTCCAGTTGCCCTCCTTGCACTTTGGTGTCTAGTATAAGGGTGGCCCTTAACTATAATTTTCATGGAAAGCATTAAGTTAAATTGACTTTCTTTAGACATTCATTTTAAAATCCAAACATTTGCACAAGTGAAAGGTATGTGATGGTCTATCAGTAACTTACCTTGTAAGATTAATTTATCTTGGAGTCTTGACAAGTTTTTGGTACAGCAATATAGAGTGTGCATGCAGTCATTCTGTAAGGGTATAGTTTAATTAGCGTGGAGCAAGTGGAAGTGGTTTGCAAATCTTATTCCATTGATTTAATGTGTGAAGCTGACACTTTCAGCTGCCACTTCCTTTCCAAATGGAACGATTGTAATTATTTTCAATAACTAGGTTTGCAGAGAAACACATTTAAAATATTCCATTCTGATTTTTTTTCTTGCTTTCAAGGGTGCATCACAGACAATACGCAAATCTCTGCTCTGAACAAACTTTCTCATTTTTATTTGCTTGCCTTTTATCTTTTTATCCACTCTAAGCATTGATTCAGTAGATTCTATACACTTCTGTGTGAATGTAACAGTTAAGAACCATTAAAATGTTTATTTTCTTTGCATTACTAGAGATAACCTTAATGGTTATATTGAAAGTACATCAGCAAAAATATGAAGCTGGAGAATCTGAATATCATTTTGTTTGAAACTGGTGTCTTGAATGTTTTTTTATCTGTACATAGGATGTGTAGGGTCATGCTAGACCATCTTTTTTTTATTCAGTCATGGGACATGGGCATTGCTGTCTGGCCAGTATTTATTGACCCATGCCTAGCTACTCTTGAGAAAGTGGTGGTGAGCTGCCTTCCTTTTCCTGTACCACTGCAGTCCAGTGCTATGAGTTGACCCACAATGCCATTAAGGAGGGAATTCCAGGATTTTGACCCAGTGACAATGATGGAACGGGGATATATTTCCAAGTCAGAATGGTGAGTGGCTTGAAGGGGAACTTGCAGGGTGGTGGTGTTCCCATATTTCTGCTGCCCTTCTCCTAGATGGGAAGTAATTGTGAGTTTGGAAGATGCTGTCTAAGTGTCTTTGGTGAATTTCTGCAGTACATCTTGTAGATAGTACACACTGCTGCTACTGAGCATTGGTAGTGGAGGGAATGGATGTTTGTTGATGTGATGCAATTAAGCTGCTTTGTTCAAGATGGTGTCAACCTTCTTGAGTGTTGTTGGATTGCACCTATCCATTTATTGTCTATCTGTAAATACCCTTGAGAAAGGTGGTGGTGAGTTACCACTTGAAGGTGGTACACTAAAGACCATATAGTGTAAACACATCAACAGGACAGTTAAGAAGTGAGTTGCAGAATTTTGACCCAGCAACAGTGAGGGAACAGTAATATAGTTGCAAGTCAGGAATGATGTTTGGCTTGCAGAGAAACCTCTGGGTGATGGTGGCCTCGTGCACCTGCTTCCATTATCCTTTGAGGTGGCAGATGTTGTGATTTTGTAATAAACCTTTCAAAAATCATTGGTGATTTCCTACAATACTTCTTGTAAATTCTACACACTGTTGCCACTGTGCATCAGTGACAGAGGAAATGAATGTTGGAGATGGAGGGTAGGTTTTCAGTTACTTGGGGCTGCTTTGTCCTGGTTGGTAGTGAACTTTTTGATGGTTGTTGGAAATGTACTTTCCAGGGAAGTGTAAAATATTCCATCACACTCCTGGCTGATATCTTGTAGAAGTGGCCAGGCTTTTGAGGAGTCAAAAGGTAAGTTGGTTGCCTCAGAATTCCTAGACTCTGATCAACTCTTGTTACCACAGTATTATTTGGCTAGCCCAGTTCATTTTCTGGTCATTAGGAGATTCAATGATGGTAAAATCATTGAACGTCGAGGAGAGTTGGTTACTTCATGGAGATGGTCATTGTTTGCTATCTTTGCAGGGTGAATGTTTCTTGCCACTTAAGATCCCAAGCCTGGATGCTGTCTATGTCTTGTTGTATATAGACATTGAATGCTTCAGTATCTGAGAAGTTGCAAACAGTTTGAACATTTTGCAATCATCAGCAAACTTCACACATTTAAGTTTAAGGTGGAAATAATGTGAATGAATGAATAAAACCATAATCAACTTAAAATGTAATATGCTGGAACAAGGAAGTCCAGTCATGGCCAAGGCTAGATCAAGCCCGCTAGATCAGAAAAATGGAACAACATGTGGCAGCAAGCAGAGGAAGTTGAATGTCAGTCCAGACCATATTCGAGGTCCTGTACTACATAGCCAAGGGGTGGAACCAACTGGCATCTGCCTTGCAACTAATGATCCAAATAAGCATGTATTCACTAACACAGAGAATTGTACCAGATGTGTGGCTTACATGGATCAATCAAATGTGTGTGTAAACTGATTATGAGCAAAGGACAAAAGGGTTTTATTTTTAGACTCAGAATTTCACCCAACTTAATTGAAAGGAATAATTTGCAACATGATCATGCCTCATTGTCCTTGCTTCTCAGAGAAAACATATGATTGTCACAGACTGTACTTTTGTTAATGAATGTTAAGATTGTTTTTATTTGCTTTTCAGTAAACTGGATTTTGGGTAATTTTTTTCATATTTTGGCTAAGTGTCAGTTTCAGGGAGTTTTACAAGAGGTTTCCCTCTGTCAGCCCTGATGACTATTCTCATGTGTTTCTCCACCGTTCACTTGATTAAGTATGCATTCTGCCTCCATGATATCAATCTTGCACTCAGCAATAATAGAAATCACGTCCTGGGTGCCATATTAGAATCCCAGTTGCGCATCATTTCAAACACTACAAGACAGGAACGACTGACCGTGCAATTCCAAACAGCATGGCTGAGGATGGAAAGTGGGCAGCCAGCTTTGCATACAGGAACCTGGATGTCCTTGTGGACAGGGTTTTGGGAAGGAGGGCTGTCCTCTCAGATGATCATGCCTGGTCTGAAGTTGCCATCTAGGTCAGTGTGGTGTGATCATGATCTGGAGGAAAGTGTGACAATGCTGCGAGAAGGTTCATGGTCTTTTGCACTTTGCAAGGACAAGTGCCACCATATTCTCTCTGCTATCTCAGACTTACTGTCATTCTGCCACTGCACAAATATCTCTCACCAAGCTCATGATCTACCACTCTCACTTCATAATGCATGCATCATCTTTTCTCATTCATCTCATTTCTCCAAACTACGAAGCCTTGGCTCTGAAGCGAAAAATGAGGTGCTGTTTCTTCTAGTTTGTGCTCAGCCTCCAACACCACCAGACAGACATTTTCCTTGCCTTCCCTATCAGCCCTCCGGGACAGTCTGATTCACTCGTCCTTTGCTCACAACACCAACCCAGACTCCCCATAGCCGCAGAGCACCTTCCCTTACAATCGCAGAAGGTGGAACATCTGCCGATTTACTTTGTCCTTCCTCACCATCCGAGGTCCCAAACACAATTTCCAAGTGAAGCAGTGCTTCTCTCAACCTAGTCTACTGCAATTGCTGCTCACAATGTGGCCTCCTCTACTGAAGCACAGACTGGGTGACCACTTTGCAGAATACCTACATTGTGTCCACAAAAAAGATCTTGAGCTTCCAGTTACTTGCCACTTCAACACAACACCATGTTCCCTGGCAAACATTTTTGTCTCAAACTTGCTTTGGTGCCCCAGAGAAACTCAGCATTTGATTGTCGGAGATGTTCTGAAAATGTAATTTCAGATATTTTTCAAGTATTATTTTCTGGGCAGCTAGATATTTGTCTTTGATGTTTGTAATAATATATAAGATTGTTTAAGAATAGATTGTGAAATATTCCTGTCTAATCTGAATGTTCTACATGTAATTGCTAAACATTTCCTGAGAACGTACTAGAAATTTAATTTTAAGCCATATGTGCAATTTCTGGTGAAAGTTCCAAATTTAAGATTCTTCATTTGTTGTATCATATCTTTGAACAACAAGTTCATGCAAATGCATCTCTGTTTCAAATTAGCAAAGCAAGGAGCTCACATAGCTTTCAGGTTTCCTTGTTGGATATTTCTATTGTTTTCGGGGTAAAGATTAATATATTGGCATAGACCCTATGTCAGAACTGGAAGCGTGAAGGTAAGTGAACTCCTTTGATACGTCTAAGCAAAGATGGAGAAGAAGGACAACAAGCAAAAGTCAAAAATTGTGTATGCTTACTACTATTACAAGAGGGCAGTTGGAGAGTTTAATGACCTGTGAATTAGTTTTTGCAAAGGCTTCAAAGTAGTGAAAAAGTGTTGGATGACATATAAAGTTCATCTCAGTCAAGCAGCCAAAAGGCATTTGAAAGCCAAATGGATAGTAAAACAGTTGAGTCACGTAGTGATGTTTAATTACTCCAGTGTCAATGTATACCAGAGGAATTTTTGATCTACCCTTGGAACCTCAGTTGCCATTTTGACCTTCATAGATTTCACAGCCTTTTGCCTGTTTGAACTGCAATGGCAGCTATTTCTGTTGCCGTAAGAGAAGTCAAGCACTGCAAGGTTGGAATTTCCTGGCATTGTACAAAGAGGAATTGGGAAATGTCGCCCCCCCTCACAGCACTGACCCAGTCCAAGGTGTGGGAGCAGACAGGACTGTGATGCAGCAGGCACAGGTAAAAGGGAGCAGAAAATACTTGAATATAGTAGTGCAAAATACTACAAATAAAAACAAGGTGTTGCAAATTCACAACAAGTCATTTACATCTGTAAAGGAATAATAATGTACAATATTCCAGGAGTCTAGTGTTCATCATAAACTCATGTAGCTAGCTAACTGGAAAAATAATTAACAGAGATTGAAAAGGAGCTCAACTTTGCCTCTATTAATCTTTAACCAAAGGTACAGTTCAGCTTACTGTTGACACTGTTATATTAAATAATAATTCTGAAGAGATTAATATTCATGTTACATTGACTCCACCCATTGTATTAATGTCACAAATGTCAATCTGAGACTGCAGATAATGAGTTCAACTCCAGCTTTCAGAGAGATCAGATACAATTGTACTAGCTCCCTAAGATCCTAGTAATTATACCAAATGTATTTGTACTTATTGCTGTCATGCAATAATTCTTCGTATTGTTTTGAATCAGTACCTCTTCAGTAGACACTCTGCAATGGAGTACCCTTGGTCAATAATCACTAGATAGGCCCAAGACAAAGAATGGAGTGGTGAACTATTTCAAACAACCCTTTACACGAATGTTAGTTTCCATCAGCTTCCTTCGCAATACAGTATCTGTCTCCTCACCGCACAGTTTTGGATTTTTAAAATCAAAATATTGCAAAGTTTCAAAGACCACAACTACTCAAAGACATGTCAAGTTTTGAAAATTCTAAAATTTCAGCCACAATGTAGGAGGTCGACTTCTACACAAGTAATTGTTTTGCTGGGTTGAAATCCAGCCTCTTGTTTTGACTTACTATCACCAAATTGCCAGATTGGAGGCAATGCCCATCAATCCCACCCCTAAAGTATCAGAGAAGCAGCCTTAACCTATGCAGACATAACTAAATGAATTACCACCCTTACTAGTGTGCTATGTGTGGTGTTTACATCAAAGGTGTGAATATTTCAGCAAATAAGCATCTGGTAAAAGTAAGAAGAGTGGCTTTTTTGCTGAAGGTCAAGGACAGACTTATGAACGAGGTACAGGAAAAATTAAGTATTTTTGGGCCAAATGTTAGGAGTTGAATTTTACTTGAGATCAACTATTATTCGAGTATATGCAATGGATTCTTTATAAAACTAAGATATTTATTTAAAGAACAACTATTGTAGTAATTAAGTGCAACGTGGGAAATAGAATGTGATAACGTCATTGAGGGGAGCCATGCAGGATGTTCAATGGAAAAAAAATCTTTAAACATAAAACTTCCGTCAAAATGTAATCTGTGTTGCTGGTTCCGTCATCTAAGAAAAATTACTTTTTATAGACTTCAAATTACAAATAAATTAACTTGGGGAGCTATTCATTGTAGGTCAAATTGAAAAACCTGCATTGTTATTGCATTTTTTAAATGGTTTTCAGAAACATGACAAATTCAATGTAATGGCATCATGGTCCTACTGGACCAGAGAGTTGCTCTCTCATTGGAGGCAGATGATTCTAATGATTTAACATGAGGGTCACCACACCTCAGGTGAGAGGAAAGGTTGAGAAGGAGAGTCTTTCATGTTGTTTCAAATTCAGTGTTACTTTTGGACTATTATTAAGCAAAATTGCAAAATGTCCATATTACAGAGGAGGAAGTGCTGGATGTCTTGGAACGCATAAATGTTCCACAGGACCTAATCAGGTGTACCCTAGAACTCTGTGGGAAAGTAGAGGAGTGACTGCTGGGCCTATTGCTGAGATATTTGTATCATCGATAGTCACAGGTGAGATGCCAGAAGACTGGAGGTTGGCTAATGTGCCACTGTTTAAGAAAGGTGGTCAGGACATGCCAGGGAACTATAGACCTGCGAGGCTGACGTCGGTGGTGGGCAAGTTATTGGAGGGAATCCTGAGGGACAGGATGTACATGTATTTGGAAAGGCAAGGACTGATTTGGAATAGTCAACATGGCTTTATGCATGGGAAATCACATCTCACAAACTTGACTGAGTTTTTTGAGGAAGGAACAAAGAGAATTAATGAGGGCAGAGCGGTAGATGTGATCTATATGGACTTCAGTAAGGCGTTCGACAAGGTCCCCCATGGGAGACCGATTAGCAAGGTTAGATCTCATGGAATACAGGGAGAACTAGCCATTTGGATACAGAACTGGCTCAAAAGTAGAAGATGGAGAGTGGTGGTGGAGGGTTGCTTTTCAGACCGGAGGCCTGTGACCAGTGGAGTGCCACAAGGAGCGGTGCTCTACTTTTCATCATTTGCATACATGATTTGGATGTGAGCATAAGAGGTACAGTTAGTAATTTTGCAGATGACACCAAAATTGGAGGTGTAGTGGACAGCGAAGAGGAATACCTCAGATTATAACAGGATCTGGACCAGATGAGCCAATGAGCTGAGAAGTGGCAGATGGAGTTCAATTCAGATAAATGCAAGGTGCTGCATTTTGGAATGCAAATTTTAGCAGAATTTATACACTTAATGGTAATGTCCTAGGGAGTGTTGCTGAACAAAAAGACCTTGGAGTGCAGGTTCATAGCTCCTTGAAAGTGGAGTCAAAGGTAGATAGGTAGTGAAGAAGGCGTTTGGTATGCTTTCCTTTATTGGTCAGAATATTGAGTACAGGAGTTGGGAGGTCATGTTGTGGCTGTACAGGACATTGGTTATGCCACTGTTGGAATATTGCATGCAATTCTGGTCTCCTTCCTTTCGGTAAGATGTTGGGAAGCTTGAAAGGGTTCAGAAAAGATTTTTAAGGATGTTGCCCGAGTTGGAGGATTTGTGCTGTAGGGAGAGGTTGAACAGGCTGGGGCTGTTTTCCCTGGAGCGTCGGAGTCTGAGGGGTGACCTCATAGTGGTTTACAAAATTATGAGGGGCATGGATAGGGTAAATAGACAAAGTCTTTTCCCTGGGATTGGGGAATCCAGAACTAGAGGGCATAGGTTTAGGGTGAGAGGGGAAAGATATAAAAGAGACCTATGGGGCACCTTTTTCACACATGTATGGAATGAGCTGCCAGAGGAAGTGGTGGAGGCTGGTACAATTGCAACATTTAAGAGGCATTTGGATTGGTATATGAATAGAAAGAGTTTGGAGGGATATGGTCTGGGTGCTGGCAGGTGGGATTAGATTGGGTTGGGATATCTGGTCAGCATAGATGGGTTGGACCGAAGGGTCTGTTTCCATGCTGTACATCTCTATGACTCTATGGCTCAAATTTGGTAGACATCTTGTACATAGTGAGTCTCCACAAAATGCAAAGCCTGCATGGCTGACTGATTTTGTGACATTGAAAAGAAGAATTATTAGTTTTTACAAAAGTATTGAAACCACTAAGAACCACTTTGGTATTCCACCCAAAGGCATTTTTACTCTGAAAATGCACTAGATTGTCACTTAATTTTGAGATGAGCTCGGACTGATAATTTCCTGAGTTGGAGATGAGAAGGGTTACTGCTGAGGCAAGACACTATGACATAAAGCATTTTCAAGTGTCAAACTGTTTTGTTAAAAACCGTTCAGTCTTTATTATCATTTTTGTATGTGTCTGCTTTCGCTAGAAACTATTGATGGTTGTCAGTTTCATAAGGTTTAAGTATCCATCGTTCATGTAGATATCTTTAGCAAAATTAGCCTTCAATTTTAAAAAACCCGACAATTAGATTTGCTAATTAACAAAACTGGTTAAAAAATGGTTACAAAACATTCTAAATTTGTCCGAGTAGAAAGTGAGGACTGCAGATACTGGAGATCAGAGTTGAAGAGTGGGGTGCTGGAAAAGCACAGCCGGTCAGGCAGCATCTGAGGAGAAGGAGAATCGATGTTTTGGGCATAAGGCCTTCATCAGGAATTTGTCCGAGGCCTGTTTGGAAGAAGTCCAGTGAATTGCAGGTACGAAATGATATGATTTTCTGAATTAATTCTGCCCAACACATACATAACTGTTGCCTTACAGATATCATGAATGGGGAAGTTAAATAGCGCAGAATAGACCGACGGAAACTTGGTAATGGCTAAAAGGAGAGGATTCTTTCCGGCTACATGTCAATGTAAACTTAGAAAGAAATTTATCTACAGCTTTTCCGGTGGCATCCATTGGTCTCTGTGGAGACCAGAAAAACCATTCGACAGAATTTCTCAGATATGGACACAAGATATTCATTTCAGTATTGAAACACAGCCTGTGTTGGGCTGCCTGGTAATTGCCCTGACTAAATTAGCGACATGCCAAACCTACTTATAATTGGGCATCGGTCTTAGTCTGCTGAATCCATCATAATGGTGTCCATGTTACACCAACTAAACAAGTACAACAATGCTGAGTTTATGCTCCAATGTCTCATGAGCTTCCTGAGTGCCATCACTCTTTCAGATATTTATTTAACAAGTATGACCGCAAAAAATAAATTGAACTGAAAATATTAAACACTGCAGGAATTATGAAAAGAATTTGCTAGTTCTGATTCAACGTAATTACAAAATTAGAGGTGGAGGTGGTTGTGGAGGCGGTGGGGATGCATGGGTATCGGGTCTAGGTTAAGGAGAAAAGAAATTTGAAGATCATTTTCACTAGTGCATTTATCCCTTTTGAAATAGAAAATGTTGATTTGTACCCAGTTTACAAATGATATTTGTTCTGATGCTTGGCCTGCAGTGTAATTAGATTTTGATTGACAGGTAGAAGTGTAAACAGCACAGTAATACTACTTTAAATTCATCTAAGAACTTTCCATTTGAGCAGCTCATAAACTAAATCTTTATTTGTTGGAATTACTGCATTTGGTGAAATTTACAGTGTCAATTTCAGCAAACCAGAAGTGGAGGGAAGGACTTCTAATTCCTGTAAATATAGCATATAAATGTAGTGTTCTATCCTTCCTCCATTCATGGGGGATAGAGGCAACATGCCAGGACTGTTGGTTTAAACTGACTGAGTAGTTGACATTCCCTTTTTTTTGCAAAGAATCCCAATATTTCTTTTTACCAGTGTTTTGGGGAACACATCCCATAATATTGCCCATTTATTGCTTGTCATATAAAAATAAGTAAGTTTGGGCCGAATAAACTTTTGTGCCATTTGCAAAAACATTTACTGGAACAGAATTAATTGAATCATACAGAGAAAAAATGACCATTCAGCTCCTCATACCTGTGAAAGCTTTTTAATTTTTTCAGGTATTTTAAATCTATGATGTCTGGTTATTGACCCATTTTCCAGATGAAATAATATTACTTTTTCTGCACTTTAACAAGCTCATAATCTTGAGTGTCTCTAAATAATCTCCCTTCACCTTCTCTGATTTAAAGAGAACAATTTCAACTTCGCCATTGTCTCACATTACTTTTATCCCAACATCATCCTGATAATCTTCCCTGTAAGCTTTCCAGCATCTTAACTCCATTCTTAGAATATAGTGCCCTGAATTGTAGGCTGTATTTCAGTTGTGAACTAAACAGTGATTTGCAAAGATTCAACATGATATCCTTGCTTTTTTTGATTCACTGCCGCTATCTACAAAGCCGGTATGCTTTATTTACTAGCTAACGAATTGCCTTTCCATCTTCAAAATCGGTTATAAGCATCAGGAGGTTAATCTGTTCCTGCATCCCCCTCAAAATGGTAATCACTTGATCATACTGCTTCTCTATACTCTCTCTCAACGTTGTTATGAAGTGGAGGTCAACACTGCTGTGATAATTAAACCAAAATCCCCGGAGAAACTCACTTCACCTTGTGATCTGATAAAAGTGTGAAAAGTGGTAAAACCTACCTCAAACCCCTAATCCGTTATAAAGGAGTGGTTAAATGAAATGGAATCCTTTCACCTACTCTATAATTAACAAGTAACAATTTATTTATCTAACCCCAGTGGTGAACAAATTAACAGAATTATTAGCAAACCAAACTACTTATTCTTGAATAAATCAAGATTCTAATAGTATGCTGTTCCAATAACACATGTCCCTCTTATATAAATCCAAGTAATAAGAAAACAATAAATTTGGTAAAATGGAGCCGCACGGTGGCTCAGTGGTTAACACTGCTCCCTCACAGCACCAGGGACCCAGGTTCAATTCTAGCCTCGGGTGACTTCTGTGTAGAGTTTGCACATTCTCCCCGTGTCTGTGTGGGTTTCCTCCAGGTGCTCTGGTTTCCTCCCTCAGTCCAAAGATGTGCAGGGCAGGTAAATTGACCATGCTAAATTGTCCATAGTGTTAGGTGCATTAGTCAGAGAGGAATGGGTCTGGGTGGGTTACTCTTCGGAGGGTCGATGTGGACTGGTTGGGTTGAAGGGCCTGCTTCCACACTGTAGGGAATCTAATCTACAATTAGTCTCTCAAAGATCAATCAGAATGTGTCTTCCTGAACTTTCTGTGTCATCTTCCTCTGTCCAAAATGCCTTCTCTGTCATTTTCTTCTGATTCGTTTTGCTGGAATATTATCTAAAAGTGCCGTGTACCTTTATGAATAGATGCTGCTTTTATCATGGAGCTGAAAAGTTCTTATCTCTTCAGATGGCAGTTGGCTCTCCCCCTGTGCCCATTTGCCCCTGTGCTAACATACACATTTATTTGCAACTGGATTGGTTCAAGGTTCTCAACACCATCAGATTTAAACTTAATTGGCTTTCAATATCTAAGTGCTTGGGTTAAATTAATTGGTTAAATTTGAAAAGACTTGTCATGGTAAAAATGCTGCTTGCTGTTCGACACAAGATGTTTCAATCTGTGCACCTGCATTTTAACTGCTGTTCAGACATCCATTTTAACTCTAAGCAATGAAAAACACCATCTTTTAAAGGGATACTTTCTCCAATTTTACAGTTTTGCCATTTTTACACACCAACTTTGCAACAGTGTGCATTACCTCACATATACCTGCATTAAACTGCATCTGACATTTTACCAAGCCTGTTAGCATCTTCCTAAAATCCACTACTACCACATTCACTTCTTGGTGGAACAAAAACTAAACAATTTTGGCAAGTTGTGAATTATCTGAAAACTTTAAAATTGCACGTCATATCCATGTTGCAGTAGTTTGCATATAACAAGGAATATAATTTTCCTAATCTTGAACTCTGAGGAATTCATTGCACATTGGCAAGACTTTTCAAACTGTGGAGATCCCCACTCTGTCATCCAAAGACTCAATGGGGAATGTATCCTCCACTTCTTGTCCTATCCTGCCAATCACATCTGTCCCACAGCTAATTAACACTCAAAAGAGCATCATTTGACTGCAGTCAGAAATTCAACATCAGCCACAAGTGTCATCTCAGAGATGTACAGTTTTCAATTGATTGATTCATTATTGGCACATGTACCAAGATGCAGTGAAAAGTTGTTTTGCCTGTTGTATAGGCAGATTGTGCCATACAATGTGCATCAAGGTAGCAAAACAAAGTGCACAATGCAGTGTTACAGATGCAGGGAAGCTGCAGAGAGAGAGGTCAGAGTTAATGTTTGACAGGTCCGTTCAAAGGTCTGATAACAGCAGGGAAGATGCTGTTCTTGAATCTATTCATATGTATAGTCAAGCATTTATATCTTCTGCCTAACAGAAGAGGATTCAGGAGAGTATAACTGGGGTGGGAAGGGTTATTTATTATGTTGGTTGCATTCCCAAGGCAGTGGGAAGTATAGATGGAGTCAATGGATTGCATGATAGACTGGGCTGTGTTCATGATACATTGTAGTTTCTTGCGGTCTTGAGAGGACCAGTTTCCAAAACACACTGTGATGAATTCAAATAGGATGCTTTCTATGGTGCATCTATAAAAAAATTGTTAAGAGTAGCGAGTTTTGAGAAGATTTGTAGCTCAGATTGAGGTTTTGGATGTAGGTTTGCTCGCTGAGCTGGAAGGTTCATTTCCAGACGTTTCGTCACCCTACTAGGTAACATCTTCAGTGGGCCTCAGGCGAAGCACTGCTGAAAATTCCTGATTTTTATTTATATGTTTGGGTTTCTCTGGGTTGGTGATGTCATTTCCTGTGGTGGTATTTCCTGTAGTGAAGTCACTTCTTGTTCATTTTCTCAGGGGGTGGTAGATGGGGTCTAACTTGATGTGTTTGTTGATAGAAGTTCCGATTGGAATGCCATATTTCTAGGAATTCTTGTGCGTGTCTTTGTTTGGCTTGTCTTAGGATGGATGTGTTGTCCCAGAAACCCAAACATATAAATAGAAAGCAGGAATTTTCAGCAGTGCTTCACCTGAGGCCCACTGAAGATGATACCTAGTAGGGTGACAAAACATCTGGAAATGAACCTTCCAGCTCAGCAAGCAAACCTACATCCATTGTTAAGATTCTTGTGAACCTGCTGAGTTTCCTTAGCCTGCTAAAGACGTAGAGACTTGTTGTACTTTCTTGACTGTTGCATTGACATGAGTGGACCAAGACAGATTGTCGGTGATCAGTAAGTCAATGTGATAAAATGATGCTTATATTCAGGCAAGATCCAACCATAAAGTAAGGCAGAAGGAAATAATATTTTTAAAAGAAACAAATATGCCTATCAAAGCACTGATACAGATTCAATTTTACAGATTCAATTGGGTGATCAAAGTATGTGAGACAATAAGACATAGGAACAGAAGTAGGCCATTCAGTTCATCAAGTCTTCTTTGCTAATAAATGAAATTATGGCACATCTGATAATCCTCAACTTTACTGCCTTGCATTTAACCATTTGTGCACATTGCCTCATTGAGCAGAACAATGAGACTGTTTGTAATGCTTGTTTTATCCGAATTTGGACAAACCCTTTCATTCCCATGCTCCTGACATCCAATAGCAAAATGAACGTTCCTGTCAATGCTCTCTGATTGGTCCCTTTAACACAAAACCTATAGCAGCACTTCAGAAAAGCTGGGCCTCCCTAACATTACATGAGCAATGGAGAAAATGGTGGGAAAACTAAGAAAAATGAAAATCAATCAGAATCTCCACATCAAGAAAAATATTTACGATTTTTATCTCCAGCCTTTAATCATTTTAGAATCTCACCATTGAGTGGGAACACCCTTTTTTTCCATGCATTTACATTTCACAGAAGCCCCAATTCACCTCATTCATATATCATTTTCAATCCTCTCCTTCCCTGAGAAGCTGGCTGGCTGGCAGGCACACAAGTCTCAGCATGTAATTCAGAGCGGTCACCTGGTGGCTACAGCTCGCTGACTGCTTGACCTGTTCATTTGTCTAACTAGTTCACCACAACAAGGTTACTGTGTGCTTTATGTCACCTGTTCCCTTTAACCCTTCATTGTCACAAACCAGCAATCCACCAGCCTCATCACATCATCATGGCTGACCTTGGTCTGTTCCTTATGCCATTTTAAAGGGAGGCAGCGGCATATTAGTAATTTCACTGGGCTAGTAATCCAGAACAAGTGTATGTTCTGGGGACGTTGATTCAATTCCCACCATGACACATGTTGAAATTTGAATTCAATGTCTGGAATACAAAAAAAGGTTTAATGGTGACCATGTAACCAATATTGATTGTTGTAAACTCCCTTCTCATTCACTGGTGTCCTTTAGGGAAGTAAATCTGCCATTTTGGTGGGCAGCATGGTGGCTCAGTGGTTAGCACTGCTGTCTCACAGTGCCAGGGGCCCAGGTTCAATTCCAGCCTTGGGTAACTGCTTATGTAGAGTTTACACATTCTCCCCAGGTCTGTGCGGGCTTCCTCCAGGTGCTCACAGTCCAAAGATGTGCAGTTTAAATGGATTGGCTGTGCAAAATTGTCCCGTTATGTCCTGGAATTGTGCAGACTGTGTGGGTTAGCCATGGGAAATGTGAAGTTACGGTGATAGGGTTAGGACCTGGGTCTGTATCCAGTGCTCTTTGGTGGGGGGTGGTGGTTGGTGCTGATTGATGGGCCAGTGACCTCTTTACAAGCTGTAGGGATTCCATGATTCAACAGTGCTTTAGAGATCTGGGTTAGTTGGGATTTGCATGCCGCTTTGCGCACAGAGGCATAATTACAATTCTTATGTCGTTTTCTTAATAATCACGAATTTTGCTCTTCCTCCAAGGACTCAAGCCTCTGTCTATTGTACTTCACATTGCTCTCTTAGTGCACATTCACTGAGCCTTTAGGGCAAGGGTGCCTACTCCATGAGATTGGCTTTGTTTGCCTGGAAAACCTGGATGGTCATCTGTGGTGTAAAATTCCAAACAGTGGAATGTGGTGAAACGGTTAAAAATTATGTCCCAATACATGTGTGAATCTAACCGGAATGGAGGTGTTGCTTAGTCCCGTGTGAATCTTCTTATCTGTATGTAACCAGAATGGAATGTGTTTTTTAGCCTTGCTCTGCTGTTCACATGAATGTTTATATCTGGAAAAGAGTATATCAGCTGGAAAAGTCTCCAGTTCGGTGAGTCTGCTCCGGGGTTACGTTTAACCGCCGAGCGTGGGTTGTTGGCAACCGCTCTACGAGAACTGACGGCTCCCAGTTTTGGTAACATGTAGAGTGAGTATAAGCCAGACCCGTTCTGGCGACGCTGCGGGGAATAAAATGCCCATATTCTAGCAGACTCGCCTCTTGGTCGTTTGTTCTGTGTCAGACTACTCTCCTACGAACCTGACCTTGAGAATTTTTTAAAACATCATCCCACTAGTGCTTTGCTGTTTAAGGGGACCGAGCCAGCTGAGAATCTCCTGCTCAAATGTAGGCTCACCCTCCTTGGCTTGAAAATCTACAGTCTTTAAGATCGCTGGAGGAGGAAAAGTGTGCCTCCGGAGGGTTCTGAGAAGATGCTTTTGGGGGTCCCATGTGTGGTTGCTCCTTCCTATGCAAGCCTCTTCCCATCACCCTGTCTCCATGAAATGAATGCACAGTTGGAGCAGTGTCAAGGCCCTTGTTCCTGTTTCACTTTGCAATAGCAATGCACTGTAGGACTGTGCATTTCCAGCATCGACAGAATATGCTGGCACTGGCTGTCTGCACCTGGTACAAACCTATCGATGGAGACAGCCAGGCACACAATACTCGGGCCAGCATTGTACTGATACCATGCCAGTGGACTCTACATTCATTAATCCAGATTACCTGATGCCTCTGATAAACTTGCCTGCCTGCTTAATTATGCCACTGGCCACTTGGATACCATTCCTGGGGTAATTGAAAAAACATGCTGTGGAGGGGTGTAAGTGCTTACCATTGCTAGGACACTCCAACATTTGTACTGCTGACACCATATTTAAAGGACAGCTGTGAACAATTCCAGGTGCTGCAAACTAGGATCCACTCTTTACACTGTGGTTCCCCCATTGTAATGACCCTAAACAAAGGAAAGTATGGACAATACATGGTAAGTATCTCTGTGTTGTTTGCATTATCAATTCCCTGTCTAGATTATTTTTTGTATGCATCCTTTAATACCTCTCTTTGGAAAATCATGTGACTTAATTATTGGTAGTCTTATCATCCTTCCGGTATTGCGAAGTAACCTTTCACCCTCACATCTACAGAGCCCATTGGAGCACTCTTGTCTGTCAGTCATAAAACTATGACTGGGAAGCAGACTTACACTTGGATGCAATGCTCACCCAACTCCTCTGTCTCGCTATTACGTAAGAGCCATTCTGGCAGTTCCTGTAATGTTACATTTCATCTGTTGGAAGGTCAATTTTTGACTGCCTGACTCTGTCTTTGTACTCACTGCCAAGGCTTTGTTCTGCTTCTTTTGCGCTTTTCCTTAGACATTTTTTTAATGCATTTAACATTCAAATAAGCCTATGTATCATCATCACATAATTTGACCTGTCAAAAATATTAATTGCACAAACGAAGTGATTTTTCCAATGCTAAACCTCTAGAGTGATGTTGAGTCAAAATAGGAAATATTAAATTTTTTCATTGTTTCTAAAGTTCGACTAAAGTTTACAGGATTTCTCATGTCCTGAAACAATGGAAGATATTGCAAATTACTCATTGCCTGCTATTTGCAAATACATACATCGAGGGCAAACCGGTGACCAGCTAGACTTTTTCTAGCACCCTATACTTGACCTCAACCCCTGGCAGGGATTAACCCTGGCAGTGTCAACTAGGAAATATTCAATCGATAAAACTTAGCATTTGCGCCAAAGTTTATGTTAGTATAATCCTAGCCAAGACTTCTACTGAGTATTTTTTCTTCTAAGGTAGTGATTCTTTCCTTTCTAATTAAAATATATATTTTTCTGCCTTCAGCACTACACCAGAAGCTCTATTTCTGTTTGTTTTTTTTGGCATTATAACCTGTCGTTTAATTTTAATTTACAGCCAACACAAGCAAACAGGTAGCAATTCTTGGTCTGTGCTATGGTAACTACTGCTGAAATAATTTTATGTGGGATTTTCCCTCTTGAACATAACATGAGATGTTCTTATATAAAGATCAAAACATACTACTGCCCATTGCTTTACTTCAGTCATTAATACTTCTGAATTTCTCACTCCAACACGCTGTGTATATCTTCCTCAACCTTGATTTTTCCCTAAGTGTGCTTTGTGGGATTATTCTCCTAAAATTGCAAGTATACTTGAAAAGTTTAGAAATATTCATTCCCAAGGAGTATGAATAACAATGTTGGAAAATCAGTTATCCATGTGGCAGGTTCCATTTCTACCAGAAGATGGCAATATTGTTGCATGTTTAAAATTGCAACACAAAAGGCAAATCATAAATAATTCCATGTTTTCGGAACGCTATAAGGATTTTATTTTTAAAATACTAAGTTTGATTTTGACCTCCAAATTTAAAAAGCAAGCTTTATGTGAACTGCTAAATGGCAGAAATTCCCTTGGGCATTGTCCCAATCAACTGTTATAACGTTGGTGGAAACTCATTTTATTTGGCCTCTTCACTGAATAAGGATAATTTCTGAAGAAATCTCCAGCATAATATTACATTTCCTTATGGCAATTGCACCAAAATTAAGTCCAGAAGAAACCAGTTTCCCCAATTCATATTTATTTAATATTTTTCTGTCATTTTATTCATACTTTACAAAATACAATCTAAGGCATTTTTGAATGCCACTTTCTATATCTGAGCCATTCGACACTGAAGATTTTGTTTAAGATATCCCTAGCATCAAATAAACACTCTCTGTTTGTATTTGAAGGAAAAGAAATGGAATAATTTGGATAAAATCTTTTTTTAAAATTGTCTATTATTCGCAATAACCTCTTTGTGTCCATTTTATCATGGACCAGTACTGCAATAAATGGTATTAAGTGGAAAAAAACTTCAGTCTGTCTGTGTTTAGTCTGTAGTCAGTGGCTTGATATATAGAGAGAGTCATTTAGCTGCAGTTTGTGTGAACGCAGGTAAAATTTAATGGCACAAGGTTTCCTCTGCTAATGATATTAGTTATAATATGATCTGAATATTTTATTGATATGTCATCTGCACTTTCATGGGGGGAGGAGTGTTCATGCAGTGTTTCTGAAAGTGTGTGGATCTTAGGGGTTAGCTGGAAGCCAGACTTTGGAATAAACTCGAAAGTAGAGTGAAAAGTAGAAAGAAAGTAGAAAGGCAGGAAATGCAGCAATGATACTAAGAAAGTTAGGTGCAAGGCCAAAGCCCATTGCGCAAGGCACCACCAAGTTTGAACAGTGTAGTCGTGAATAGGAAATAAATCAAGACATAGTGCTCGGTGACACCAAGCTTGGGATTGGAAATGCTGGAGATTGTGGGAAGGAAGAAAGATTTTGGGAGATAGGAAGTTCCACAGTTTTGAGGCATTAGTAAAGAATGAGCACAAGACAAGCAATCGTATACTGCAGATGGGAGGAAGGATATCCTGGATATCATACTATTTTGCAATTTGAAGGAAGAACACAGGAAAATTCAGAGGAGTAATGACAATAGTAATTTATAACATTTAAGGGATACACTGATAGGAATATATTGGAGATTAGAAATGAAAGGTACATAGTAAAACCCCTCCAGCATGTGCTGAAGTGGTCCAGAAAACATGTGCTAGATATGGAATTGGTATTTGGGTTAGAAATTCGTCAAAGTCTGGATGATGCTGTGCTGCCAGCAATGCAAGCCCCAAGCAAACCTGAGCCAGCTGACACAACACTGGCCCACAGTTAGAGCTCAGGCCTCACGGCAAGGACTATCTGACCTCCACAGAGAATTTGCCCATTTTTAGCAAACACATTTCAAGCCAATTGCCTTGGAAAAGCAGCCCCAAGGTTGATCATGGAAGGGGAGATGGAGTGGTAATGATGAGGAAGGAAAGGGAAGAGAGCAGGAGATCTATTACAGGTAATGTGCAGTCAGTGAGGGGACAGGTGGGGGTGGCGAGGGGGTGGGGGTGTACACTTGCTCCTCAAGTTCATCTTTTTCACATACGTTTTGCTGACACTCAGTGTTCAGAATGCAGCAATCATAAGTAAATCTGAAGCAAGGACCAGACTGTATCAGAATGCAGCTTGTAGATTGAGGAACCTAAAACAGACATTATTCTTATTCATTTATCTTGGCGATTAATATTCTATTTTAGGTGGCCACACAATTTTAGAAAACTGGTGCCCAAAACTTGGGCCCTCCTCTGGATGTAACAAATTGGAATTTCCACTCTTTATGGACCTTGTACCTATTTTAGTCTTGTGAAAATGAAAATCCTAATTTTAACTCTGGTATGGTTGCCAACTATCTAGGTTTGGCTTGGAGTCTCCAAACGTTGCCAAGCAAACTCCACAACACTGTTCACAATACCAGAGGAAATTCTTGGAAACATTAAAAAAAAATTGACGACTTTGTCATGTCTTTGAACATTTCTCTTTACCAAGTATAAAAATGGTGCAATTGGTTGATTACAAGACTGTTTGGCTGAAAGTCAAGTTTCGTCCAATGGATAATGAATCTTTCTGCTTTCTAATTGGCATCAAAATGCATTTTGTCACAAAGGTGGATGGGTTGGCAGACAACAGCTGGAGGAGAAGGTACAAGTCATGGGACAAGACTGCCAGGAATAGATTTAATCAGTGTTGGCATCTGAAACAAGTTGGAAATCAAAGGGGCAAGTCTCAATGTGGGTGGTAAGCCATGGACATGTGAATCCTGGCAGAATTGAAGGCCAGGCTCTCATTTACCTGCCCAAAGGTTCTTCCTTCTTTGCAACTTCTTCATACCACCACGGAGAATGATGCCACTGCTGTCGGACTGGATTCAGTATCTACAGTGGGGATGGGGATCCAGGCTGCTGTTGGGAACTCATGCAAACAATCTTTAGAAGGTATGTAAAGAATGGAAAGGAGCAAACATGGCCCAAGGAATCAAGAATTAAGAATAATAACATTTATCTGCATCTCTTCTGGCTAGACCTCTGGCAGCCACCAGTTTGCACTAACAGATTTGAGATTTTATGGGTATTAATTAAGTCCACAGGAAAGGGTGTGAATTTAACTCAATTTAAGCATCTGCTCCTCTTGGGCAAGGGAGCTTCATTTGACTGAAACCAGACAAATTAAAATGGTAGGGGTGCAGCAGAGGGGCAGGCATAGATTAAGTCTTTAGCATACAAATACATCTCCACACAATTTTAACCTCTATTCACACAATTGCTGCAGGACTGGCTGGTTTAAATTGACCTTTAAGAGTCATTGTGAATGTGCCATTGTGAAAAATTGTATGTATCAGTTAAGGTTAACAAAGGGTTCACAGTCTATTGTATAAGGTTAACAATCCAGTAAGCCAAGTTAATGGATTTGGGGTGTCCAAATGATACACTGAAATTTACCACTGTTATTACAGAGAATATCATCTAACTATTCCAAGTAATTTTAAAACTGGGAAGAATGACATAATGTCATTAATTTGGCCCACTCATTTCATTTAAGAATATATATATCAATCCAGCCAATGGTTTCTCACAAATTTTCTCATATATTAAAAGAATTTATTGGTCATTCACACATAAGAAATAAGATCAAAAGTACATCATTTGGCCTCTTGAGCTTGCTCCACCATTAGTAAGACCTTGGTTGATCTATAGGATGTTAAACATGTTGAGCTTAAACATCTGCTCCTGGTCCCTGTTCTAAATGCTGAATTATTCATCCGGTAGCAACATCACTGCAATAAGTTTCCCTAAAATTTTCTGCCTCTTCACTTTTTTTGTGAGACTTTCTTCAGAACTTATCTTTTTGATCATGTGTGCTCCCTCCTGAAGTCTTCTTTGGTTTGTCAGCAATATTCATAAACACAGAAGCATAGAATATAGGAGCAGGAGTAGACCATTCAACCATTCAATGGCTGATCATCAAGCTCAATACCCTAATCTTACCCTAATCTGCCCACCTCCCTTCTCCCTTGACCCCTTCAGTCACAAGAGCTATATCTACCTCCCTGTTGAAAACACATAAAGTTTTGGCCTCAGCCACTTTCAGTGCTAGTGAAGTTCATAGGTTCACCACTGTCTGGGAGGAGAAATTTCCCTACATTTCCCTAAAATATTTACTTGTTATTCTTCAGCTATCACCCTTGCTTCTGGACATCAAGAACATCCTTCCTGCATCTAACCAGCCTAATCCTGTTCGAAGTTTCCAGGTCCCTATGTGTTCTGTTGTTCTGGAAAACACTTTTGGGCAACTTTTATACCAAAGGCAAGATACCATTTCTGTTGCAACAGAACTCCAAGGGTATTCTTTTCATACTATCCTCTTCAGGTCCCTGATACTCAAGAACTTTTTAAAGTCTTCATGTCCCCACCTCCACACTATCCATAGTGGAAAATATTTGGCTGGTTGGCTTTGTGCCAATTCAAGTGATAGAAATCATGAAAAATATATTAAAGGAGGTATTTCACTGATATAAACCCAACCAGATATGCTGGCACATCTTGTTTTTAAAGAACAGATCAATGGGGTGCAGATAAAACATTTCGCTATGTCAAATTCCAAACAGAATTTCACGTGGATTTAGTACCCTTCTTTTGGTAAGGCTTCCAATTCATAACTGAAAATGAAGCTGGGCTAACTATCATTTTAGTCAAAATATACAGTTGGAATTGCTGTAGGAGATAACTTTCGATGAAAGTTTATTGATGTGCACATGAGTCTGATGCATTAATGATATTTATTTATTTTAAACTGATTTTAATACAAGTTCATTAAGCATTCACTGACAGTGCTCATTGCCAGCAGTAATTTTTCAGTTTACAGTTGGCTGGTAGCTTTGGACCAGAGCAATAAAAATGAAGTGTAATCATTTGTCCCTCTCCTGTGCAGCTAAATTCAATAGCAGACTTTGTTAAGGTCCGATATGAGTAGTTATCAAAAATGATCAAAATGTGTAAGAGTGGCATGTTAATATCATTGCAATTGTTGATATTATGTTCCAGTTGCTGATTGGTGATGAATGATTATTTTAAGAACATACTTTAGCTGGAAAATAAAATTTATTCTGAAAGGTTTAGGGTAACCTCACTCTCGGGTAACTACATACAGGTAGTGCTCCTGAACATTCTGTCAAAACAATGAATGAACTTTCTGTAACCATCCTGCTGAATATTTTTTTGTACATAAACTGAATTTAATTTATTCAGAATGAACTCATTCCACTGTCTCTTCATGGAATTATTCAGTATTTCTTCTGAACATGTTGTTAAGCAAAGTGCAGCCTGAAAACATTGCTAGAATGAACATTCCACCCTTATTAACACATGACACTCTGACAATGATATTTATTCATTGCTGGTGGCATGCCAAGAGTATAGATGTTAACTCACAGTTTAACGCTGTCGTTAGCTTGCTTAGCTGTTCATCAAATCCTATCATTGGCAACTTAAACTGTTCCAGGTCAGGATAGTGTGTGATTTGAAGGAGAATTTGCAGGCAGCGGTGTTCACATGCATCTTCTGCCCTTGTCCTTTTAGATGGTAGATGCTGTGGGTTTGGAAGGTGCTGGCAAAGGAGCCTTGACAGTTTGCTGTAGTGCATTTTGTAAATGGTAAACACTATCAAAAGTGTTGGCTTTTTTTACGACAGTGGCCTGATAGAGCATCCAGGCTTGATTTCTCTCTGTTGGCAGCTTATCAACTGGAATTAAAACTCAACATGGTAAAAGTGCAGATTTAGTGTAAAAGGTTTCTATTAAATTGAATCTATGAGATTTTAAGAATTTCGGAGATTTTCACCTTTTGGTGCTCCTGATGCATCATGAAAAATCACACAACCACAGGCCTGTAATTTTCTGTCTATTATGCCAGAAAGTCAAAGAATGGGTGTGCAATTTTTTGATGTTCACTGCTGCTGCCAGAAGAAGAGGCAACAGAAAATCTTCCAGTCACCACAATTACATCTGGCACAGTGTCACAAACATACAATTGAAGCAGTGCTTGCCATCTACATGACACATGACACGAAATTTCCTCTGACACATTTAGAAGGACAAGACCAGCAGATGCAATGGGAGCACCACCACCTGCAACTTCTGCTCCAAGCCTCACACCAACCTGACTTGGAAATGTATCAGCATTTCTTCAAAATCATGAGGTCAAAATCTTGGAACTCCCTTTCAAACAGCACTGTGGGTGTATCTACCCTACATGGGCAGCAGCACTTCACCATCACATTCTCAAGTGAAATGATGGATGGGCAATAATGCTGGCTGACCCACAACACACCCGCATCCCATGAAAGAATAAAGTCTTGAAGAATAAAGAATAAAGTAATATAAAAGTATTAATATTTCAGCTTAATATAAAAACATTTACACCATGGGATTCATAGCCAGTTTTTTATAAACATTGTAAGTTTTTGAAAAGTTGTTTTAGTTAAACCTCTTAAATATGTAAATGTGTTAATTAAATCATTTCACAGCTAAGATTATAAAGGGCGGTGGTTATTCATAATTTCTAATGACATTGAGAACAACTTCTTTTACTGGTTTTGCTAATCTGATTTTAACCCAGTTATTAAGGCAAAAATTAAGCACAGGCATAGAATTGAGCCAAGGTAAAGAAAAGCTATGAACTGTTGAAGAGATTTAATTATGCTAAATCAGCATTTCAGGGTCCTACAATAAGTGTAGGACTCCATTTTGCATAGTAAGGCAGGTAGGTCTGTTGCTTACCATTTATGAACTCACCTGTATATGGCCTTGGGCAGTACTGTGACAAAGGTGTCGTTGCCACAATTTTCAACTCCTATCTGTTCATTTACTGGGACACAAGGTGCCTGGTTATGTTTTAATATTTTACCCTCCGGTCTCTAATTGGTCTGAAGTAATGGAGTCCAAGGAGCATAACTACTCAAACTACAGAAATGTTTTCAAAACTGAACTATAACAAAGAGATTCCAGTTAAAGCTAATGTTTCTCTTGAATATGTAAAAGCTTATGAAATGAATCTTGTAGGCCAAGAGATTGTTTATAGCCTGTCATTCAAGCTCTTTGATCCATGCTCATATTTCTGGCATTTTGGTGTAAAATTTACAGCAATGTGTTCCATCACTCGAAGTTTACTGCTACATAGGGATTTACCAACACTAGAATAGGCCTAAGTAGTGCAACGATGTTTATTTGCGACAGGATTTCCAGCCAATATTGTCAATAGATTCTGTGGAAAGAACTTCCTGCTAGGCACAGCTCAGTGAATTTGCTTATGCTTTGGCTTACAAAGTTGTTGGCATGGCAGTCAAGTGAAAGAGCCTTTGCAACTGTTATAGGTCTCTACCATGGCATGGAAATATAGAGATTTACTTTGAAGGTGCTAATTATATTGCTTTTGGGTTCTGAAATTAGAATTTATAACTATTGATTACCGACATGATTACTGATATTTATTATTGAAGGATTCATTCCATTCACTCACTGAGGTATTTATGGCCCTACCCCTGACTTTTCTACCCATTTCCCTATGCAACATTCAATACCTGACAGTGTCTGGGCTGGAAAGATGTATCTTATCATAGATGACTTTTTGGTAAATTGCATAAATTCTAACATGGAATATTATCTTTGTTGAAATAAGAAGTCGAAATTCTGGGAATACATAACAATTCCTTCAGTGTTTGGTACATATCTTGCGTATATAAGAAGGAGCAGGTGTGGGTCACTTGATACTTTGAGCCTGTGGATCTTTCAATAACCTCATGGGTGATCTGATTACTTCCGTAATTCTGTTTTCCAACTGGCTACCACTGTGTACTCCCACCACCTCCCCTCCATGCCCTACCAATTTCATTCCCTTCAATTTTGACCATAACAGACCAGAAGCATTCATGTGTTTTCTATCTCTCTTCAAGTATTAATAAATTTCATGATGTTAATTTCCAGCACTACCAATACATTATGGGTGAATTCGCTACCACCAATCCTTCTGATTGATATTTGTTAAACTACTAATGCCTAGTGGGAAAAGATGCCCACATGACATATTTGGCAGAAGATAATTTTGGTGCTGATTACACAGGAAGGTTTATTATTAGCAACTTTGCATTATATCTAAAATGCATGATTGGCTCTTATGTCACATCAGGATACACTTAAGGGTAAATACATATTACTACCTTAGCTACATGCTGTTAACACTAAGAGCAACCACTAATGTATGAGTTAAGATATTCTCCACAAGACTGATTGGCAGAACTTATTGCATGATATTGGTTAACCATTTCAAGTTCTTACTGTTTTATAAAACAGTTATCATGCAGTGTATTTCAATTTTAAATATTCAGATTTTCAGCATCTTTTGGTTTTTTCCTTTTGCTTTAAAATTTTGAACTTTTCACCTGTTGATGAAAACATAGATAGCCAAAGTGTAGGCAACCAAAAAAATGTGGTGGAGGCAGGATCAAATGAGGCATTCAAGATGGCGATGGATGATATTTGGATATGAATGGTGTGCAGGGGTATGGGTAAAAGGCAGGAGACTGGTAATGGGTAATAGTACCAGAAGAGGCATAATGGGCTGAATGACCTCCTTCAAAATTGTAACAATTTTGTGATTAAGTGAACTAGAATAACCAGCTAATCTGATTTTGCTTGCAGGCAGAATAGTGGTTTGGACACCCGTGAGCCTTCTCCTCTATTTCAAGTATTGTATTGTGGTGGGTAACATTCAATTAGGCACTCTGTCATCCAGGATATATCTTTTGTCAATGTCCGTGAATACGAGAATATCAGCTTAAATTTTATACTGAAATCTTTAAGTGAGACTTAAAGTTAGGACCTTCTTTTTCAGAATCAACAACCTAGCAACTCAGCAGGCCAACCCTCATGATAAAGTAAGATTTCAATCCCTATTGTGTATATGTGAGATGTGTTTAAAATGTTGTGGTTATAAGAAATCCACTTCCTACTATAGTTGTAGTAGGGTTACGATTTTCAATATAAGTTAAAGTAGGTACTTATCCAGCACTGCAAGATCTCAGAATCAAAGTTAATAATTTATTCTAATTTTGGATACTGAAATATATATCTCTACACATATATTTCAGAATAAACGTCGCATTCATTACATCATCTGGACATTGTCTGGGAGGAATTACTGAAATAAACAATGCAAGGATGTTAAAATGCTGTGTCGAATTTAAATAACTGTGTTCCCAAATGCATCTTTGCTAATAGTGTATCTGCTCATATGTATCTCTTGCTCATTAAGTATCATGAGCTCCGCTATCCAATTGGACTATAGTTAGGGCAACTGATTTGATACAGTGTAGTTGCCGCTGAATGGAAACTCTAACAAGAATGTCAAATACCACTGTATTTTCTGTAAAGTCTTATGGAACTGTTTTGGACCTTTCTACTTATATTTAATTTATGAATAAAGTATATTTTTGCAAACAAAAATGATTTAACGCAGTGTAGATAGACTGGAACAAATCTTACAAACTTCTAGATTAATCTACAAGGATTTTCCGCTCTTGCACTGGTCTTCCCCCGTCATTGTTCATTCATCTGCAAGGCTATGGAGAAAGTTCGGGAGAGTGAATAATTGGATAATACATGCGAAAGAGAGGGTCGATGGGGCAAACAATTCCCTTTTCCGTTGTATGATTCTATGATACAAATGGAGTTGGCAGAAATTGCAGTTGGCCAACTCAGGGAGTTCTCATCCATCGGGCCCCTGTTTGGGCCTCAGGTATCACATTCTGCTTTAAATTTTAGTAAACAGACAGGAGGCTGGAAGAACACAGCAAGTCAGGAAGCATCAGGAGGTGCAGAAGTCGACGTTTCGGATGTATAACTCTTCTTCGGGACTCGAAATGTTAGTCAAACTTTGGAGTAGTCCATTAACCGCAAATCACATAAATCATCGCAGACCCCATGAAAAATAAAAGCAGACCTCTGAACAGCAGAGAAGCATTCAGAATCATTCTAATTCTCGTTGATTTTCCAACTGAGTACGTGTTACTATTTCGCAGTTCGAATCGCTTGATCCTCAATCCGCCCCACCTCTGATGGCTGTGTTTTCGGCAAATTAAACTCTGGATCACCGTCCCTGCACATCCCTCTCCCCTCTTCCATTAAAAGGCGCATCAAAACCCACCTCTTTGATCAAACTATTTGTCTTTCTTCTTTGATGCACTGTCGATTTTTATTTTCTGTTTGTTTGATGACCTTTTAAGAAATAAATTAGGCTCCGTTAGAACTTTAAAGGCGCTGCATGTACGCAAATGTGCTGGGACGTGTTGAAATCGTGGCAGGCGCTATCAAAATGCAAGTCTTAGCGTTATTTCTTCTGGCTGCGTGAAGCTTTGATTTTGGACAATGAATTGGGGATTCTGAGCTCGGTTATTTAAAACCAGTAAAGAGGGACCGCGCGATGGCGCTACAAGAGAATATATTTTCCCTGATCCTCCCACAGGGTCTCCGGTTCCTCTATCACACGACCCTCCACAGCTCACTCCCAGCGCCCAAGTGTGCGCCCAAATCAACAGGGAGATTGATCAACTTTAATAATTTGCATTTTTATGTGTTGTTGGCCAGGTTTGTGAACGTTCCATCCCCCCACCCCCAAAAATGTTGTCTCTCAGCTGTAAACCATTTTAGAGTTTTTAATGTCCACATATACAGATTACATGTCTGTTCACACGAGATACACAATTGCACGGACATAAATGTAGATGTATATATAGAGAGAGATTGGAGTGTGATTTCAGCAACTTAGAACAAATGATGAGTTCACGTGTGAATTTAACGATCTATTTACATCAGCAAAACTGTCCATGGTTTTTTTTTAAAAAGTATTCAATACTTTTTAAAAAATCAAGCTCCATAACAAAAAAAGTTGCAATGGAATGTCTACGTGAAATCTGCGCTGTCAAGGAATAAGAGGAAATAATGTGCAGAAAGTAGGAGGAATAATAGAGAACTCGCATCGAAATGGAAGTGGGCATAATAAGTACAATAACTTTAATAGAATGACATCCACATCCTTTGGGAAAAATATACTTAAATGGCACGACACTCTTAAAAGTAAAACATATAAATTATACCTACGTGAACGTCTTGGTATGCACTTGCTTTAGTAGTTATAATTCTGTGATAACCTCATTAATAATGCAACAATTGCATTCCACTGACCACAATTTTCACAAAAATAACACTGGGACATGCCTTTTGGGGATGTGACTGTCAGCGGTATTTTGCCTCCATTTTGCATAAAAACAGAATTTCAGAAACAGTCTGAACCAGAGTTTTGTTCTGTCAGTTTGTTTCCTTGTATTTGAAATAGTTCTTTTTAAAAAAAAACTTTAATCCGGGTTTGTTTTCAAATTTGGATCTTTCTGCTTGCTAACGTCTGGGGTTTTGTTTGGTTAAAAATTGCATTTGGGGGTCGCTGTTTATTTGCACTACAATTACAGAATTAAATAACACTGATAATCCGAGAGGAACAGGCTTTCAAATAAATTACACCACAGGTCTGAAATGTCAACTTTGAAACTTCGCAGTTTCAGTTATCCAGAACCTCAGGAGTAATGCGACCTGCGGTGGGTCTGCACGATTAAACCTCTCCGCCTATAAACCAGACTACACATTCCAGGCCTAAAACTGCAGGCCGTGTTGTTTCTTTTTTTTATTATTATTTTTACTGAAACGTACAATATCATGTAGACTTCATACACAGATTAACAGAGCATTTCATTTTGGTCATCTACAAAAAGGTACAAACCACCTCGTCTATAAATCCACATGAATTACATTTGTATACAGTGCATAAGATTACGTTAAAAGTCAGGTGTCAAAATACCGATTTTTTTTGAAAATCTTTCCCAATGCCAAGAGACATTAAATTATGTATTTTTTCAATACATATTCAAATTTTAAAAAGGTTAGGATGACTTTGTTTTTTTTTTAAAATGCATGTTAAGGCTTGGTTTACATTATATGAAAAAACTACAGGAATGGCAAATATTGCCATCACACTGCACCACTGACTTATTTTACAATACTGATCAGTTTCAGAGGCTATGCGGTGTTTTTTTTATGATGGGTAGCTAAAAATTAGAATAAATAGGAACTATTAGATTGAGCTTCGCTGAAAGTGCCTTCACAAATGGTATTTTTCTCTCTCTAGTAATAAGTCTGGATCCGCTTATTGTATTAAATAAGGATCCAAAACAATGTTTCTATGGGCAGGAACGCACCGCTGCTGCGAACTATCGCAGTGCAAGACCGGGGGTGGTGGGGTTAGGGAGAGCATATTCCACTGGTTTTTCTAGATAGGATCACATTACACACGGTTTAATATCTTGGTAAGTCACTTGCTGGTGATAGTAAGATCCATTAGTTGATGGATGCATTGAAGGGGACGTCATGGCATTGAAAGAGAAGACGAATTCTTTCCTATCACACATGCTGGGAGACTGCGAGTGATATCGCGGAATTCCTGTTAAAGAAAATGGGAAGAGAAAAAAAAACATACCGAGATGAAGAAATGTCATTCAAGAGAATATGTTTAAACATCAAACATTTAAAAGGGCCGCCTAGTAATATATTGTTTTCAGGCCAGATGTGAAGAATAAAATTAATAAAAGTTCCCGATGGTTAACGAATCATCAGAATCCTTTCCAATACTGTGAAAATCACACTTTTTAATTGATATCAGTAATTCAAATAATAGATTCACCTAAAGGATTGATTATAATGTGTCTATCAGAGACCAATAAATGCTACCATAAGTCACCACCTAATAATGTATCATTTTTTTCTTTAAATCAATGTTTATAAATTGGATGCAATGAATCAGTTGTCATTGTTAAACAATCCATTCACCAATATTTAACTTATCCAAGCACAAAGTGCCATTCAGGGATCATTTGATATTATAACTTTGTCTCATCAAGCCATCTCATGTTTTATATTAAGATTAGAGGATACATCTCTCTCTCTCTCTTTCTTTCTGATAGTTTCAAAGGCTGCTCAAGTAAAACTGCCGACCGGTCAATTGAATTTCTCCGGCCTGATTTTTTTTTCAAACCTTGCAATGAAAGATGCTCACCATGATTTTTGCGGCGAGGCTGACTCACGACATTGCGATTAGTTGTTAACTAAAGTCCAGGTTTTGCAAGTTCTCATGGTCACACATTTAAACACCGCGTCAAAGCTATTTCGCTTCATCTCAAAATGAAATTCCTCCACGTGGTCTAGTATTTTGAAATTTGTCACGGTCAAAAAACTTAGCGGTCACATAAATGAATTGTTTCCATTGTCTTGACAAGTTGCTACTGGCCGCCTGCTCCAGTTTTCTCGGTCTATATACTTTCACAGTGCAATATAGCTGCACCAATTAAACCGAGTCTGTTCGGAAAGCTCAAGTACCATATTTACTGCTATTGCAGGATGAGCTAACATTTCACAAAGGAAATGCTTCCACAGGGGAAAATATGATTTGCGGATTTACTTTACGCCATCAGTTCGTGGCTGCTTTGATTCACAAAGTAGACCTGGGCTTAAAGTTGGCGTACATCTAAAATGAGAATCTGTTCCTGTCACATGGGGACATAATGTATCTGCAGTTACTGGTACACAAGCGTTAACTCGATGTCTGTCAGAGTGGCAGAAAGATCGACCAGGTCAAACCGTTTGTGGTTAGACTTTTAAAGCTGCTCCTATTATGGACCCATTTGATGCTTTTTTTGTAACGCGGAATATTTGCTACCCGGTCCATTTTTACACATTAAGTATCCCAGAGAAGATGTCCAGGAACTGGAATATCTTTCTCATATCTTTCTCGGGATAATTGGGAATGGGAATCTGGGCTACTGGAGAGTTACTATTCCACCCCCACACTGCAGATTCACACAGTTAATCGGGCTCCTGGCCGAGTTGCTCTGAGGCTGAACTGCACGCTATGAATCCCCAATAGACGGTCTCTGCGGCAGGGAGTCGGCCCTTTTGCATTCTGATGTTGTTATTGCCGTCGAGTTGGCACCACAGCAAGTACTGTCCCCGCGGGGATGGCATCGAGATGTTTTCTTTGACCACATTTTGGAATTTGTTGGAAAAACAAAGTCCGGTATATTCTTTTTAGTTTGTTAGTATTGTAGCCCAGTAACCAATTACGTGCGCGGAAGCGAAAACGACTTACTTCCTTAACTTAATGACACTTCTGAAACTCTCCTCCAAGACAACAGCTCTAAATCCAGTCTCTATCAAATTCCTAATGAATCTTACTGGTGTATAGCTTCTTAACACTTTATACAGAGGCAAAGTGCATGAAAAGCACTATTTTTCTCTCTTTAATAGTTTCTCTTTCAAATAAAATGAGCAGTGACCAAATTAAATTTAAGCAGCAAGTCTTGGTTTTAGAATTGCTCTCACTCCAAAAGTAAGATCACTTTCTTTGGAATGACTGCATTAGAAGTGAAGCTCCGTCAAAGAATTACTTGAAACCTTATCTAACCCTTTGTTTTCATTAAACCGCTTGAGCACCAAGTGGTTTCTTTAACTTATCCCTGTTTTTGTTGCTTCCTGTAGCGATGTTTACTTTAGCCCAAATGACTGGCCACCAGCTCCAATACAATAAAAGGGAGGGGGGAACCCAAAAAATGCTTGTGAAATTATGGGCTTCACATCGAGATTGACTCATCCAAATAGCATGGAGCAGAATTAAGTTCAACCACACTATTGTGTCTACTGTATTCTACGTACATTCTTTTAAAATCAGATTAAAATTAATTACGATATTAGTTTATCATTTGGCAGAATGTTGCTGCTCTGTAGTTTCTATGTATAGTAACTCCCGCGATTTAAGAGCATTTTTTGGTAATGGCTATCAGTAATACATGACTCTGTACCTTGTATATCGGTCGCATTGTGGCTATTTTGGTGTAAATAGGGTTGGTCTAGGGAATGTGCTTGCAGGTTTGCAGTTAGATTCGCCGACGGGTTGCACGGTGATAGAGACTGCTGTTTGATGTAAGGAGCCCCGTTGTTGAGTGCAGAGGCTGAGGGTGCCCACGCCGAAGCGGTGGATGTGTACATGGAGTGAGGCTCCATCACCCCGCCGCCGGTCAGCAAGGGAGAGGCGGACACCGAGCTGTCGGCGTGATTGGGGTAGTCTCCCACAGAAGAGCCCGTACAACTTCCCATATAGTGCCCGTTGTTGGTCGACAGGTGAGAGACCGAGTGTCCTGGTAAAGCCATTCCATCAACGTTGTTGGGCAGATGTCCATTCATCATGCTGATGCTACTATCTAGCGAAAGCCCATTTGGAGCACAGGAGATGGGCGCTCTAGAGCCCTGGAAGTTGTAGGTCTCTGGGATGTGGTTGAAGCCCAATCCGTTCATCATGCTGTACATGGGCTTGAGCGCTTGGCACTTCCGACGAAAGCCCCTGGGTCTGCGTCTGAAGGAACCTTCCTCGAACATGAACTCGCTGGCCGGGTCAATGGTCCAGTAGTGGCCTTTGCCGGGTCTGCCCAGGCCTTTGGGCAGTTTGATGAAGCACTCGTTCAGGGAAAGGTTGTGACGCACCGAGTTCTTCCAGCCCTGGTAGGAGCCCCGGAAGAAAGGGAAGCGGCTCTGCAGGAACTGGTAGATCTCGCTGAGGGTCAGCCGCTTGGTAGGGGCGCTTTGAATGGCCATAACAATCAAAGCTATGTAGGAGTACGGCGGCTTCTCGGGGCGTCGGATGCCAGCGTTTGTTTTCTTGGTTTTGGTGGTGGAGATGGCTGATTCCATCACAGAGGTCTGATTGTTGACTTTCTCGGGAGCTGCAGACATGGGACTGCTCTGGGCCGTGCTGTGAGCCGGCGGCTGCTGGATCTCGGCCGTCATGAAGGAACTAATGTCGCCGGGCACTTTAACACCGAAAACTCGCCGGCACTAAACCTCTTTTGTTATAGTCCTTTGATTCAACTCCGCCGTTTCTTCAATATTTCCTCCCCCCCCTCCAAAAAAAGAAGTTTCAAAATAAAACTCTTTCTGTTGTTGTTGCTGTAGAGTGAATTAGAAAAAAACCGGATCTTTCCCCCACCCACCACCAAAAATAACACACACACAGTCAGCCGAACGCAGTTGAACTGGGGAGGGAGCCTCGGCGCAGTTATTTCTTCCACTCTGTTACTTTTTGCCTTGGTCGCCTGGACAGGGAGCAACTTTCCATCGCAGTTGTTCTGGGATCTGCCACGCCAAACAGATCGCGTTTACTTATCTCTTGTCATCAGCGTCTCGAATCTCTCGACTGTCAAGACGTAAGGAACAAGGAACTCCCCGCCCAGACCCCCCTCCCACCTCGGTCAGGACTGGTGGGCTGTGAAAGCTCCTCAACACCCGCCTTCATTAGCGATTTGATGTGGTGTCTGTCTTTCTCTACGTAGTTCAAACCAGCTGTAATGGGTGGGGGCGGTGGGGGAATCTTTATGCAGATAGACGTATATATCTCCGCACACACACACACACACGAATATTAAATACAGTTAGTTCATTTAAAAGGGAACTTGAGTAAATATAAATGTTAAACCATGAACGCCATTCTAAGCCACAAAAAGAGCCACAAAACTGACCTAGAATTATTTCAAAAATACGTATGTTATTTGAAAGAATCAATCATTGCAAAAGTGTTTCCGTGAGGAACGTTGATTTCAGGTTGGCGAAAATGAAGCGAAGGTGCAGAACTGGTGGTCTGATGAGGCTTGTCTTATTTAAAGACACAAAACTAAATATCATAACAGGGCAGGATAGTGGACTTTAAGAATCAGTTTATATATATATATTGAGAAATCGGTGATAATAAATTTCGATTAGGTTTTCTGCTATTTAGAATGTGGATCAGATACACATTCCACCCCTTGTTTGAAAACTGATGTTTAATAGACAGGAACATGTACAGGATGTTTATACAAAAACAATGTAAACATCTGCAATCTGCTCCTTTAAAGAAATTTCAGTGAAATCCCATTTAATACTTTCTTTTCTGTTACTTATAAAATGTTCTTTGTAGCCTCACGCCTGACTGTTTAGATATTCTCTTTATATATGTATACATAAATAAGTCACTGCAAGCTGAATTGTGCCCAGTTTCTGGCCCTGCACAGACTTTGCCACACACACTCCGAGAGAGAGAGAGAGGGAAAAGCAGCGACGTGAACCAGCAGCCTCGGCGCCTGGCATCGTTTGCAATAACGTGTCGTATCTTTTTTTTAAAAAAACACTCTCCAAGGTAAGAGACATCAGAAATATCTCCGCACTTCTTCCACATAGTGTGAAAGATTTTAGTGTGATTAGAAGCCAAGGGTGAGAAAGACTTGCTTTCAATCGGCGTCCTGGTTTTAGAAAGTGCCACTCTTACTGCTGGTTGCCTTAGTTCAAAAAGATGAACTACAAAAGCAAATATATGCGACACGACCAGACGGCGCCTGTAACCCTAATTTCCCCCCCTCTCTTTCTCTGGTAAGATCACAAAATTGTTCAAAAAGTAATATATCTATATAACGCCAGATTTCTAATAAGGCTGGGATTATGTTGAGAAAATGTTGTTTAATACCGATAAAATTTAACTCTTAGGAGGACTACACTTTTGTAAATCAAATCTTGATGCAAATTCTGATCTTCAAGGGAATTTGCATCTAATTTCCCCCGAGAGTTAACTTCAAATTAAATGTGTTGCACCTTAGAGATTCTGTAAGCGACTGGCTCTCTTTTTGCAGCGATAAGTAAGATTTACCGAATAGTATGAGGTTTAATATTATTTACTACACGAAACATACTTTCCAAAATAGCGCGACCGTCAAGAAGCCGCCAATTGACTTGTATCAGCGATTTTCAGCAAATGTGTTATATTCCTCGTCAATGCGCCGACCTATTCAGAGTTGTCCCATCAACACTGAACATTTTCTGTGGGTCCGAGTTGTGTTTCTCGCAAGAGCAGAATCACATCACAATATTAAAACAAAGTCATGGTTTACAAGATCACATCCTTAATGTAATCTGGCAGCAGAGAGCTAATTCGTTTTATTTCAAACGATGGAAATCGGGAGTATACTGGACTTACCGACTTAAGCGATAGTGTCTCCTAGCTTTGGCAAAAAAACACAATATTGGTCATAGCAAAAGGAAAGCAAAACTCAAAAAGAAAATGAAACGCAAAAGCTCACAATATTGCAAGGAAGATTTGGTGCAGTGTAACTATAAAATGAGACTTGGAGATGTTTTTGTTTTTAGACACACTGGCAAGTAGGGTAAAAGCAAAACTATGAAATTTTTTGAGTTCCTCTTTAAACCTTAGTGAGAGTTCGGAAGCCGATCTGTGTGTTCCAATGGATAAGACAAATTGGAAAGTTATAAATACATGCTACATTCAAATGACACGTTTGCCTAAACAGTTTAGAGATTCTTTTGTTAATGCTTGAGGTTGATTATTGAACGGACTTTTGTCAAGTTGTCTTCCGATCTATTATACTTCCATTATTTAAATTCCTTGTTTTGATTGTCTGAACATCAACGCCTTTTTGTAATAATGTGTTGAATTGCTGTTCTTTGATGATATTCACACACTTCATTCATATGCATAGACACTTTGACCATCAGCAGAACTGTTAGAAAATGTTTATTTCGAGTAAGTAAAGCAAATATCCAGACAAGAGAAAAACGCGTAGGATTTGTTTGCGCACATCAATGTTAAAATATATTGCGATCTCATGCATGTAGTTCCAATCATATATAATTTAAACACAAAATATACGACAGTTCAGTACTTTATCGAAGTACCAAAGAAGATTTCAGCCTTTGTGGATTGAACGGAAAGTTCATATTGGAATGTACAGTTTGATTTGCGTGGATTGAGCCCTATACTTGACAAATTCGACTTTCTGTGACAGGCAATAGTTTTACAAATCCGCTCCACCTTTCCATTTGAAATACAGAATCGACAAATAAAAAAGCTGTACAATTTATCTGTGGAGAAAAAAAAATGATTTTTAAAGAAAATCTTGAAAACCCATGGTCTGAGATCACAGTTGACGAGTGAACTCGTTTTAACAAAATCTGATTCAAATACCACCATGCTGAACTGACTGTGCAGCATTTCCTCGTGCCCATGACACAAAAGGATCTACTGAGTCAATATTGCAGTTAATACATCGCTTATTGAATTTTAACAATCGGTGTTAGAATATGCATTTTTAAAACATCGTCAAGTATAAAACCAGCTCTTTTGGAAAGTCAGCGTTTTACATTTCCCAACACATCCTCCTGGGCCAATTTGACCAACGCCCCCCCCCCCCCCCACCCAACCCGCCTCCCACAACCGCCCATTAAAAAGCAGTTTCCGTTTAAGATCAAATTCGGCACCGACCGAGCCGTGTTGATTATATTCGAGATTGCATGGGAGGTGCAAATAACGTTAATAAAAGGGGTATTATGCTGTACGGAGACCCAGGTTTGGTGATGCTATTGTAAACAGACTGCGTAATCAGTGACCCTGTTAGCCAGGGCCAGGCATTTATCAGCGCTCAGGGGGCTGAGGTAGAGAGAGGTGCCGAGACCACCCACCTCGCTGAAATGAAGGCACGCGTGTGCCCCGTTCCACTCCCTGAGTTTAATTAGCAACCCCCAACCCCACCCCCACAAACACACACACACCGATCACCTTTAACAGCGCGTATTTAAATAGAAAACCCTCCCTAAGTTAGAACTTGAGGAAAGCCGTGGAAATTGATCCCTCAACGTTTACACAAGACAAGGGGGTAGTGACAGGAGTAATTCCATCAACTGTTATAAGTTTCTTACCCCCCACCCCTACAAGGTGGTGACAGAGTAATGTAGTGTCTTCTTAATGAAGGCACGAGGACGGTTCATGAGCAGCATATACAGTATATCCACAGGCACACACATACAAAACTTGCAAATGCCACCTCGAAAGAGGGACCCAGGATTTGGAACTTGAGTTGGCCTTATCCCCCTCCCCGCTTTTCGCCATATGTTTTGAGCCATACAATTGCCCATCATTATATTCAGTTGATAAGCCCGAAACCATGAGTAACATTGAAATGAAGGAGGCACGTGAAGCAAAAGGATAAGGCAGGACCCGTGCATTTTGCCAATTCGTGTGACTATCAAAACAAAAGGGGGTCATTTTTTATAAAGTTGAGAGTGTGGTGCCGGTGCGGTGCTCTCGACTCTGATCTCCAGCATCTGCAGTCCTCACTTTCTACTCATTTTGTACAAGGTCGTTATTTTGATGTGCATTGTTGTAAATGATTCTACAAAACACAGAAAAGCTAGTGGTAAACGTATTTTCCTGGCTGCTTTATTGGGGATTACTGTTAGTAATTGCTTATTTTAGTCATGTACTATCTAAGCAGGAACACGGCTGGCAACCTGGCTCCAGCGAACCATGCATTAGGCTGGAAAGGCTTAATGGCGCATGATGTTCTCTTAAATGGACTTTATGGGATGGGAGAGATTAGGGTACCGGCTGACGTGGAGGAAATGCTTTCCCAGTTTAGCCGTGTTTTCTGTTGCTGAAGTAGAATCAGGGGTGTGTTGACAGGGGAGCAAACGTACTGACGTGTTAATACAATTTAAGTTTGTGCGGCAACCACAACTGACGGGGTCTCGTTGCTGAACTTTAAATGTCAAATACACTTGAAATGCCCGGAAGAAGCATGCCACATAATTGAAGGTGGAGTGAGGCGACGCCCTAAGATCTATCTCATGTTGTAAATTATAATCTCGGATAGAGCAGGGGCACAATATTTGCAATAACCATACAAATAGCAGATGCGTGCCAAGAGTTACTTAAACAAGGTACAGCAAGCATTTGAAATAAAACGGATTGAAATGGATAAAATACATTGACTGGGTGATAGGTGCATTTGCTACTCCACCTTGTTGTAAGAACGGGTATCTCATTATAGGAGAAAGTGAGTCTGCAGATGCTGGAGATCAAAGTTGAAACTTTATTGCTGGAACAGCACAGCAGGTCAGGCAGCATCCAGGGAACAGGAGATTCGACGTTTCGGGCACAGGCCCTTCTTCAGGAATCTCATTATATACATGTTAGCTGCTCTAGAATTTAAGCTTCTTCACATGGGCTTCTCTTGAACATTCTTGAGCTCCACAGTCCCTATTTTGTGACTCCTGAACATGTCACATGATTTAATTAACAAGGAGGCTTGGTCGAACCCTGTGCTTTGTAAAGGAGATGGAGTTCAGCAGAGCGTTCACACTATTTTACGATTTGGAGGTGTTGGACTGGGGTGTACAAAGTTAAAAATCACGCAACACCAGGTTCTAGTTTTGCTATAAACCTTTGCTATGAATTCTGTGTCTTACGATCTTAGACTTCACAACTACCTGAAGAAGGAGCAGCGCTCTGAAAGCTAGTGCTTCCAAATAAACCTGTTGGACTATAACCTGGTGTTGTGTGACTTTTAACTTTGTACGCTATTTTCCAGTCACTAACAACAAAAGCCCCGGCTATAACGTCTTGGCTCAGAAAATCAAAATTACTTTTGTGGCGTCCCTCGATCGACTTATTCCGGCTGGCTCTTCAGTCAAAGGGACAGATTTTCCATGACGTGATTGCACAAAATATGTGACAACTCTGTAGTTGAGGGAATTTACAGCCTCTTCCACAGTTTTATGATCTGAACTTGTACCGCCAGCATTAAACAAAAAGTACAATTCGAGTCTGCTTTAACACAAACATTGGCACGTCAGTCAACTGACAAAATATGTAATTACTGGCAGTTTTTCTATCAGAGTTCCAAACTGTAAGAAGGAAAGCCAGTTAAAGCCCATACAACAGTATCAGTCTTGACTCTGAAACTCAAGTATTAGGAATCGCGTGTTGACAACCTCCAAGTAATAAAATGCAGGAATACGTCCAAGTATATACGTGTTATTATAAAGGAAACGAATAGGTTGCGTGATTATGATTGTAAGACATGTTCAGCCCATTTGTCCCTTTACCTGCTCAAAGGCATTGCGATTTTTGAATGAAAATTTCAATGGGTTTCATGCGTCTGCGCCAATATGCCGAGCGGCGATTAGCTTTCCTCATTGACTCTGAGCTTATTGCATTAAAGGTACCATGAATCTATCCATATCTCTCGGGCAGACCAAAGTCTGGTAAAACTAACCTGAAACTACTCTTTACCTGGAAAGTGACACTAGCTTTTATCGCAATCACTGTCAATAAATAACAAACCAAGCTTTTAGAATACAATTCCACAAAATAGGATTTATGTTAATAGAGATTTTTCTCCATGGATGTTTCAAGATAAAAAAAATGTTTTTTTTAAAAAAAATCCAAGTTGATGCATGTAGGGTAAGATTATCCTGGGCATAATTCAGTCAAATATTTTATCATCGCTGTCGCTGTCTTTCTAATTGTATTTTTAATTGCCTATTTAATTAAGAGGGTGGGGGTGGGGTAATTGGTTTCATTATTCTCATGCGAAATAGAGTATGAATCCAAATTTGAATCTCCATACACAATATCCTTAATAAAAGCATCGAGGAACTAAAATTCGTTCGCCTATGTTTTGGCCAATGAAATAGCTATCTGACCGGATTTGGTTTTTGACTGTTTACAGAGACTCTGTGCACTACGAGCTTGCTTTCCGATTAGATAGATTACTTTCACTATACATTCTGCTTAAAACGAAACATCTCGATCGCTAACGCTCTAATTTATTAGGCACCCTCTGCAAGATTTCCAACTATGTTTAAGATCATTGAATTTTTTTTCGTGCTTCGCACAACTAGACTTGGAAAGGACCAGACTTGGTGTGTTGGAGTGGTGATAAACAAGTTTAATCTTCCTCGACTCAAACCTCACGGCAGGGGAAGGCTGTATTGGTGTTTTATTGTAGACAGTGACTTACGTAATTCTCACAAATGCAGGCATTTAACGGACGCGCCTATCTCAGCCAGAACCAGCAAAGCATATGTATTGTCTTGTAAAATGACCAAGACGCTACAGACAAAAAAAATGTTAGTTTGTTTACACAGGATTATGAAGGATCTTTGGCATCTATATTGTGGGCATTAGCCATTCTCCGCAGTAGCCAATTTCACATTTTTTTCCCTACTCTTTACCAAAAGAAGTTCCTTCTGAATCCCCTATTGGATTTTTTTGGCTATTATCTTATCTTGATGGCCTTCAGTTCCGCTCTTCCCCGCAAAATTCAAAATATTACGCAGGGTTTTCGAAAATTACCAATAAATCCATCTGCAGAGACTTGGTGCAAGCAAATATGTGTCTCTAAATAGAACACCCCAGTTTAGCCCCGATTGACTGTCAACTCAAACCAAGTCACTTTCAATGTTTACCCCAACGTGGCAATATAAATTTGACTTTCGTGAATTAGTGGCTACTCCTATTTCCAATCCAGTTTAAATTAGTATCAAAATGCACTATCTTTGCCCATTTTTCAAACTGTCACTTTTATCAGCTCAGGTCAATTCGAGATAATGATTTCCAGATCTACTCCTGTTGGAGTGACTTTTTGAGAAGAGATTGACCCATTAAAAATGCATGCGGTTGGGAAAATAGTGATGCTAAAGTTGTAAATGTCAATTGTTTACAGAGTGCATTGTTTTAAGGGAGCATGGTGTTGAGGATGATAGTTATTGTGTTCGGAAATTGCAGTTCCTCCAATAAAGCACTAGAGGTCTTTCTTCGAGGTTCTTCATTGATTGAAAGCAGCGCTGAACACTGAAGGACATGGCCGACTTGACCTGAAATAAACACACGTGATAAGGGACTATCACTGTCAAGAGACTAGAATTTAAAAAATACATATTTGCTGTTGTTTCAATGTGGTCGTTTAGCGAACTTTGGCCAGTTTAAGCGTCAGTTACATCCACACTCAATGGAGATACCAACAAAATAATGTCAACATTAAGAAAGTAAGCAAAAATACATGTTTTTTTTGTGTGTGTGTCAATGATCTTACAAGAGAGTAAATACATCCGGAGAAAAAAATACAACAGTCCCACCTAGCACACAACATATATCTCATAGGCTAGGACTCTACTCGTTGGAATTTAGAAAAATGAGAGGTGATCTCATTAAACACATCTGATTCTAAAGGGCCTTGACGGGGTAAATGCTAAGAGGATGTTTCCCCTCACGGCAGAATCTCACACCAGAGGGCATAGCTTCAGAATTAAGGGGCAACACTTTAAGTCTGAGATGAGGATGAATTTCTTCTCTCATAGGTTTATGAGTCTTTGGAATTCCTTGTCACAGAGAGCTGCAGGGCAGAGTCCTCCTGTATATTTAAAACTGAGAGGTCAGTAGGAGAAATCAAGGATTGTGGAAAATGGGTAGGAAAGTGAGGAGTGTTAGATCAGCCATGATCCTATTGAATGGCAGAGCAGGATCGAGGGGCTGAACGACCTCCTCCTGTTATCTTATGGTATTATAGTAGCTATTGAATGTTCCATCCCATAGTATGAGCAAAACGTTTTGAAGAAGTCACACTCAGCTCAAAACGTTAACTCTGTTTCTCTCTCCACAGATACTGCCAGACCTGCTGAGCATTTTCAGCAATTTCAGTTTTCATTTCAGATTTCTCGAATTTATTTATGTGCAAAGATTACTCAGTCGTTTTCTTTTAAGGAGCGCCAGAAGAAAATTGAAACAGATTCTGAAAATATTAAAAGATATAGCAGATCGGTCAAAATTGTTTGAAAGGATGGTTCATTTGAAGTGGATGGACGGAAGTAAAGAATAGGGTTGGAGAAATACGTGTGTTACCATTAACGAGAAAATGGGAGATTTGTATCTGAGAAAGAGATGACCGAGTATATAGCCATCCGATGATAGGATCGACCTGACAGCGAATTCCAAATAATTATTACTCTTCATTCTTGCAGAATAGCTGCAACTTATCGTCAATTTCCACACTAGAACAGACGGTAATACATGCACACCAGTTTTTAAATGGAAAATCATTTGTATAGGCTCATGCCAAGGCAGTTTCGAAGTTTTGGATTAGTAGCACGAAGCAGGTGATTGAACAGTTGAGTGAGAACCGAAAAATTACATTCTTCTCAATTTCTAGGTTGCTCTTTCTCGCATTAGAGATACCTTTAGGAAGGCTTGTTGCTTTAGAAAACGTTTCATCGTCTCAATGAGAAAGCTCTGGTTAAATGTCCAGAACTCATCATGGTATAAGTGATGATTGTACTCAATTTGTTATATGTCAGTCATGTACAACGTCGTCCTGTCTTGTTCGATTTGCCACATAGACAGTTTCTTTTGCATCGGTGCGGAAAATGACAGTAGAGAAACGCATGAAAAATCACATGGATTTGCTGTCAGAATTTAACAAAAGCTATGTGGTGTATCAGATCAATCGGAACAAATACTTCTTGGAAACAAATATTTAAAAATATGATGATGCAAAATTTGTTGTCACGTTTAATCTCCTGAAATCTTAGATGTAATTTAAGATGGATTATACATCATAAGTGAATTGTAATTTCGGATCATTGACTTGTATCTATGTTGGCCCGAGAGCACCAAAAGGACACATGTACACTGAGTTCAGCAAAGTTTTGAAACTTGGTATGGCACAGCAGAAACAAAATAATCATTAGGCGTTTCCGCTTCGGGGTTCAACTTATTTCGTTTACAAACAATTTCTTTGAAATGTATTAGTATAGGTTTTAAGAATTTAATGTGTTGACTTTTAAAGAAAACGTTTTTCCGTGCTTTGGATTTCGTGATTCAATTAGTTATATTATGACTTGGCACATTGTCTTCATTCGCTAGGAAATCCTGATTTAGATTTTTACAACTTAATTTAATATCATTAAATTAGGTCGACATTAGATTAAGAATAAAAATGCTACAATTTCAATTCCTCAGCCGTTGATCACATGATTCTTATAAGGTTGCAATTTAGTTATTCTGAGAATAGATACAATGCAATTCACAGCAATTTTCGTTGTGTTATATTCAAGAGCAGACAATTCGGTGTTGAATTAATACAAAATTGTATTTTTCATTTATTGGTAGTACATGGAAACTAAAGGTAATATTTGCTGTCTTTTGCTTGATACTCAAATAACGAAAAATGTAAATGCTGCGTGAAATATATATCTATCATTGTATTTTGTCTGCTAAAGCGTTTATATTTTTATTAATATCGTTGTTAACCTCGGATTGCTATTTTAATTACAAATGACCAAACTGGCAATATTTATTTATTCATGAATTGATACGTTATGCCTCTTGCAGGCTTATTTTGTTTCTATGTTAAATAAGGAATTGCGGTAGATTGTCACTTATGATTTATCCTTCCCAAGGATTGCTATAGTGTTGTCTCCTTCCCCTGTGCGTGTTGTACAGTATCCTTCCCAGTGATGTGCTAAGGTGCTGTATCCTTTCCAGTGATGTGTTAAAATGCTGTATAGCATACTTTCTAGTGTTATGTTATAGTGCTGTATCTTCCCCAGTGATATGTTACAGTGTTTATCCTTTACAGTGATGTGGTACAGTACTGTATCCTTCCCAGTGATACGTTACGGTATTGTAGCCTTCTCAGTGATGTCATACACTGCTGTTCCAAAATAATTCTAGACAGTTCAAGCCAATTTATGCTGGTCAGAAGCCATAAGTTTGGATTTCTAGTAACGTGGGTTCAATTGCTTCCACGAATAATTGCTTATTCGTCTTATCATTGTTGACTAGTGAAATCTCTTTAGAAACACTATGGGTTGATAAGTGGAATCAGTAATGTAAAATTGTTGTTAAGTTTACTGCTATCCCGCCCTTTCCCATTGGAAGTGATTGCACGATATGAGCGAACGATACAAACCCTTGGTGTTCCAGGCTACTTTATGTTGATCAATATGTGGCAAAAAAAATCACGCTTCAACGGGGACTTTTTGAAAAAAGAGCATAACGATGTTATTATACAGAGCTGACTCTGTACTCCAAATCGGCCAACATTTTCCACGAGGGTTCTTAAGTGTGCGGCAACTGCATCTCTTCATGTAAATGACCAAGATGACAGATTATGATTTGCTGTCACAAGCTGGAACCAAACTACTCCAATCACTGGTGCATGCAACTTTATTTTTCAAAATTAATGCATTCTCTAAGTCTAACTATAGAACTGACTCATTTATCAATTTGGGGAATACCAAGTCCACCACACAAAACAAAATGCAAGCTATATTTAAACATCAACGCCTGAAGAGTGCCATTGTTAGCCCACCAACCAGTGGACACATTCCAGTCAACATTAGATTCCCTACTGTGTGGTAACAGGCATTTGGCCCAACAAGTCCAAGAGTAACCCATCTCGACCTATTTCCCTCTGACTAATGCATCTAACACAATGGGCAATTTAGCACTGCCAATTCACCTGACCTGCACATGTTTGGACTGGGAGGAAACCGGAGAACCCGGAGGGAACTCCACACAGACAGCCCCCCGAACCCGTGTCCCTAGCGCTGTGAGGCAGCAGTACTAATCACTGAACCACCGTGCCGACTCTCATGGGATACAATATTACTCGCGTGGACAGCGTACAGTTGCAATAATTCGTATTCATTTTAATAATTTCAAGCGAGCAAACTTGATCATCAAATGATTTGGCGATCCCCATCTTACAGAAAATTAATTATTTCTAGGCCCGCACAAACAGGCAATTTACTACTCTCAGGGGTTCAATAAAATTGAAAAATAAATCAAGCGACATCCCAATTTTAATGTTCACAGTTTCATGGAGACTTTGGGATACGATGATGTTTGCAACTATAATTCGGGATTCTAACCTACACCACTCCTTCTGGATGAGAAATTCTGCTTTACTCGTGCTGTTCGCATACAATCTAATCAGCAAAATGCTCATGTTCTAAGTTGTTTGAAGAAAGCGTTTTCCAACCAGCAGAAGAAAAACAAACGTGACTGATGCATTCTGCTTCCTGCACGCTGCACGAAAACAGACCACAATCTGGATTTAACCTTCTCATGTATGGGGCGACATTCGCCAACCACATCCCCAAAGCTCACACAGCACAGTTGAGTTACTTTTTTTAAAGAAGACATATTTCGTCTTTACAATCTGTTGTGTTCAGTGGAACTCGACTTTGCCTTCTCAGGGCACTGTTTGTTTAGAGAGAGATGGCTGAGAGCGGCTCAGAAATTGGGGGTTCAGTGGGTTTAACAAAAACTTCATTATTTCATGACTCACATTGCAGAAAGCTAAATAAGCCAATCATTCTCTCGATGGGTGGTATCTGTGCAACTCACTGCAGCTACTCTTAAGTTCACGCTTTGATAAATCGATGCTATAGTCACAAAGAACATAAATCATATAACACACATTCGATTAATCATGGTCAAAGTTGCCACAGCTAGTGATTCGGCTCAGTTTCAATTTCTGCATTTGTTGAACTGAACGTTTCTCCAGAATGGAGGACAAGACGGTTTGTGAGTGACGGAGGTATTATGCCGAGACATGTTTTTCACTCCTCCATGCATTTGTATTTTGTTCTCCAACACGGCATACTTCAAAAGACATGTGTTGTCAACTAAAATCCGCATAGTTTATAATGTACAAATAGTAATCCTTCTTACCCCGAATGCAGTCTCAAGTCTTATTAAAAAAAAAGCCACATCAAAATCGATGCAATTACTTTTTATGCCACACAATCGACACGAGCGATTGCAGTTGTTCTGTGTAACATCTGGGAATTTTTTTGCGCCTTCTTTGATTTTTTTTTTGCAAACGCATCCTGAAATCTGATTGACGAAGTATAATATTTATCACTGTCAGATTGCTCCACCGTTCAAACCCACCATGAAAACCGACATCGAAACCATTGCAATTTAGACTTGAATAAAGTTAAACACAATTAGCCTGTAGTGTTGAATCACAGAAGTCTGGAATGAGTTTGAATTTCAACCTTTCGATGGAAAAGGTATTCTGTTGATGACAATGTCTCGTCGTGAACCATTAATCAGTCTTTTCACAAAGTAAAAAGAACATTCAAAACGACCATTCACTTTATCTAAGTCTTTTGATTTAGTTGCATGCAATTGCTGATTACTTTGTGGTGTCCCCTGTGCTGACTCCAGTGACACTTCATCCCCCAGAAAAAAATTGCAAGGGTTAATGCTAATGATGAGATGACAGACAAAAGTTGTACCAAAAAGAAATGCTTGCATTTATATAGTGTCCTTTGCAACCCTTTCCAAACATTCTATACAGCCAGTGAAATACATCTGAAGTTTATTCACTGATGAAAAAACAGTTTTCATATAGAAAGGTTCCACAAACAGGAATGTGATATTCACCAGATTTTTTTTGTGATAGGGATTGAGAAGTAAAGATTTTCCTCGATACTAAGGCGTATCTCCAATGTCTGTCCTCAAATAGTGTCATGAAATATTTTATATTAACCTAACCTCTTAGCTATCTGAGCTTTCAGTGTTCCATTTCATCTGAAAGATAGTATCATCAACAATATTTTGTTTAGTTAAAGCATCTTACATGCATTCATATTTATTAAGATAAGCTTTGATTTTCATAGTTATTCAGGAACAAGTATTTGGAGCTGTCTGCTTGTGTTGCAAAAGTAGGACATTAGCTTTAAATCTATAACAAGTGTCTCTTGTTACCCATCCTCAAAGTATCAATGAAGATGTAAATTGTGTTCTTATTGCCATATATATTATTTCTGGAATGATTCGCATGACTTTCAGAAAAAAAGAGTCATACAGCACAGCAACGGGCCCTTTGGTCCAACTGATCCATGCCAAACATGTTTCCCAAACTAAACTAGTCCAATTTGCCTGTGTTTGGTCCATATCCCTCTAAAACATTCCTATTGATGTACCTGTCCAAACATCTTTTGAATGTTGTAACTGTACCTGCCTCTACCACTTCCTCTGACAGTTCATTCCATATACACTATGACTCTACAAGAGACTTTTAGTATTCACCTACACTTTTAAAAAGAGTCTAGTGACCTCTACTTATTACTGATTTCTATTTGCTTTGCAGAAGGTGATGGTAAGCTGCTTTCTTGAACTAGAACACTCCTTGTTATGTTGCAATACCCACAGTGCTACTAGGAAGGAGTTCCAAGATTTTGATTGCAGTGAAAATTAAAGAACAGTGACACAGGTCCAAGTCAGGGTGTTGCATGAGTTGGTGTGGAACTTGTAAATGATTGCACCTGCATCTGCTGCCCTTCTCCTTCTAGTAGATGTCAATGGTTTGGAAGGTGCTGTTGAAGGATATTCTATATTGTTTATTGGAAATAGTACAATCTGCTGCCATTATGTGTCAGTGGTGAAGACAGTGAATGTTGAATATGATAGATGGGATGCCATAAATGGTAGTTCCACCATGAGCTGTCACAGTGCCAATACAGTACACAATAGACCTGAAGTCAGTAACCAACCTGATTCTATGTTGAAATTATGTTAGGTGCTCTTGTGAATATAGTCTCTCAACACCTGGGCCCTTTATGAACTTACCTTCAGCTATATCTGAAAAATTGATAATTTGATGTTTGATCAAATTCCAATCTGATCAAACAATCATTGAATTCTGATCAATTAACACTTGGGCTTTGTTGCTTTAAAATGAACACAAAATGCACAATGCGTTATCAAGTATGGTGGTCCTGTGCTCATGGAACACACCATCATTTGACTTACCATGGGCAAGGTTACAAGAGATATCTTAATGCTTTTGTTTATAAAAAATGTTCCTTATATTTTCAGGAAGATTGCATAATGAATAACTATGGAACTTTCAAACCAAAGCTAATTATGATTCTAGCAATGATGCTACTCAAAATGGGGTATAATGTATAAGGATGTGTAAGTATGTATATTGTATGTGAAAGGTTAGGTTAGCAGCTTTTGGGAGAAGGGGCAAAGATGGTTGGTGTTGGTGGCATGATAACTACAGATTGGTTTATTAGATATTATTTGGAAGCTTTTCCAGAATCTCCTGCCATAACATATTTTAATGGTAATCATTTGGAGTCTAAATCAATTTGCAAATTTTCTTTTCACTAAATGTTTAGAGTGTTTATTTTATACTGCACCCAGAATTAAAACATGTTTACATTTCTGAGAAGTTGACATTCCAGAGTGTAGTTGTATGGTTGCATACACTTACGCATGTCAGTAAAATATGAGACATGCAATATATTTTAAATCGTGAGACACAAAACTCAAAAGCATTCCAAGTTATTTTGTTTACTAGATATACTACTTGGTATTACTTAATGCTATAGCGATAGTATGATTTGAATTTATACCTTATGATCATTCAGTATATATGCATGATTTATGAAAATCTTCATCCTGTGATATAATCCATTGTCTATATTCCAACTTTTCATGCAATGAACTACAATAATGTGCAAATTTTAAATCCTTACTAGAGGGAAACATTCATATGTCATAGATATACAGCTCTTTCCCTCCACACAAATTGACAGAAGCATAATTAAAACAGCAGCATTACAGTTTTTGTAACTTCTGGAGAAAGGAACCTGTGTAAAAAGTACATACAATGTGGCAAAAGTTAGGTTCCTTCTTTTTGCACAATATCTGTGATAATTTATTATGAGAAAAGGTAACTATGTTTCAGTTTTATAAACTTGCCCAGTTTTAGGGAATGTAGTGAAATGTTAATAGGTGATAAGATAATGAAAGTTCAGTGATTTGAAGAAAATATCATATCTTAGAGAGTAGTGCAGTATTGGAATGGAATATTAGTCTTTTTGCTACTCTGTCATACTGGTTAACAAACGGATTATTTCCTTCTAAAGCTAAACAGAATATTCACAAGATACAAACTGACTAAGCATTGTGATTAGAAAGCCCAAACTAAATAATCTTATTTAGTCTGCAAGAATATGTAAACAATAAACTACAATATGTTTCATTTTAAATTGTCCATTATTTTCATTAAAGTTAAGCCAAGTATTGCAGTCTTTAAATATTTCTCAGATAAGAAGGGCTGAAGAAGGGCTTATGCCCGAAACGTCGATTCTCTTGCTCCTTGGATGCTGCCTCACCTGCTGCGCTTTTCCAGCAACACATTTTTCAGCTCTGATCTCCAGCATCTGCAGTCCTCACTTTCTCCTATATTTCTCAGATAGTTGCCTTGGTAATACCTCAAGGTTTAAATTTCATTCGATGAATCACTTTGTTGAAAACATGTAATGTTATTCCATAACTTTTCAACTGAACTCATTGTTTGATATGAAAAGTGCTTGGAATATTGTTTGTGTTAAATGTGAACATTGAAACAAAATAATATTCAATATGTATCCAGGAGGAACTGCAACAGAAGTAAATTGTATGTGTTGAAATTAATCTTTTCAATAGATTTTGGAAGTAATCAATAAAGTATCTTTTGAATGGGAAAACTGATAAAATTAAGATTTGAATTACTGTACATTAGGAATATACATCTGTCTATCTTCACTTACCAATTTGTAGCATTATGAATTAATAATGTGGAGGAATAATTAACATGGACTGGAAAAGTAAAATAATTGAGAAAAGAGTGAAAAATCAAGAGATGAATGATACATTTTTGGAATTTTAAAATTATGTAGTTTTTCAGATGACAAATGAGAAAAATAAGGAACTTTACATGCTTGAGATTCTGGGAATGAACACATTAGTATAGGCAATAACTCAGTAAGCCCAGGTCAACAAAGGCCAGGTGCAGGGAGATGGAAGAATTGAGAGAACTTGTTGAGAAGCGACGTGAATGGAAAAGATTATGACCGTACTCATAAAGCAAATAAAAGTCTCATATACCTCTCGCTGACATGTTGAAGCATATATTACACAACTCCTCAGATATGACTACAGTAATCTGGCCTTGGATAGACAGGGTTTTAAAATTATTAAGGCTGTTCATGGTGAATAAGAAGCTAATGGGGGAAAATAAGTACTGAAAACCAGGTTTATAAGAGTTTGTTAATTTAAAATCAGGGAGGTAATAAGGCCCAAAAATGAACCACACACACTAGATTTTGAGATCTCTCATGAAAAATCTTGATGTGTAAAGAGGGAAAAAAAATTCCTATAAGAGGGCTCAGGTTTAAAGTGTTGTTGGTCAGAAAAGAAGCAACTGTGATATAAGGAAAAGCTTTTTTCAAACAATCTGTGCTTAGGGTCTAAACCTCATGACCTGAGAATGTGTTGTGGGCAGATTCAGTTGAAACATTGGGAAGGGACTTAGATGGCTATTTGAAAACAATGTGTGGGATTACAGGGAGAAGGCAGGAGAATGGCAGTAAGTGAAATGCTAATTTGGAGAACTGGTGCAGACACAATGGATTGAATTACCTTCTCCTGTGCTGTACCAATTCTATGACTCATATACGACACACCTGATTTAATTCTGCACAATAACGTTTTTACCATTGTTTTCTTTAAAACTACCAGTACCTCAGTCAAATAACATTTACTCAATTAAATTAACTTTTGAGTGTTAAAGGGTTTTACAGATATTCATCCTATAACAGAGATTGATAATATAATCCAGCAGTTAAGAATTTAAAAGGCATTGTGGATAACATTGCTGTTTCTAAAATGTGAAACAAAATTATGCAAATTAGAATGCATTATTCTGTTGATTTGATGGGTGTAATTTGTTTTTATTTTGCACTGTTGATGCACTGAGTTTCCAGGCTGAGTTACATACAGGGCACATTGCAGTGGATGTCTTGTTTTTTTTGTTTGATAGTAATCTCAATGTGTCCGCCTTACATGCACACATAGATCCAATTCTTCCAAATGATATGAAAAGGGATTCTGTTTATGTTTATAAATGTCTTACAAATCCAACTGGCTACCTGAGCAATGTTTAAACCTATTTGACTACACTGGACACATTCCTTTCGTAATAATAAACCCACACGATTTAAGATGTCTCACTCTGCTTAGCTTGTGAGCACTTGGAAATAAATTATAACTTAACTGCAGAATTAATTTGTCACTTTTGTTTCATTCTAAAGAAAAGATTTCTTATTTTTATCAGAATTTGATAATTTAACTAGACTACTTCCTTTTTTTAATTCTTAAATATCAGTTATTTTTGAAGCTGGGGATTGAAATGGTGGAAAGATTAATTTCTTCTGAGTATGGAGTAAATTGAGTTCTATACAAGATGATAAAATATAATTCTTAAGCATAATGGTAGTTCCACTACTCCTTTTCAACAAAATTATATCAATAGTTACATCAACATAGAAAAAAAATACTTTGTCAGTTACAATAGGATTCAGAATGCATTGATCATGATGAGTTGTATCCTTTTTTATTGAAGTGAAAAAAAGACCAAGGAATATAGTAAATAAAAGCTGGAGTAGGTCCTTCATTCCCTCAAGGCCAATGGAATGAGGGTGTAACTGGGAAGGCCAGGGTTTATTGCCCATTTCTCATTGCCCTTGAACCAACTGGCTCACTAGGCTATTTCAGAAAGCAGTCAAGAGTTACTCAGAGGATGGAGAATCCTTTGAATTTTCTATAGAAGCTCAGTTTTGTAAATGTTTGATTAGCCATAAAAGCATAATTGACAGAGATGGCTCAGTGGGCTGAATGCCTACTCCTGTCCCTATTTTCTCAAGGCTTCTGTTGTAATGTAATTCTAAATGGTCAGGTCAGGTGGTGGAATGGGCAAATGAAACAAATCAATTTGCTATTGTGAACTTGGATAAGTCTAAAAAGCAGATTCAAAATGTACTTTGATGAAAGAAACAACTAATTGAACATCAGATGGGAGACATGTTCATGGTGCTATGTTAATCTGAAAATAAGCAAGTTATTGACCCAAGGTGAAAACAATCTTTGTGGGGATGTGACGGTCTCGTGATATTCTCACTGGACTGTTATTCCAGAGACCCAAGCAATGTTCCGGGGACCTCAGTTCAAATCCTACCACAGAAGATGGTGGAATTTGGATTATTAAAAAAAATCAATTAAGACCATAAAACTGTTGCCAATTGTTGGAAAAGCCAATCCGGTTCAGTAATGTTGCCAGGGTTGGAGGATTTGAGCTATAAAGAGAGGCTGAACAGGCTGGGGTGTTTTCCCTGGAGCATCGGAGGTTGAGGGGTGACCTTATAGAGGTTTACAAAATTATAAGGGGCATGGATAGGATAAATAGACAAAGTCTTTTCCCTGGGATCGGGGAGTCCAGAACTAGAGGGCATAGGTTTAGGGTGAGAGGGGAAAGATATAAAAGAGACCTAAGGGGCAACTTTTTCACGCAGAGGGTGGTACGTGTATGGAATGAAGTGCTAGAGGATGTGGTGGAGGCTGGTACAATTGCAAATTTAAGAGGCATTTGGATGGGTATATGAATAGGAAGGGTTTAGGGGGATATGGGCCGGATGCTGGCAGGTGGGACTAGATTGGGTTGGGATATCTGGTCAGCGTGGACAGGTTGGACCGAAGGGTCTGTTTCCATGCTGTACATCTCTATGACTCTAGGACTCTAATGTCCTTCAGAGAAGGGAATTGCCATCTTGTCTGGTCTACATGTGACTCCAGACCCACAGTAACGTGGTTGACCCCTAACTGCCCTCGAGGCAATTAGGAATGGGCTATACTTGCTGGTCCAGCCAGTGATGTCCTTGCCCTGTAAATGAATTAAGATAAAATCGAGTCAGCCCAATAGTTAACCAAATGCAAAGGATTTATATGTATAGCCAGTCAAATACTTTCAGATTTTAAATAGTCCACTGTTCTTTTCTACTCTTAGATGCGTGAATAGTTATTCATTGTGGTAGTGATGATATGTTTCCTGATCATCCAACAAGAAGTGTGATCATCATCAACGAGGATCAACCCTGCCAACGCCCAGTGGAATGATGAAAAGATGGAACCGTGACAAATTAATTTAATGTTTAAATCTCACAATTGTGGATTGGATTCATCCAGGTCAATATTGTGGATAAGAAAAGGGAATCAAATCAGAATGTGAACGTATGGATGAGTCAGAAAAGCAGAGATCAAAATTCAGATGGTATAATACAGATGCCCCAAACAAACCTATCCCTTTAGGTGATTTCATAGATGTAAGACCAGGAGTCCCTTACAAACACACTTAGTTGTTCAAAGATGAATAAATGACATAAAGGAACTCTTCCTTGAATAGGAAAGGAGAGAAATGATACATATGGGCTGGCAGAATTTATAGAAGTCAGAGAAAAGAATAAAATTGGAGTCCACAATAAGAATGGGACTAATGAACGGATTGGTGAGTACCCACACTTACAAGTGGCTGTACATATCCACATTCACATCATATTACTTTTGGGGTTGTTCCCTTGCTTTTAGGACAATGGTCAGTTAGTACGTGAGGTAGTCAGAGACTTCTTCACCCTTCAAGAAGGTGCAGGGCAGTTAGGGATTTTGGAATGGAGGGAAAATAAGTAAAGATAAATATATAAAGAGCAGGTGAAAAATGGAGGAGGTAAATTAAATTTGGAGAAGAGAATATTGTGGATGAAACATGAAATAAAAAAACTTTAATGCTTCAAATACTCAAAAGGTCAGGCAGCATCTGAAAAGAGAGCAACGGTGTAAATTTTAAGGTTGCCATTTGTAATTAAATATGTTCCTGGACATTGCAGCACATGTTTGTTTTCCATGCCTCAACCATTAGTCAGCCATCACATCCAGGTAATATGTTCTGTCCTATCCAGCAGCATGTACAAGCCAAGAATGAACACAAAATATACCAAAATGATTTATTGCCTACAGCAATAAGTTGAACTTTATTTGGTCAGGCACAATTACTAGGACCTTGGTTTATGACATCCATCTGTTTTCGCTGAAGGCTAGAGAAGAACTCCATGTCTTCACCCACAGACTTTGTAGAATGGATGGAGTCAATTTAACATGAACATTAACTCCTTCAGAACTATTACTTTCCACAGCATCCTCCAACCACAGAACACTCTGAGAGATCTGCTTTCATTTTATTCCTGATATGTGAGCATTGCCATTCACAATTCTTTCATCATTCATGGCTGTGCTTTCAGTTTTCTAACCTGTAAGCCCTGTAATTGCTGCCCCACAACTCTTAACCTCTCCACCTCACTTTGTTCCCTAAAGGCACATCTTAAAACATATATCTTTGACCAAGTTTTGGTCATCTGACAGAATTTTCTCTATGTGACTTGGTTCATAGGTTCACAGATTCATACAGCACAGAAAAGGCCCTTCGGTACATTGAGTCTGCACCAACATAATTGACACTAAAATTGTGGTAATTCCAATTTCCTGCACTTGTCCCCCATCCTTTAATTCTATGATATTCGAAGTATTCATCCAAATATTCTTGGAACAGTGTAAGGCTTCCAGCCTCCACTACCTCCCCAGGCAGTATGTTCCAGATTCTCTTTATCCACTGACTGAAAAACTTTTTTTTCCCCAAATTCGCTTTGAATTCTGCCTCTTACCCAAAACAAACTCCTCTCATAATTATACTGTGTCATAGTTTGTTTTATAATGCACCTGTGAAGCACTTTGGGATTTTTCATTCTGTGAAAAGTGAATATGAATAATGGCTGTTCTTGTTACTGCTAATGTAGATTGTTCTTGTTTCTGATTATTTTGTTGCTCATGCAGTTTTAGAAATACAGCTGTCTTGGGGGCAAATATTCACAGGTAAAGGGGGGGACTGGAAAATGGGAAGCCTTTAGAAATGAGATAATGAGAGTCCAGAGACGTATATTCCTGTTAGGGTGAAAGGAAAGGCTGGTAGGTATAGGGAATGCTGGATGGATAAAGAAATTGAGAATTTGGTTAAGAAAAAGAAAGAAACATATGCCAGGTATAGACAGGATAGATCAAGTGAATCTGTATAACGGCATTGGGAGTATATTTAAGAGGGAAATCAGGAGGGCAAAAAAGGGACATGAGAGTTAAGGAGAATTCAAAGGGTTTTTACAAATATATTAAGGACAAAAGGGTAACAAGAGAGAGAATAGGACCCCATAAAGATCAGCAAGGCAGCCTTTGTGTGGAGCCACAGGAGATGGGGGAGACACTAACCAAGTATTTTGCATCTGTATTTACTGTGGAAAAGGACATGGAGGATATAGAATGTAGGGAAATAGATGATGACATCTTGAAAAATGTCTATATTATAGAGGAGGAAGTGCCGGTTGTCTTGAAACACATAAAAGTGGATGAATCTCCAAGACCTGATCAGGTGTACCCTAGAACTCTGTGGGAAGCTCAGGAAGTGATTGCTGGGCCTCTTGCTGAGATATTTGTATCAGGTGAGGTGCCGGAAGACTGGAGGTTAGCTAACGTGGTGCCCCTATTTAAGAAAGGTGGTAAGGACAAGCCAGGGAACTATAGACCAGTGAGCCTGACATCAGTGGTGGATACGTTATTGGAGGGAATCCTGAGTGACAGGATGTATATGTTTTGGCAAGGCAAGGACTTATTAGAGATAGTCAACATGGCTTTTTGTGGGGGAAATCATGTCTCACAAACTTGATGGATTTTTTGAAGATGTAGCAAAGAGGATTGATGAGGGTAGAGCGGTAGACGTGATCCATATGGAACTCAGTAAGGCATTTGACAAGATTCCCCATGGGAGACTGTTTAGCAAAGGAATACAGGGAGAACTAGCCATTTGGATACAGAACTGGCTCAAAAGTGGAAGATAGAGGGTGCTGGTAAAGAATTGTTTTTCAGATTGGAGGCATGTGATCTGTAGAGTGCCACAAGGATCGGTGCTGGGTCCACTACTTTTCATGATTTATACAAACTATATGGATGGGAGCATAAGAGGTATAGTTAGTAAATTTGCAGATGACACCAAAATCGGAGGTGTAGTGAACAGCAAAGAAGGTTACCTTGGATTACAACAGGAGTTTGATCAGATGGGCCAAAGGACTGAGAAGTGGCAGATGGAGTTCAGTTTAGATAAATGCGAGGTGCTGCATTTTGGAAAAGCAAGTCTTAGCAGGACTTATACACTTAATGGTAAGGTCGTAGGGAGTGTTGCTGAACAATGAGACCTTGGAGTGCAGGGTCATGGCTCCTTGAAGTTAGAATTGCAGGTAGATAAGATAGTGAAAAAGATGTTTGGTATGCTTTCCTTTATTGGACAGAGTATTGAGTACAGGAGTTGGGAGGTCAAGTTGTGGCTGTACAGGACATTGGTTAGGCCACTTTTGGAATATTGTGAGCAATTCTGGTCTCTTTCCTATCGGAAGGATGTTATGAAACTTGAAAGTGTTTAGAAAAGATTTACAAGGATGTTGCTAGGGTTGGAGGATTTGAGCTATAGGGAGAGCTTGAATAGGCTAGGGCTGTTTTCCCTGCACCATCAGAGGCTTATAGCGGTTTATAAAATCATGAGGGACATGGATAGCATAAATACACAAGGCCTTTCCCTGGGGTGGGGGAGTCCAGAACGAGAAGATATAGGTTTAGGGTGAAAGGGGAAAGATATAAAAGAGATCTAAGGGGCAACATTTTCATGCAGAGGGTGGTGCATGCATGGAATGGGCTGCCAGAGGAAGTGGTGGAGGCTAGTACAATTGCAACATTTAAAATGCACCTGGATGGGTACACGAAAAGGAAGGGTTTGGAGGGATATGGGCCAAGTGCTGGCAGGTGGGACTAGATTGGGTTACGATATCTGGTTGGCATGGACGAGTTGGACTGAAGGGTCTGTTTCTGTGCTGTCCATCTCTATGACTCTAAGCCAGCTATGAATTGGAGTTATTAAAATTAACCAATTGCATGAGTTTAAAGGATCAAAGGAATTGGGAAAATCAAAAACCTGCTCAAGATGTGTTTTAAAGGAAGGTGCTTTTCGTGGGGTTGTTGCTTGTGTTACATCAGCATTGTCCATGAATCATCTGTCTGAAATTTAGGATTGACTTCCATGTGCAGGATCAGCGAAGAGAGAACTGACATAAAAGGAGCTGTCCCTCCTGGATCTGGATAGTGGAGAAGAGAAGAACTCTCAGACCCTCTAGACAGCAGAGTAGGTGAAGACCAGAAACTCTGACCGAGAAGTAAAAATACTGTCTGCTGTCCGGCTATGGCATGAGAAGCGAAATATTTGGAGAACTGAAACATGTACTGTTTGTGTTGCTGTGCAAATTGTTGCCCGGCTTGTAAGGTTTGATTGCCTTCACATATGCCACTAATCTTTTGAAGAAATTGTTTTAAACTCGCCAGTTGATAAATCATGTCAGTCACGAGTTAATACAGTTAGCATATTGGAAAGGAAACAGAGCTCAACTGTCTGGAGTTCCTCCTCCTATCTTTGCCCTTTTATACTTGCTGTTGTCCCTTTTCCCTGCAGGTAGAAGGTGAGTATAGGTCTCCAGAACATATTTTGTTCTATCCTTTGTCAGCTGTCATCCTTCATTTCACAGTGGACTCTTCTCTCACATCCACTATCATAGGACTTGAAGTACTGAGAAAAAGAGACTTTTCATCCATGTAGACTCCTCATCTGCTAAGGCATCTGTTGGCAAGGAACAAGTTAATCCATGACTGCCTTATGATTCCTTCCAAGTTAACGACCCCTCACTTCTTCCCTGTGTAATAACAGTATGCACATCACTTACACAAACTCACCTATGTGTTCAATCAATCTCTTCCTGAACTGGACCCAATCTCTTTCCTGCACCCCACAGATGCCTATCTTCACTAAAATCTCTGTCCAGGTTCCTATGGTTAGACAGGTGGGTCCCTTCCTTCTGTCAGCTTCCATCAAGAATTCCCATTGTCCTCAGACTGCCCAGAGGAAGAATAGCAAGAAGGCATTGCTAAACTGTGAAGCTATGTTCTGTGTGTGCTTAAGTGTAGTTGGTCCAATTTTTCACAGTGGTCATTGTAATTTTGAAGGTGCCGGATACTGATGTTGACTCTTGAGTTTTCAGATCGATACTCTGAGATGCCCTGAAAGCCCTTGAGCTTGCTCTGCCATTTAATAAGAATGGCTGAAATGGCTGTGGCCACACCTCCTACCCTTGACCATCTTTGACTCTCTTATTAGTCAAGTATTTGTCTAATTTAATGATTTAATTTTCTACTGCTATTGTTCCCTGGGATGGAGAATTCCAAAATCATGCCATGCTCTTCTCATCTCCATCTTCATTTGGTGATCTTTTATTCCTCAACTAGTTCTTATGCCTCCCACAAGATAAAAATATTTGTTTAGCATCCAACATTGTGCTGCCATGAGATTCTTCTTTCCTTCTCTAATTCACTGTCTGTGAAGATTGTAAAGAGGCATTTAAACTTTAGAAGGTATCCAGTTAATTCCACTTCCCAACTTTTTCCCTCATTTCTCTGCAAATTTTTCTCCTTCAAGTATTTATCAAATAATGTTCTGAAAGCTATTTTTGAATCTATATCCATCACCCTATTAGACAGAAGAAGTCAAATGCTTCATTTGAGGGAAAACAATTCATATCAATTTTTCTTTTGCTAATCAGCTTAAATCTTTCATTGCTTGTACATTACTGTTCCGTCAGCCACTGGATGCAGTTTCTCTTTATATGGTCCATGTAATCTATTCTCTAAACCTTCTCCTTCTCTGCTCCATGGAAGGCAGTTAGCCTTGTTTTTAGGCTACATCTCCCAAATCTCTGCAACTATTCTAGCAAATCTCTGCAAAACATTCACATCCTTCCTGAAGTGTGGTGCCCAGATTGGACATAATATTCCAGCTGGATCAAGGATTTATGGATGTTTAACCTTGCATTTGAAAAGCTCGCTATCCCATATGTTCAAATGCTAACCTGGCATGTAACAGCTTTATGTACAAACAGTTGCAGCTCTCACTTTTCATGCATCCACTTTAAAATTGCGCTGTCTAGCTTGTGTGGTCTCTTCTCATTCTTCTTCCAAAAATGTATCAAACCCACTTCTGCATATTAAATTTCATCTGCCATATGTCCAACCACTCCTCTGGTCTGCAATGTCCTTTTGAACCTTATTGCCAGCTTCCTCCGTCTTTGATATAGTTCCAAATTTCATGTCATCTGCAAATTTTGAAATTGGGCCGTATATTCTCAAATTCAAATCTTGGTGTACATCAAAAACAGCCCTGGTCCTGTTGTGAATCCCAGGCAATTTCACTGCATTTCTTCCTCTAACCTGAAAAAAAATACACAATTAGCAGAACTCTTTGCTTCCTATCCCTTAGGCAATTTTCTACCCATGCTATAACTGCCCTTTTACCCCATGTACATAATATCATGTGATTGTAAGTAAATATTATCGTTTGTGACACTAATAAAGTGCACATTTACATGTGTAAAACTTTGTTTCTTGTGGTTTTTGCACTCACTTACAATAATAGTTATTGACTTAACAATTTACTTTGAAATGTGTATTATATTTTACATGTAATTTACCTTACAATTTCTTTTAATTCATTCATTTTACATTTGCAGTCCTCTGCCCAGGCAGCATGCTATTGAGAAGATTTTACTACTACGGTATGGGCTGAGGTTAGAAACAGAAAAGGAGAGGTCACCCTGTTGGGAGTTTTCTATAGCGTTTCAAATAGTTCCAGAGGTGTAGAGGAAAGGATAGCAAAGATGATTCTGGATAGGAGTGAGAGTAACAGGGTAGTTGTTATAGGAGACTTTAACTTTCCAAATTTTGACTGGAAATATTATAGTTTGAGTACTTTAGATGGGTCAGTTTTTGCCCAATCTGTGCAGGAGGGTTTCTTGACACAGTATGTAGACAGGCCAACAAGGGGCGATTTGGTACTGGGAAATGAACCTGGCCAGCTGTTAGATTTGGAGGTAGGTGAGCACTTCAGTGACAGTGACCACAATTCGGTTATGTTTACTTTAACAATGGAAAGGGACAGGTATATACCACAGGCCAAGAGCTACAGCTGGGGGAAAGGCATTTATGATGCGATTAGGCAAGATTTAGGATGCATAGGATGGGGAAGGAAACTACAGGGGGTGGGCACAACTGATATGTGAAGCTTATTCAATAGCATGTCCTTGATAAATATGTACCTGTCAGGCAGGGAGGAAGTGGTCAAGCGAGGGAGCCATTGTTTACTAAAAAAGTTGTATCTCTTGTCAAGAGGAAGAAGAAGACTTATGTTAGGATGAGATGTGAATGCTTAGTTAGGGTGCTTGAGAGTTACAAGTTAACCAGGAATGACCTAAAGAGAGAGCTAAGAAGAGCCAGGAAGGGACCTAAGAAGTCGTTTTCAGATAAGATCAGGGAAAACCCTAAAAGTTTCTATAGGTATATCAGGAATAAAAGAATGACTAGTGTAAGATTATGGCCAATCAAGGACAGTAGTGGGAAGTGGAGTCAGACGAGATCGGGGAAATGCTAAATGAATATTTTCTGTCAGTATTCACATTGGAAAAAGACAATGTTGTTGGAGAAAATCCTGAGATACAGGCTACTAGACGTGGCGGGATTGAGGCTCATGAGGAAGGAAGTATTAGCAATTCTGGAAAGTGTGAAAATAGACAAGTCCCTGGGTCGGATGGGATTTATCCTAGGATTTTCTGGGAAGCCAGGCAGGAGATCACAGAGCCTTTGGCTTTGATCTTTATGTCGTCATTGTCTACAGGAATAGTGCCAGAAGACTGGAGGATAGCAAATGTTGTCCCCTTGTTCAAGAAGGGGAGTAGACCAGTTAGCCTTACTTCAGTTGTGGGGTAAGGTGTTGGAAAATGTTATAAGAGATAGGATTTATAATCATCTAGAAAGGAATATGTTGATTTGGGATAGTTAACATGGTTTTGGGAAGGGTAGGTCATGCTTACCCTTTGAGAAGGTGACCAAACAGATGGATGAGGGTAAAGTGATTGATGTCATAGAGTCATAGAGATGCACAGCATGGAAACAGACCCTTCGGTCCAACCCGCCCATGCCGACCAGATATCCCAACCCAATCTAGTCTCACCTGCCAGCACCCGGCCCCTATCCCTCCAAACCCTTCCTTTTCATATACCCATCCAAATGCCTTTTAAATGTTGCAATTGTACCAGCCTCCACCATTTCCTCTGGCAGCTCATCCCATACACATACCAGACTCTGTGTGAAAAAGTTGCCCTGTAGGTCTCTTTTATATTTTTCCCCTCTCACTCGATTTCAGTCAAGCATTTGATAAGGTTTCCTATTGCAGAAAATATGTTGGCATGGGATTGAGGGTGATTTAATAGTTTGGATCAGGAATTGGCTAGCTGAAAGAAGACAGAGGGTGGTAATTAATGGAAAATGTTCATTCTGGAATTCAGTTACTAGTGGTGTACCACAAGGGGACACTGCTGTTTGTCATTTTTATAAATGACCTGGATAAGGGCATAGAAGGATGGGTTAGTAAATTTGTGGATGACCCTAAGATCGGTAGGGTTGTGCATATTGCGGAATGATGTTGCAGGTTACAGAGAGACATAGATAAGCTGCAGAGCTGGGCTGAGAGGTGGCAAATGGAGTTTAATGTGGAAAAGTGTGAAGTGATTCACTTTGGAAAGAGCAACAGGAATAAAGAGTACTGGGCTAATGGTAAGATTCTTGGTAGGGTAGATGAGCAACGAGATCTCAGTGTCCATGTACATAGATCCCTGAAAGTTGCCACCCAGGTTTATAGGATTATTAAGAGGGTATATGGCATGTTAGCTTTTATTGGTAGAGGGACTGAATTTCCGAACCATGAGGTCTGTTGCAGCCGTACAAAACTCTGGTGCGGCCGCATTTGGAGTATTGCATGCAGTTCTGGTCACCGCATCATAGGAAAAATTACGAAGCTTTGGAAAGGGTTCAGAGGAGATTTACTCAGATGTTATCTAGTATGGAGGGAAGATTTTATGAGGAAAGGTTGAGGGACTTGAGGCTGTTTTCATTAGGGATAAGAAGGTTGAGTGGGAACTTAATTGAAACATAAAAGATAATCAGAGGGTTAGACAGGGTAGACAGTGAGGGCCTTTTTCCTCAGATGGTAATGGCTAGCATGAGGGAACATAGCTTTAAATTGAGGGGTGATAGATATAGGACAGATGTCAAAGGTAGCTTCTTTACTCAGAGAATAGTTGGGGTGTGGAACGCTCTGCCTGCAACAGTAGTAGACTTGCCAATTTTAAGGGCATTTAAATGTTCATTGGATAAACATATGAATGAAAATAGAATAGTGTGGGATAGATGGGCTTCAGATTGGTTCCACAGGTCAGCGCAACATCAAGGGCTGAAGAGCCTGTATCTCGCTGTAATGTTCTATGTTCTATTAACATTCATTTTAAAATCCAAGTTGTAGAAATCTCAAAATTACCATTGTACAAAATGTTACATGTTATTATAGTGGGATCAGATCTATTCTCATTGCTCTAATCTGGGGCATAAATATTTTAAAATGAACTAAAATTATTGCAAGCAGGTAAACTGGTATCTATGTACTGCAGTGTAACAGAAGTGTCAACTAATCCTTGACTTTCTTTATTGTATGCTCTGATACAAAAGTAAATAGAAACCAGTAAACTTATAAAACATACAAGTTTGTCTAGGTCAACACTTCCTATTGATAGTGAACCATATATCCTCCAAGCATTTCGATTTATTTAGAAGTTGTGTATCAAAATGACCATCAAATCTATTGGGCAGTTGACATGGTGGCAGATGTGTGAGTAATATAACGGACCTTTATCTTTTGTAGTATGCCAGTGAGTTTTCAATGAGAAGCTTCCCATTCCCTTGCTCTCCCTCCACTCTCAGCAGCAGTTGCACAATCCAAGAGATCAGGTTTCAAGAATATTTGCAGGAGATGCTTTTTCTTTCAGTCATCAGAATAATCAGCCTGTTTTGGAAGGTCTGGATGGAAGTGGAAAAAGAAATAAGATCATGATGCCCAGTGATATCAGAGAAGAAGACTGATGTTCAGGGTATAGACTGCTGATAAAAGTCTTTCTCAGAACTCTGCAACATGGTAGAAGCAATAGGTTCCTTGTGTCATCAGAACAATGTGTTTGAGCCCGTTCTCAGTTTGGTTCCCACACAGCTACAATTTCATACACCAGAAGAGATCACCTCTGTAACAACTTCTTTGATGCTGTCATCTTAGGTTGTGCAGTGCAAATTATATTTTTAAAAATCAGAATGAAAGGGATTAAATATCATTGTTTTTGTTAAGATTTTATGATCAGATAAATTATTTTCCCTCTACTTCTAAAGTTATATGACAGCTTAGATTGTTATTTATTAAGAAATAAATTCAATTAACTATTGTGACATTTTAGTTTACAGTTTACAACTTAGACTCTAAGAGCAGGATGGTCATATTGGAGCTGTACAGAACTTTGGTTAGGCAACACCTGGGGTAATGTATGCAGTTTTGGTCTCTACACCATAGGAAAGATGTGATTGCACTGGAAGAAGTGCAAAGGGGATTCACCAGGGTGTTGCCTAGGATAAGCATTTCAGCTTTGGATTGGACAGGCTTCTTTAGAGCACTGAAAATTAAGGAGATCCTGACAAAGGTTCATAATGTTATGAGGGACACAGACAGGGTGGATAGGAAACGTTGTTCCCCTTAGTTGAAGGGTCAATAAAAAGGGAACATAATTTTAAAGAGAAGGGCAGGCGATGTGGAGGGATTTGAGGAAAAGTTGTTTTACTGAGAGGGAATCTGGAATGCAATGCCTGGGAACTGAGTTGAGGCAGGAAACATCACAATCTTTAAAAAGTACTTGGATGAGCATGTGAAGTGTCATAACATTCAAAACAATGAGCCTAGTGTGGAAAGGTTGGACTAGTGTAGTGCATTCTCTTGTGGGACGTGATTGTTGCTGACTTGCCAGGGTTTTTTGCCCATTCCTAGTTGCCCTTGAGAAGATGGTAATGTGCTGCCTTCTTGAGCCATTGCAGTCCATGTGCTAGTATATTTTTGGCTTAAGAAACACAACGGGCCAATGGACCTCTTCTGTAATGTATGATTCTATGATTGCATTTCTAAAATTCCATTCGAGTGTCCCTTTAATATACCATTCATTTAATAGGATTGATATCAGAGCACTAAAATGTTGCAGCGTTTGTGAAATGATAATCTTTTCTTTTATTTTCCTAGGAAAGATACCACCAATTCAGCACTGAACTGCTAAAATAAAAGTGCTAACTTTCAAAATTTGATGAGAAAATTAAGCATTTGTGAAAAACTTTGTGGCTGCACATATTTATCAGTAGGAACCCAATACTTATTTGCAAATCTTTATTATCACAGTGTTACTTCAGACCACCTAGATTTTAACCTTTGTAATCTATACATGAGTGCAAAACAAATTAGACTGTATAGGTTTGAAGTAAAAGTAAAAATTCTAGACTGTGTGACATGTATTTAACAAATTGTTGCCAGAAGTAGCTAAAATCTATTGCCTCATTTGACCCTTAAATCAGACTTAAAAGATGTAATTTAGAATGCAAAATTACATCATATATTTAGACCAAGCAACTCATTAGTGATTGACTAGTTTATTTTTTTTACCATCTTGGCCCAGTACCACTCTGCCACTGTAAAAGGATATCATATTTTTTAAAAAACTAATTCAGAATGCACTAAGGTTGTAATCAACTCAAGGAGTTCAAATGATATCATAAACAATGAAAACACAGCACGAGCAGTATGTAAATGTCATCTGAAACCTCATATTGCATTACATGTTCTATTCTCCACGCAAACACAATCTGAGGAAATTTAAAAAAAACACACTTTTTTTCTCTATTAAATACTGGGCATCAGCATAGCTGTGAGGTTGAGTCAAACATGATGTAAGAGAAAGAATATTGAATCTGTTGGGATCAATGTGTAGGTTCCTCTACCACTTGTACTTTAGTACATCCAATTCCCATCAAGTTCACCTATTCAGTATTATAAATCAACTCTGCGTTAAATTAATGATAGATGCTGGTAGCATACTATTATATCTATATGAAATTACTTTGCTGATTATTTGAACAAAAGGCAGTTATTAAACACAAATGAAAAACACTGTAGTTGAAATGAAAATGTAAAATGCTGCAAGTACTCAGCAGGTCGGGCAGCATCAGAGATAAGAGAACTGACGACTTTTCGTCAGAACTGGAGAAGTTACACACGTAACAGGTTTTAAGTGAGCACAGAGGCAGGAAAAAGGAAAAATAATGGAAAGTGATTATGATTTAAAATGTTAGAAACCATGTAGGTAAAATGGTTGAGTCTGGATATCATTGAACTTATGTTGAGCTCCATGGAAATGTGTGGTAAACTAAGCATAGAGATGTCAAAGTGGGAGTAAGACAAGCAATAAAAATGGGAGTCAACAGGGTCATGTTGTTGAAGTGGATGGAGGTGTTCCAAAAATTAATCACTAAATTTTACTAGATCTGGGCGGCATGGCAGCTAACCACACTGCTGCCTCACAGTGCCAGGGACCCAGGTTCGTTTTCAGCCTCGGGCGACTGTCTGTGCGAAGATTGCACATTCTCCCCATGTCTGCATGGGTTTCCTCCAGGTACTCCGGTTTCCTCCCACAATCCAAAGATGTGAAGGCTAGCCGAGTTGCCCATGCTAACTTGCCCATAGTGTTCAAGGATATGTAGGTTAGGTGCATTAGTCGGGGTAAATGTAGGGGAATGGGTCTGGGTGGGATACCCTTCGGAGGGTTGTTGTGAACTTGTTAGGCTGAAAGGACTGTTGCCATACTGTAGGGATTCTATCCTCTTCCTGAAGTAGAGGAAGCAGCATCATGAACTGTGACTGCAGTATACTAAGTTGAAGGAAGTGCAAATGAATCACTGTTCACCTGTACAGAATATTTAAGATCCTGGATGATGGAAGCAAGTTAGGGTTTGGGGGTTAAATGGCCGGCATTGCATCTACTATTTAACTTTAACCCTTGTCAAAATACCAAACTGTGGATTTTTCTTTTGGTTTGATTTCATCCAACTGAAGTCAAAATCCTAACATCTCTATTTTACTCCTACATAAAAATAATGGCTTTTAAATTGTTTTCAGGTGTATAATACTTAATGGTTAGCTGAAGATTTTCACCTGCATATGTGAAGCTCTCATTTCCTAAGAAAGTACAGAACGAAGAGGACTATTTGGTCCATTTGGCCTTTTCCTTCAAGTAGGCCTATTAATTTAAATAAACGTGACTCAATTGTGTTTCCTTTGGATTACAGGTCAATGTTTCAAGGATATAATTTTCTCTTGTAATGTAACAAAGCTCTAGAGCATTAATCCGAAATTATTTCCAAATGTAGCCTCTAGCACAGTAAAACTAAATGCCTGCATTCCATTGGCAATATCAAGATAGCCTGGAGAATGGGATTTGTATTATCTATAAAATATGATCATTTCCATACATTCATACATGTCCTTCAATCTTTAGTCTGGTTAGTAACTGGATGTCCATCCAGCCATTGTTTTTGGATTCTTATTGAGCTTTTTGCTGAGTTGATTCCACATATTTACTAATGCAAGAAGAAAAAAGAAATCACCCTGTAGTTCAATCAAATATCCATTGTCCTATTCCTGTGCTGAATTTACAACAAAGCAGCAGCATGGTAGGACTGTGCAGTTCCTCCAATTCCTGTTAAGCGTTATTTGCTTAATTTGATTCTTTGACACTTGTAAAGTATTTAGTCACCATGGACAAGTATAGTTTTCATGGACTACATTTCAATGCAATCCTATGAAGAAAAATGGGAAACCAAAGATGTTTTTTCATTGGAGAAGATGGCTTGCCTGACCTCCAAAGTATGTAAAAGAATTAATAAACAAAGTAACATGTAATTGAAAAGACCATGGAAAGTTCAATAGAAACAGAATGACTTGAAAAATGGCACAAAGGATATTACAAATATTTATGGATATGATTGGAAGAAATTGTTGAAAAATATGCAGAAATAAAATAGTAGAAGTGAAAGCATTTGGCCATACAAATGATTATATACATACCCGGGATGAGATATGGAAGATATTATTGGACATAATTCAGGTCAGCATGTCTCAGTTTGCATTAATCTTACATTCAAAGGCTAAGACTGTGTTTACCAACTGTGGCTTGCAATCCCAATTGAGATCACATAACCAGCTCAGGAGAAATTTATTTTCAGACTCTATGCATTATTTCAGTAGTGGGAATGCAGTATGAACACCCAGCATTACAGTAGATTGGCAGTGGCAGCTCTGATTAGGTGCATTTATAATGTGCCAGTGTATCTATGTAAATACATCGAGCTCGCTTGACAGCTTCTTGGAACACAATGATGAAGGCAGGTATAGATTGCAACACCATCAAAAGACTACTTACCAACAGTCGGTGATTTTGATTAGAGGTTTTCATCTTTAATGTATTATATGCTGATCTGTAATACAAGACTTTAATAATTATACACTGCATGTTATCATGCTGCTTTATTGTTGTTTTCTTTCTCTTGGCATCTGGGGTTGCACTAATTTTCAGCTGTCAAAATGGAGCCACATTGGAAGATAATTTGGGATATGCTGCACTAAAGGCGAAAAGTTTAATTATCTGTCTGCTCCCAGGAAATGTAGTCAGCAAGACAGATTTCCAATCCACCTGCATTAATTTAAAAAAATGTTCTGATAGAATTCTGCCTCACAATATTAATTTTTAAAAAATTCATTAATGGAAGGTGGACATCGGTGGTTCAGTTAATGTTTATTGTGAATTCCTAGTTGCCCTGGAGAAGCTGGTGCGAGCCACCTTCTTAAACTCTCATGGTCCTTGGGGCATAAGGGCACACATAGCATTGTTTGAAAGGGAGGTTTTAAGATTTTGAGCCAGCGACAAAGAATTTCTAACCATTTTGACTGATGTGTCAGACATATAAACTGCATGTTAATATATGGCAAAAATATCGTTATGCTGAAATAAAGCTAAAGAATTGACTTAAAGATTGCCATAGAATCATAGAACCCCTACAGTGTGGAAACAGGCATTTGGCGCAACAAGTTCACACTGACTCTCTGAAGAGAAACCCACCCAGACCCATTCCCCTATCCTATTACTCTACATTAGCCCCTGACTAATTCACCTAACACACACATCCCTGAACACTATGGGCAATTTAGCATGGCCAATTCACCTAATCTGCACATGTTGGGATTGTGGGAGGAAACCAGAGCACCCAGAGGAAACCCATTCAGACACGGGGAGAATGAATTGCCATATATACAAATGCTTAGCTTCAGTTCTCTGTTCACTGCATAGGAACAACAATTGCAATTAAATAATCTGGATTAATGAATAGTAGGAGCTGTGCAAATACAGTTTTAAGATAAAGTAGTGTATTAAGTGGCTCTCCAGATTTCTCTCTGGTATACTTAATTTAGGAAGATTATTTGAAGGTGCTTCATAATCCTCAAAGGCCTTAACTTGTTTAAAAATATGTTAAGAAGATTTCCTTTTTACAATGTATCCTCATGTTTTGAATTTTGCAGAAGTTTGAATCTAGAATATTTATAAACCCCGTGCCATCTGATTGAAAAAGCAGGATGAGTTATGAAGCAAAAGCAACCTCTGATATGCAACATTCATTGTTTTTAGTTTTAGTTAAGCATATAAATTTGTAATACCAGAGATCACATTATCATGAGGATTTTCTTATCTTGTGAAGACTTCAGTGAATGATACTGCATTAAAGAAATCCGAGGATTTTATGAGCAACAACAGTAGAGGTTAGCAGAATAATATTGCTGTGTAAAGTTAATGTGAATAAACTATGCAAGCAGCAACTTTACATAGCAAAACCTGCGAGCGAACAGCAGTTTGATATGACAACACCAAATTGATATGCTGTGAAAGTTATCAATATCAGTGATTGAAGAATTAAGTACTTGCATTTTTTTAAAGACAGTGGTTCTTATGTTCTATGGACTGAACATTAATGACCTAAAACACCTCTAATAATCAACATTAATCTTTTTAGCCAATCTGTCAGCACCATGCCTACCCTGAAGGAGTCAGCAACAGGTGCTTTATCCTGTAATCAGTCTGCTGATATAATTTGATGGTGAGTATCCCATCAGTCAGCTGAGGCTGTTAGTGCAGCAGTTCAAGCTATTTCTAGAAGTGCCTTGATCCTGTATCTGCATGTCCCAGAGGGAAGTCAGGTTTGGGTCAGGAACTGCATATATATGTAACTAGTAAGGCTGTCAGTGGTACAACATGCAGTATAAATAAGGGAAGCACACCACATTTATTCTGACTGCCCTACAGGATGTGATGTCCCTTCATGAAATTTCATACATCACTTTCGTATCTTGACTCGGATATAATTAAATAGTAAATGACAATAAACATTGCATAACTGGATTGCAAATCAAACATAGATGTATTTCTCAAAATCAACCTGATTCAGAGTTCTGAATCATATGCTTCTATTCCCTGTGCATACATTTTGTGTTGTCCAATAAGCATTTTTCAGTCCTGTACATTCACAGAGTTGAAGCCAAGAAGTCTTGTATTGCCTTCTACTACATCTTCCAAAGATGTCAAACTTGGAAATGTAATGTTTTTCACCTTTCCCTTCTAATTACAATATATTTTTAAACATCAGTTTCAATGTTGTTCCCAGTCACTATCTCTAGACCTGTCATCTTTTGTATTCCTCTTGTTTTGGTTGTTCCAGTAAAACAAACTCTCACCTTTAATTTGGAGTAATAAAACAGCCAATAGAATGATCGGTTCAGTGTCATGATATATGCAAAATACATTGGAATCATTGTAACAGAGCTGATGGACTTGGTATTTTGAGTCCCTTCCAAGCAACTGTATCTTAGTTGCAATAGAAAGAGGCCCCTTTGTTGGAGGAGACAGCACCCTCCATCAGAAATGTCAGATGCTGGGAAATCTGGTATTTAACTGATCTCCTGATTACCTAAAGGCTATCTGCTATCTACAAAGCACAAGTCAAGAGTATGATGGAATATTCTCCATTTACCTGAATGAGTACATTTAAGAAGCCTGACACCATCCAAGGCAGAGCAGCCCATTTGATTGGCACCTCATCAACACCTCAAAGATTCAGTCACTCCACTACTGGTGCATAGTGGCACTAATGTACATCATCTACAATTAGATCACAGCAACTCACCAAGCTCCTTGGGCACACCTTCCAAATGCTGATCTCCAGTAGCAGATGCATGAGAACACCACCATCTGTAAACTTGCCTCTAATCCACACATCAGCTTGACTTGGAATGATATAATCATTCTATTATTATAGTTAGCCTAAACTATCTTCTGAACTGTGGGTGCAACTACATCACATAAGCTAAGTTGAAACAGGAGGCTCACCATCACCTTCTTAATTAAGTCTCCCTAGCCAGTGACACTCTCATCTGCAAAAAAATGTTTTTCTTTTAGAAAAATGCAATCAGCCTTTTTAATTGCTTGTTGTACCTAAATGCTAACATTCTGTTTCCTATTATGAGTAGATCTGTAGTCTCTAAAACATTAACATTTATAAATTTCATGCCTTTGAAAAATTTCCAATTTTCTTCTCTTATTTCCAATTGGAATAACCTCACACTACACTGCATGCTATTCTATCTGCTATCTTGTTGTGCATGCATTTAGTCTATCAATTTTACAGCCTCTTTTTGTCCTCATTGTTTACTTTTCCACCTAGTTTTGTACCACCAGTAAACTTACATACATTACTCCCTGAATCTTCTTCTACATCATTAACAGAACTTAAAAATGACTGAGGCTCCAGTAATGATCATTACTGCTCTCTATTAGGTAGAGGCTATGGACTTTAAAAAGCCCAATTAATTCCTACACTTCACTTCCTCTTAACCAATCCATTGTATATTAAGTGTTAATATATTCTCCAAATTTCACAAGCCCTTATCATGTGTGCTAACATTTTGTGTAACACCTTACCGAATGTTTTATGTAATCCAGATATACACATCATCTTCAAAAAACTGCAGTAGATTTATCAAACACAATTTCCATTTCAACCATAACATATTTCTTTGTTGGATCATGCTGTGATTTCTACATTATTCAGAGTTCCTTAATAATAGATTCCAGCACACTCCCAATGACTTATGTCAGAACCTTGTTTCTTGTTTTGTCCCTCTTTCCTTTCTTAAATGAGAATTTACCATTGACCAGAAACTGAATTTGCCAAACCCAATAATACCAAACAAGAAAAATCAAAGAACTGTGAATGTTGGATGTCTGAAACAAAACAGAAATTACTGGAGAAATTCAGCAGGTCAGGCAGCATCTGTGGACAGAGAAACAGAGAGAAACACATTGATTCTGAAGAAGGGTCACTGGATCCAAAACATTAACTCTGTTTCGCTCTCCACAGATGCTGCCAGACCTGCTGAGTTCTTCCAGCAACTTCTGTTTTTGTTATTAAACTAAATAATACTATGCTTAGAAGAGCACTTCAGAGGTAAAAGTATTTTGCAACAAGTAACTAACTTCTTGTATCCCAATACCCATTTACCATCTACAAAGCACATGTCAGGAGTATAATGGAATACCTCCAATGTGCCTGAATGAGTGCAGCTCTAACAGTCAAGAAACTCAACACCATTTAGGGCAAAGCCGTTGATTTGATTAGTACCCTATCCACCATCTTCAACATTTATTCCCTTCACCACCAATGCTCAGGGAAAATGCGTACCAAATACAAGATGCACTGCAGCAAGTTTCCTTCAAGAACACTTGTCAAATCTGTGACCTCGACCACCGAGAAGGTTAAAAGCAGTGGAAGCATGGAAACACCACTAGCTGCAAAGTTCCCTCCAACTTACACACCATCCTGTCCTGGAACTACATTGATGTTCCTTCAGTTTTGCTGGGTGAACATCATTGGATTCCTAACAACCTTTCTAACAACATCTTAAGTGAAGGACTTCAGCAGTTCAAGAAGGCAACACCATCTCAGCAAGAGCAATCAGACATTGACAATACATGCAAGCCTATCCACAATGCCCACACTCCATGTACAAATAAAAAGCTGGGAAATTTTGGAAAATCATAACCAATGCAAACATTTTCTCTACAGCTTTTACAACTCTAGGCTGTAGGGGATTTAGCTGATATTAGTTCCCCATGTTTCTCGTATTTTCTATCTATTGATATTAATTACATTAATTTCCTCATTCTTATTTGTTCTAGGTTACCCACTACTACTTGTATCTTTGATGTGCTGTGACTTAAAATATTTGCTTAACATTTGTGCCATTTCCTTATTCCCCATGATAATTTCTTCTGTTTCTATTTCTAACATTGTTTATGTTAGATGAGATCTCCTTAGTTCCATGTGCTAAAGTAGCTGGGAAGAGACATTTGTGATCCTTGTTACTTAATATACATAGTCAACAATTTGTCGCAAAGTTCTTATAGTTTGTTGAGAAACAGCAGTCTAGATATGATACATTATTGGTTAGACAAAGAAAGGAAACTTATGACCTGTGTCAGATGAGAATGCTTTACCGATCCTGAAGCTGTTCCGTGAAATGGAGAAGCAGGGGCAGTGGATCCCTATAGCTGTAAGACATCTTCTCAGCTTTGGTGGTATTCTTCATTAGCAGCAGTATTTGTTCTTCCCTCGTCTGATGTAGGGGAATTCCTGGTCCTCTTCCAAAAGGATGATGACTCATTCCTTTTTGCTCCTCCTATTTCACCATCTATCCCTGTTGCGGCCTATTTTGAGGCTGTCTATCTATGTTGTGTCAATCACCTGTCTGAACCCTCTTGGCCAACAACCACGGGCAGCTACTCATAATGTGAGCCAATAGACTTAAAAATTTTGCCACCTCCTTTTGAAGGTTAGTTTTCATTCCTTTAAGAAGAAAACCTTTTTGTTTTCCAAAACATTGCTGGTAAATCTTTGACGTGAGTTATGACCTCACCGAATCTTATAACCTCTTCTTTTTTTTCATTTACCAGTGATCTGTTTATATTTGCAGAAGGCCTGCTAATGCTGTAACACAGTAACTAGAAAAGACAAACATGAAGTAATGAAAAAACTTTCAGTTTTAAACAGGATCTCAATTTCCAACAGCTTTTATAAGATAATTATTGTAAACGACAAGAATAGTCACTTGATAGATATGCTTTGAACAGCTGAGACTGTGTAGATAATTTTTTTGCACGCTTCCCACAGTTTGTGTTTACTTCCACAGCTCTCGGCAAATTTGGCCCAAAGAAATGAGTCGAGAGTGTGGTGCTGGAAAAATACAGCAGGCCAGGCAGCATCGGAGAAGCAGGAGAATCGAGCATAAGCCCCGCATCAGGAATTTCTCCCAAAGGAATGAGTCTTGTAGTTCTACTACTTGAATGTCTTCATTATATCACTGACCAGAACTAAGTGCGATCTGAATGGAGCACTATTTCCTTTGGTTTTATTCCACTGCTTTGGTTGTATAAGTCACGATTTTACTGGCTTTGTTTATTACTGCTGCATATATATATATATATATATATATTGTACATGTTGAGTTCTATTTCAGTCATTCAGAGGATGTGGACTTTGATGGTTAGGCAGCATTTAGTGCCCACCCTTTGTTAAGTCTATGAAAACTTGAAGATTCCCATTAACTTTTCCCTTGATTTTGTCATCATCATTCATGGAGTAAAGATTCAACTTACTATTTACTTCTTATTTGTTTACACAACACCAGGCTATAGTCCAACAGGTTTATTTGGAAGCACTTGCTTTCGGACCGTTGCTCATTCATCAGGTGGTTGTCTACCACCTGATGAAGGAGCAGCTCTCCAAAAGCTAGTGCTTCCAAATAAACCTATTAGACTATTACCTGGTGTTGTGTGATTGTTAACTTTGTACACCCCAGTCCAACACCGGCATCTCCAAATCATGACTTCTTATGTGTGGAATTTATATTTATCTGTGCTAATTTTCAACTTCCTGGCTCAATTCAGTGCTCACTTGTATGTTTTAGCCAGCTTGTTCTATAATTTTGTGTGATTCCATTCCTGTTTCCATTTTATCATTGGAAAATCTGATCAATTTGGTTCAAGCTGCTGAATCCAACTCACTTGTGCTTTGTAATATGATCATAGATTTACCATGGCCATTAAGTTTAACTAATAACCTTTAGTGAAGAAATTTGTTAAATATCTTTGTGTATCTAGGTACACCATGTGTTTTCGTTTCTACAGTCTCAAGAAAGTTGATCAAGCCTTGTATAATCCTGCTAAATTAATGTTAATGCTGTTTATAAGGTATCATTTCATAGACAAGCTTTAATTTTAACCCTCTTATAAATTCCTTCGGTTTACATGATATGTTTAATATTCTGTCATTGGCTGTCTCTATTTTGTTATCCTTTTAGAGTATGGATACCACATTATCTTGTTTGCAATCTGACTGCACTTTATCAGTATCCAGTAACTCACTTGCAATAATTGTCAATGCTTCATAAATCTCCATGACCTCTCTCAGCACTGCAGGATAAATACCACTAATTCTTGAAGATTTACTTGTTTTGTTTGATTTTCCTGAGGGATGTTTGGGGATGACATATTTTGTCCTTCATGAGTACATGGAGGCAGTGATCACCTCTGTCATCAATCCAAATTAAAATAAATTTGCATGTTCTTATTACACAATAATATTGAATCTGGAATAATTTTATTTACCATCTATTATTCAGCTCATAAAAATGTTGACTGTTATGCCTCTGTGAAGTGTATTTCACAAATACATCCAACTACTTTCAGGTCAAGTGTCCAAAATCTACAGAAGTAAATTTTAAATATTCCAAAACCTGAAAGAGTAATTGAAGGACATGCAATTTAAAAAGCTTGCATTTGTAGGATCAGGATCAAATATTTTTCCACCAGGGAGGTCAAATTTTGAGTATCTTTCATCATAAATTTATTTCAATAGAAGAAAAATGCTGAATGATAGGAGTCACAAGCAATCAATCATAGAAAATAAAGATATGTACTTGCAATGGATTGAGAGTGTTTGAGACAATCCTTCGGCAGTATGCATACATTCACAATGTTATTTCCAACTGCATTTTCTATGTTTGTGACAACATTGTGCAAGCATCTTTTAAAACATAAATGGGAAAAAAATCTTCTAATAATAATTTTAGGTTAAAGTGAGGTGTATGCGTTTAAATCAACCCCTCTCTTTACTTAAAAGATTGAAAACTTATTATGAGGAAAATAAAGAATCAGAGGGGAAAAAGGAGCCCAAAAATCTGCAGATGATGCAAATCTAAAACAAAAACAGGAATTACTGACGAAATTCGGCGTGTCGAGCAGCACATGTAGAGACAGAGCAGAATTAACCTTTCAGGTCCTGTGATTCCTCAGAACTGATTGTAGCTAGGAAAAGGTTGGTATATTGCACATGTGGTGAGAGTGAGGATGGCAGATGCTGGCGATTAGAGTCAAGAGTGTGGTGCTGGAAAAGGACAGTAGATCAGGCAGCATCTGAGGAGCAGGAAAATTGATGTTTCAGGCAAAAGCCCTTCATCAGGAATGTACATGTGGAAGATGCATGGTAGGGAGGAGTAATGGTAGGTGGAGATGGAGCCCAGAGAAAAAGAACAGTAGTTGAGCAGACAAAGGAATGGGTAAAGGTCAGCCTGGGTGAATCAATAGCTGCTAATAGGAACCAGAGGAGCCTGCTATTAGTTGCATTCCCATAACCTCACATTGGCACAGTGATATTTGTCAACACAAAATTGTTTTTGAATGCAAAAATGATTGTCCAATCTTGATGAATATTTACATGGTTAGCTCATCTAAAATTTACCTTGACCTAATGTGATCATGGCAATTTCACAAGAAGTATCCTGAAGCACCTTAAAGATCTTTCACACATCTTAGAATGAGACAGCTCTGAGTACATCCATAGCACATTTGGAGGTAATGCCATTTTAAAATCTAGAAAATGCTTGAAACAGTATAAAAAGAAAGACATCTGCAGTATTTATATAACACCTTTCATGACCAGAGGAAGTCCCAAAGTGTTTTACAATTCTTAGTTGACTCAGCATGTTGAGTTGATGTAGAAAGCAATACTGCAATTATGTTTTGATGAATCTAAGCCTTTATGAATATTAATGCAAATTCAACACAATGCTTTCCTTTAAAACATTAATTAATATAGTTGGAACTAAAGCAGAGATGGTAAAAAACAATGACTGCAGATGCTGGAAACCACATTCTGGATTAGAGGTGCTGGAAAAGCACAGCAGTTCAGGCAGCTTCCGAGGGGCAGTAAAATTGACGCTTCGGGCAAAAGTCTGATGAAGGGCTTTTGCTCGAAACGTCGATTTTACTGCTTCTTGGATGCTGCCTGAACTGCTGTGCTTTTCCAGCACCTCTAATCCAGAACTAAAGCATAGATGCCTTACTTTTTAGATTTTTTATAAGATTTCATAATTTGATTATTTTGAGGTAAACTCAATGCTTTTGAAAAATAAATCTCTGTTTTACAGCTTCAAATTGCTTCCTGGCAAGAAGCAGAAATGGTTACTCATTTAGGGTTCCCTAATGCATACTTCAGTCATTTGGAGGTCAGGATTTGCACATTTTCAGTTCAGTTATTCAATGTCAAGGACACTACTGAAACTGATGAAGGTATGAGAGTGGTTTACTCATTTGAAACTGATTATACAAAAGCACATAATGAAAGTACACACAGACCTCAAGAACGCATGAGTAACGAGTATCAAGCATTGGGTTCCATAAATACACCAACGCATTCTCCACTGGAAAAATGTCTTAAGAGCAATCTAGGTCGAGAGAGAAATAAACTTGCTTTATTTATCCAGGAACAAAACATGCATATAGTCACGCAGGGGCACATTTATTTGAATGTGTGTTGCCGTACAAAATAATTTGTGCTTGACACTAATACCATTTCAAAGTTGGTCTGGATGATGCAGGCTAAGTGTGTTTCCATTCAGAAATACCCACTAATATGAAAAAAGAAATGCTGGTGATTCTTATTACATTATTTTACAATAATGACAGTCAAATTGTTAAGTCACAGAATTGTTAAAGGTGGAATGAAGAGGTGCTGTGGGAGGCGTTAGCCTGGTGGTATTATTGTTAAACTATCAATGCAGAAATTCAGATCATGTTGTGGGGACCCAGGGTCAAATCCCACCATGGCAGATGGTGGAATTTGATTTCAATTAAAATGTCTGGAATTAAGAATCTACTGATAATTATGAAACTATTATCAGGAGAAAAAAAACATCCAGCTCCCTAATGTCCTCAGGGAAGGAAATTTGCCACTCTCACCTGGTGTGGCCTACATGTGGCTCCAGACCAGGTGAGAATGTGGATGACTCTCAGCTGCTCTCTGAAATGGCCTAGCCAGCCATTCAGTTGTATCAATCGTAACAAAGTCTCAAAAAAAAAAGCAAATGAAACCAGGCAGATCACCTGGCATCAATCTTGGCACAGGAAATGACAATGGCAAAACTAGAGTGGTGCTGGAAAGGCACAGCAGGTCAGGCAGCATCCAAGGATCAGGAAAATCAATGTTTCGGGCAAATGGCCTTTAAGCAGGTGCCTGACCTGCTGTGCTTTTCCAGCACACTCTAATCTTGACTCTAACCTCCAACATCTGCAGTATCCACCTCCGTCCCATGACAACAATAGCCTTGTTGACCCTTCAAAGTCCTATTTAATCACATCTAGGGCCTAGTGCAAAAATTTGGAGAGCTGTCTCAGAGTGGTCAAGTAAGCGCCTGACATAGTCATATTCATGGAACCCTACTTTACGAACAATATCCCAGACATCACCATCACCATTCCTGGATATGTCCTGTCCCATCGGCAGGACAAACCCAGTAGAGGTGGCAGCACAGTTCTATATAATCGGGAAGGAATTGCCCTTGGACTCCTCAAGATTGAGTCCGGACCCCATGAAGTCTCATAGTATCAGCTTAAACAAGGGTAAGGAAACCCCTTGCTGATTACCAAGTACCATAGCCCCTTAGCTATTGATCAACACTTGGAGGAAATACTGAGGATTGCAATGGCACAAAATGTACTCAGGAGATTTCAATGGCCACTCCCAACAGTGGCTCGGAGGTAGTATTACTGATTGAGCTGGTTGGTTCAAAAGGACATAGCTGCTAGACTGCGTCTCCAGCAGGTGGTGAAGAAACCCACATGAGGAAAAATCATACTTGACCTCATCCTCAACAATCTGCCAGCTGCAGATGCATTTGCCCATGACAATATTGGGAAGAGTGGCCACCGCACAGACTTGGGCAGCTGAATTCTGACCTTCATATTAAGAATACCCTCCATCATGTTGCGTGGCAGTATCACGAAGCTATATGGAACAAACTTCGAACAGATCTAACAACTCAAGCCTGGGTATCCCTTAGGTGCTGTGGGCCATCAATAACAGCTGAATTGTACTCCAACACAATTTTCAACATCATGGCCTGACACATTCCCACTCAACCATTACAATCAACTCAGAGAATCAACCCTGGATCAATGGAAAGTGCGGGAGGCCATGCCAGAAGCAGAACCGGCATACCTAAAGATGAGGTGTCAACCTGGTGAAGCTGCCAAATGGGGCAACTTGCATGCCAAACAGCATACGCTGCAAGTGATAAACACAGCTAAGCACCCCCACAAGCAAAGGATGAATTCTAAGCTCTTTATGCTTGCATCAACCAGTCATAAATCGCAGTGGACAATTAACAACTCACTGGAGGAGGAGGCTCCACAAAGATGGAAGGGCCCAGTATATCAGTGCAAAAGATCATGGAATAAACAGAATTTAACAGCACCAGAGAGTCCATTTGACCCATAATGTTTGTACCAGCTTCCAAATGAGCTACCCAGCGAGTCTCACTTATCTCCATAGCCATGTGAATCTATCACTTTCCATATATATCCAGCTCTCTTCTAAAACCTCTGATGGAATTTGCCACCATTATTCTCCCAAGCAAATCCAAAACAGCAAAGACTTTACTCCTCATCCTCATTCCTAGCTTTCTTGCTGACAATCTTGAAATTGTGACTCCTAGCTACTGACATTCCAACTAGTAGAAACAGAATATCCTTTTTTAATCCGGTCAAAATTCTTCATAATTTTGAACACCTCAATAAAGTCACTTCTTAATCTTCTCTGCTCCAATCTTCTCTCCGAAATATTTCCTTCCTTTTGGATACAGGTAAAACTGAAATATTCACAGCATACTCCAGCTAGAAGTGCTGAGTGGACAATCCATCTCAGCCTCCTCTTGTGGTCCCCAGCATCACAGATACCAGTTTTCGCCCAATTTGATTCACTCCATGTGATATCAAAAATAGTTGGATCTACTGGATATTGCTAGGGCCTTGTGCTATGGGTTCTGACAACATTTCAACAATAGTCAACAATAGTACTGAAAGTGTTGTGAAAGTGTAGAGGTGTACTGTACCTTTAAGAGAGTTGAAAAGCTCGCAAGGACAGACAAAGCACAGAGAATCCCGAAGAAAGTAAAATGTAACACATGGTTGAAACAAATAGCAGCAGCTGGGTTGCCATGAAGCAAAAACAAATTCAAATTTAGCCAATCAGTTGAAATTATGCCCCAAGATACCAAAATCGAATCAAATTTGAATTTAATACTTTGGTAATATTTATATAAATGAAATGATTCAATGTTTTGGGTTATAAAACCAGACATTTTGAACAATTAGAAGAAGAACAGCCAAGGTCATCCACAAATATAGACTGCTAGTTAAAGAGCTCTCTGAAAGGTACCTGTCTATAAGATGGTTGTGCAGCAGAACATCGAAACCGACCTAGAGGAAATCTACAGAGGAAAATCTACAAAGAAGAATCAACAAAGCTGATTGGTTTTGTGAAACATGATTTTTTTTTTGTAAATCATAATCGGGATTTTTATGGGACCAGTATTGTAGACGGGAAGGTAAAAGATAGTTTTAAGAGAAAGGAGCTGGATATAGTTGTTGGTTTTAATATTCTCTGTTGGACCTAGAGAATAAAATTGTTAATTTTTACTTTAAATAGTGACCTCTGGGATAGTCCTTTGCCTCTCAAATTTTAACAGATTACGGCATGAGGTGAATTTTTTCTGTGTGGCTAGTTTAAATTAGCGGGGGGGGGGGGGGGGGGGGGGCGGGGGAGGTTGCCCATGTTGTAACAGTTTGGGGTTTTGTTGCCAGGATTTGAATACCTTGGGGTCTTTTGCCCATGATTTGAACAGGTTGAGGCAGATCCAGCCTGAGATTTGGACAAATTTGAATAGCTTTGTGGTATGTAAAAGCCCAGTAGATTTAGGTTGCAGGTTAGTGTCCTAGAACTTCAAATAAAATGTAATTTAATGCAATTTAAATGTAATTATCAAATAAAATTTGTTTAATTTCAGTGACTTGTGGTTGGTTAAATTAAAAGTGAGAGAAATGGTTCTTAAAATTGCTAAAGAGATTCTGGGTTTGAAGATGATTCTCAAATTTGCCAAACAAGTTTAGAAGGAAAGAAAAAGGCCATACTTTTAGAATTAGCAAACAAGTTAGATTTGGGTTTAACCAATGACAAAAGTAAAGCTGAAATTGTAAGAGAGTTACTCTAATGCTTAAGTGCATCAGAGAAACAGACAAGTGCTGTAGAGGTAGAAAAACTTAAATTACAATTGAGGAAAATGGAGTTAGAAGATAAACAAAGGGAGAGAAAGAGAAAGAGAGAGAGAAGAGAAAGAGAGGAAAAAGAGAGAGAGAGAAGGTTCTTAGCTGAAGAAATGAACAGAGAGAAAGAGAGAGAGAAGAGAGAGAGAGGAAAAGGAAAGAGAGCGATGGTTATTAACTGCGCAAAAAGAGAGAAAATTTGAACTTGAGAAGTTGTGACATAGTCAGCAAAGTCAAGTTAATAAGATGGAGATTAAAAGAGGAGATGGTGATATATACAAATATGTCAAAACTCTGCCACATTTTGATGAGAATGATGTTGAAGCCTTCTTTATTTCATTTGAACAAGCGGCTAGGCAGATGGAGTGATCCGAGGATTTCTGGGTAATGCTAGTTCAGACTAAACTGGTCAGCAGAGCTAGTGAGGTATTTGCCGTGCTGTCAGATGAGGGGACATGAGATTATGAAGAGGTTAAACAGGCTATTTTAAGTGCTTATGAATTGATACCAGAAGTGTATAGACAGCAGTTCAGAAACATAAAGAAGGAACCAGGTCAGAATTATGTTGAGTTCAAAAGAATTAAACATTGTCGTTTTTATAGATGGATATGGGCTTTAAAGATAGATAGGACCAATGAGGCTCTAAGAGAGATTACTCTGCTAGAGGAGTTTAAAAACTCACTTCCAGAGATGATAAGAATTCACGTGAAGGAACAGTAAGTTCAGGAAGTGAGAAGGGCAGCAGAATTAGCAGATGATGACATGACAGTGTGTAAGACAAGCTTCCAGCCAGAATTTCTTCCTGTGAGGGATAGAAGTTGGGAGAAGAGGAAATCCTACACTATGAAAGAAAGAGTAGAGAGCACTGATAAGTGTTTACCACAGGTTAAAGAAGCCCAAGAGCGTAGAAATGAGGTGAAAAGGGTCAGGTGTTTTCACTGTAATGGAATAGGAAACAGAAACTTACAGTGCCAGTAGTTTCAGAAGGACACTGGAAAAAGGTGCTTTTGCTGACAGAAGGTGGGACATGTAAAGACACAGTGCTGGTCGTTAAAGAAAGGCACTGTGGGAAAAGACGTGGGAAAAGAAGCTAAGCCAGTGGCATTAGTGAAGGTAGTAAAGGAGACCCCAAGAAGAGCCGAGGAGCTGCAGGAGAGTGCACAGCCTAGGCAGGGACTGGGTATGGAGTTAGTGCCTGATCTCTACAAAGAATGTGCCTCTGTGAATAAAGCTTATTCAGAAAGAACAGGGGGAAAAAGGACAAGAAGTTATAATTTTGAGAAGTTCAAGATCTAACCAGTCTCTAATAGTAAGAGATGAGTGAATTTGCACTCTTTCTGATCTGTAACTTGAGAGTGTGGTAATTTGTGGAATAACGGTTCAGCATTCTCCTATGTAAGATCAGTTTGGAGTGCCACCTCAAGACTGGTGAAGTAACAATAAGAGTGCTTGACAGAGTGTCAATTCCAGGAATTCAATTTGTTCTTGAGAATGATTTAACAGGATCCAAAGTGGGAGTGACACCCTTTGTTGTGGAAAAGCCCAAGGAAGACCAAGGAACTGAGGAGATAAAACAAAAATAACTTGGTATTTTTCCAGACTGTGCAGTAACCAGAACCCACCATCATAACTCACACATGAAGCCAAAACTAAAGAGAAAGCTGAAGGATTTGAGGTTCAATTAGCAGACACCCTGTTTGATGTAATGGTGCAGGAAAAACCTGAACAGATAGAGGGTCAGACAGAAGTGCTTAGTCCTGAAAGGCTAAGGGACTTGCAACAGAAAGACAAGATATTAAAAGATATATGAATGCGTACTCCAAAAAGGAGGCAGAGAATATTCCGGAGGGTTATTACCTGAAAGGTAGAATTCTCAGATGGAAATGGAGACCATGGCAGGTTACTGCAGAGGAGAAATGGGCTGAACTCCACCAGATTGTGTTGCCAATAGCATGCAGACAGAAAGTGTTACAGGTAGCACATACCTACTACCTCTAGGAGGTCACCTAGGGATATGAAAGATTCAGGCTGAGGTACAAAAACATTTTTACTGGCCTGGAATGCAGGGATGTGGCTAACCTTTGCTGTATGTGCTATGCATGCCAAATGGTAGGTAAGCCACAGGTGGTAATAAAGCCAGCACCTTTGTTGCCAATTCCCACATTTGAAGGACTTTTCACATGGCTTATAAATGAGACTGTAGGTCCCCTCCAGAGAACTAGAGGAGAGAAAGAATTGGAGAACCAAGTATTAGTTACTGCCCCACAGAGAGAGGAATCAAATCCAGGTGGATTTTGATGTGCCTCAAAATACGTTAAAAATGAAGAAGTCCTTGAGGACTGGGATAGGTTAGTAAACTATCTGTCTCAGGAGCATAGAACACATTTAAAAGATTTGTTGCTGCAGTATGAGGACATATGTAGGAACCAGATGGGGAGAATTAATGCTGTTGTACATAAAGTAGACGTAGGGAATACTTCTCCAATAAAACAATACCACTATTGGCTTAATCCTTTCAAAGCCAGACAGGTCCAGAAGGAGGTGGAGGCCATGCTCAATGAGGATATTATTGAACCAAACCAGACTGAGTGGAGTTCACCAATTGTCTTAGTTCCCAAACCGGATAGGACTCAATGATTCTGCGTGGATTATCGGAAGGTCAACATTACAAAATTGGACTCATATATAATACCGAGATTAGAGGATTGTATCGAGAAAGTTGGACAAGCCAGTTACGTCACCAAGTTGTCTGACTGCTTGGTTACTGGCAGGTACTTTTATCAGAGATGGCAAAATAAATTTCTGTGTTTGTAACCTCAAATGGGCTATATCAATTCAAAGTGATGCCCTTTGCAATAAAGAATGCACCTGCCACATTCCAAAGACTCATGACAGAATTGTGGCTGTGTTAACAAACTGTGCAGTCTACTTGGACGATATAGTGATCCTGGAAAGATCACATGGTATAGTTAAACAACTACGAGAAGCAGGACTGGTAATAAACTTAAACAAAACTGAATTCACAAAAGCAGAGGTGATGTTCTTGGGACATAACATTGGTCATGGAAGGTTGACTCCATGGAACACAAAGATAAAAGCCATCGAGGGATTTCCATTTCCAATCTTGAAGACAGAAGTGCTTCAATTTTTGGGACTAAGTGGATTTGATTGGAAGTTTGTTCCAAACTTCAGCAGTGTAGTGGCCCCATTAACTGATTTGCTGAAGAACACAAAGTTCCAGTGGACAGAACAATGCCAGGAGGCATTCAACCATTTGAAAGCAATATTAACTACCAAACCTGCTTTACGTACACCAAACTTTTCAAAACCTTTTCAAGCCACCATCGATGTTAGTGACATAAGAGTTGGAGCTGTACTCCTACAGGAAGATGACGATGGGATTGAAGTACCAGTTCGTTACTTTTTGAAGAAATTCCACATCCACCAGATGAAATACTCCACGATCGATAAAGAACTATTGAGTTTGGTACTGGCCTTAGAACATTTTAATGTATATGTCATGAACATTGTCAGAGACATTTGTGCGCATGGATCACAATCCTCTTACATTCTTGGAATGCTTTAAAGACAAGAATATGAGACTATTTCATTGGAGTCTTACTTTACAAACTTTCAATTTACAAATCGTACATGCTGCGCATCATAAGAATGTAATCACAGATGTGTTACTGTGGATTTAACTAATAAGGTATAGATGAGATTGGTATCTGTTCAAGGTTTTATATATATATGTGGGAAGAAGTTAATATGAACTTAGATTAAACTCTTAGGTATGTCATGGTAATGTGATTAAGGAGCAGAGAAAAAAAGATACCAGCTTTTGATTATGATTTTTTTCTTAAGGGGGGAGGTGTTATGTAGGTGTAGAGGTGTACTGTACCTTTAAGAAAGTTGAAAAGCTAGCAAGGACTGACAAAGCACAGAAAGAAAAATATAACACTTAGTTGAAACAAATAGCAGCAGCTCAGTTGCCATGAAACAAAAACAAATTTGAATTCAGCCAATCAGTTTACATTATGCACCAAGATACCAAAATCCAATCAAATTTGAGTTTAGTACTTCGGTAATATTAAAACCAATGAAACTACTCAATGTTTTGGGGTATAAAACCAGACATTTTGAACAGTAAGATGAACTGCCAAGGACATCCACAAATATAGACTGCTAGTTGAAGAGATCTCTGAAAGGTACCTGTCTATAAGAAGTTTGTACATCATAACATCAAACCCAACCTAGATGAAATCGACAGAGGAAAATCTACAAAGGAGAATCATCAAAGCTGATTTGTTTTGTGAAGCTTTTTTTTTTGTAAATCATAATCGGAATTTTTATCGGACCAGTATTGTCAAGGGGGTGATAAAAGATAGGCTTAAGAGAAAGGAGCTGGAAATATTTATTGGTTTTAATATTCTCTGTTGGACTTAAGGAATAAAATTGTTAATTTTTACTTTAAATTGTGACCTCTGAGATAGTTCTTTGCCTCTCGAATTTTAACAGATTACAGCATGAGGTGAAATTTTTCTGTGTGGCTAGTTTAAATTAGCAGCGGGGTTTACCCCATGTTGTAACACTTGTTTTTCAGTAGGAAATCAATAGGAATTAGGGGGCAAACTCTGCTGGTTGCAGTCATTCCTGATACATAGGAAGATGGTCCTGATTGTTGGAGGGCAATCATCTTAGCTCCAGGACATCACCGCAGGAGTTCCTCAGGATATTGTCCTTAGCCCAAACATCTTCAGCTGTTTCATCAATGATCTTCATAGAGTCAGAAGTGGGGATGTTCCCTGATGATTGCACAATGTTCAGCATCTTTCCCAGCTCCTCAGTTACAGAAGCATTTCATGTTCAAATGCAAGAAGGTCTGAACAATATCCAGAGTTGAAAAATGTGGTGCTGGAAAATCACAGCAGGCCAGGCAGTATCCGAGGAGCAGGAGAATCAATGTTTCGGACCTGAAGAAGGGCTTATGCCCGAAAAGTCGATTCTCCTGCTCCTCGGATGCTGCCTGGCCTGCTGTGTTTTTCCAGTACCACATTTTTCAACTCTGGTCTCCAGCATCTGCAGTCCTCACTTTCTCCTAGCTGAACAATATCCAGACTTGGGCTGACAAGTGGCAAGTAACATTTGAATCACACAAATGCCAGGCTATGACCATCATTAATAAGAAACAGATTTACTATGACCCTTGACATTCAAACGTGTTATGATCACTAAGTCCCCCACTCTCAACATCAGAGGTTACCATCGACCAGGAACTCAACTGGACTTGTCATAGAAATACAATGGTGTCAACAGCAGGTCACAGACTAAGAATGTAGCAGTGAATAACTCACCTCCTGATTCTTCAAAGTTTGTCCATCATTTACACGACATAAGTCAGGACTGTGATGGAATACTCCCCACTTGCTTTGATGAGTACAGCTCCAACCACACTCAAGAAGTTTGACACCATCCAGGACAAAGAAGCCCGCTTGATTGGCACCACATCCACAAACATCCACTACCTCTATCACTGACACTCAGTAGCAGCAGTGTGTACTATCTGCAAGATGCACTGCAGAAAATCACCAAAGATCCTGAGACAGCATTTTCCAAACCAAGGCAACATCCATCTAGATGGACAAGGGCAGCAGATACATGGGAACATCATCACCTGCAAGTTCTCTTCTAAGCCACGCTCAATATTGTAATGTGGAATTATATCCCCATTCCTTCACAGTTGCTGGGTCAAGATCCTGGAAGTGTCTCCCTTATGGCATTGTGGGTTAACCAACAGCATGTGGACTGCTGACCAGCCAGTGATGCCCACATCTCACAAATTAATGAACAATGAGGTCAATCAGCTAATTGTGTCGGCATCCTTTGACCGAATTAGAGTTATAGAAACGTTCAGCACAGAAATAGACACTTTGGTCCAACTCACCCATGTCAACTAGATATCCTAATCTAATCTAGTCCCATTTGCTAGCACTTAGTCCATATCCCTATAATCCCCTCCTATTCATATCTCCATCCAGATGCCTTTTAAATGTTGCAATTATATCAGCCCTCACCACTTCCTCTGACAGCCCATTCCATACACGCACCACCCTCTGTGTGAAAAAGTTGCCCCTTAAGTCCCTTTTACATTTTCCCCCACTTAGTGGGCGGCACGGTGGCACAGTGGTTAGCACTGCTGCCTCATAGCGCCAGAGATCCGGGTTCAATTCCCGCCTCCGGCGACTGACTGTGTGGAGTTTGCACGTTCTCCCCGTGTCTGCGTGGGTTTCCTCCGAGTGCTCCGGTTTCCTCCCACAGTCCAAAGATGTGCAGGTCAGGTGAATTGGCCATGCTAAATTGCCCGTAGTGTTAGGTAAGGGGTAAATGTATGGGTATGGGTGGGTTGCGCTTCGGCGGGTCGGTGTGGACTTGTTGGGCCGAAGGGCCTGTTTCCACACTGTAAGTAATCTAATCTAATCTAATCTAATCTAATCACCCTAAACCAAGCCTTCTAGTTTCGAATTCTTCCACCTCAGGGAAAAGTCCTACCATATCCATGCCTCTCATGATTTTATAAACCTATATACGGTCACCCCTCAACCTCTGACGCTCCAGGGAAAACAGCTCCCACCTATTCAGCCTCTCCCTTTAGCTACAATCCTCCAATCCTGACAACATCCTTGTATATCTTTTCTGAACCATTTCAGGTTTTACAGCATCCTTCTGATAAGAGGGAAACCAGAATCGCACACAATATTCCAAAAGTGGCCGAAGCAAAAGATCCTGTAGAGGTGCAACATGACCTCCCAACTTATGTACTTAATGTTCTGACCAATAAATTGCAAAGTTAGATAACTTTCTCCACTGTCCACAATATCACCAATTTCGATCTCATCTACAAATCATGCCTCCAATATTCTCATCAAATCGTTCATCTAAGTCACAAACAAAATGGACCAGCACTGATTGTTGTGGAACACTGCTGGTCACAGGCCTCCAGTCCGAAGAAACAAACCTCCACCGCCACCCATCTGCCTCTTACTGTCAAACCGATTTTGTATCCAATTGGCAAATGTCACACTGAATGCCATGTGATCTAACATTACTAATTACTCTACTGTGCAGAATCCTGTCAAAGGCTTTGCTAAAATCCATGTCAACAATGTTTACTGTTCTGTCCTCGTCAATATTTTTGGTTACTTCCTCAAAAAACTCAGTCAAGTTTGACAGATACCCTGCTGAATATTTCCAGCATTCTCTGTTTTATATTTCAGGCTTCTTTTATTTTGTCTTTGAGTAAATATGTGTTTGGACCCCTCACACATGTAAAGAATGCCACTTTTCGGACAATCCTTTTGAAGGAGATAGGAAAGGGAATGGCAACTTTCATCCGCTACCGATCAACAATTAGTTCCAAAAAGCAGCACTTACTTGTATCATCTCACCTGGAGTGTATAACATTGTCCTGATGATCATGACTCGGTCTGTGGCTCCTGGCCTGAGTGATGTCAACAGAGCCATCCAGTCAGCTGTGTTCATCCATGTGTGCTATGAGAAGCTACCTAGGCAGTTACATTGATTGCGACCTGGTCACTATAAGTTGATATTTCATTTATCTCCATAACAAGTTATTTTCTTTTCTTTCTGTTCACTAACGTCATAGAGTCATAGAGATGTACAGCACATGAACAGATACTACGGTCCAACTCATCTATGCCTACCAGATACCTTAAATAAATATAGTCTAATTTGCCAGCATTTGGCCTGTATCCTTCTAAACCCTTCTTACTCATGTACTCATCCAGATGCCTTTTAAATCTTGTAATTGTGCCAACCTCCACAATCTCCTCTAACAGGTCATTCCATACACACACCACCCTCTGTGTGAAAACGTTTTCCCTGAGGTCCCTTTTAAATCTTTCCCCTCTCACCTTAAACCGATGCCTTCTAGTTTTGGACTCCACTACCCTGGGAAAAAGACCTTAGCTATTCACCCAATCCATGTCCCTCATGATTTTATAAACCTCGATAAGGTCACTCCTCAGCCTCCAATGTTCCAGGGAAAATAGCCTCAGGCTATTTAGTGTCTCCCTATACATCAAACCTCCGACTCTGACAATGTCCTTGGAAATCGTTTCTGAAAATTTTCAAGTTAAACAACATCTTTCCTATGGCAGGGAGACCAGAATTGCACACAGTTTTCCAAAAGTGGCCTAATCAATGCCGTATACAACCATAACATGACATCCTAACTCCTATGCTGAATGCAATGACCACACTTTCCTCTCCTTTCCTCCTTTTCCTTGGTGAATTCCTTACGTTCCATTCATGTCATGCATGATCTTCCTGGTCATAAATTTGCTAACCACCCATTCTTTTTTGTGTTTCCCTTTTCACTTTGAATTGCATTGCTGTATTATGCCCCAGACCAGACCAAAATATTTTAAGAAGGTTGCTGAGACCCTAACCTTTTCTTAGGGCAAATTTAAATTGCTGTGTTCCAAGTGCAATGTGACTGGTCAAACTACTCGACATTATGCAAAACACAACTTATTTAAACACAATAGTTAAAATACAACCAAAGAAAGAGGAATTTATAACTTAACTATTAGAAAACATAACCGAATAACAGATACAGTAACTATTACGAATTAGCGGTCCTGATTTAGTAACATGCCTTGATAAAAAGGAATATTCAGAAAAATGGATTTGTCTGACAGGTATCTCAGAAGCAGAGAGAAATTCCAGTTTCTAGCCAGTAACCGAGAGAGGGAAAAGGTAACTTTTACTTCTTCAGGCGCATAGCAGATGAGTAGTTTGCTTAAAGCTAAACCTAAAAACTAAAAAGAAAACCCAGAAACAACAGTAAATGAGAGGTGGCCACACCCAGCTAGGCTGCTTCCATTGTTTCAATTTGTAACAAAAAATCCTAATGTCTCACAAACTGATTACTTTAGTGGTTTTGGTAGACTGTTCATTAACCATAGCTTACGGCTTCTCCTCTAACAAAGGACTAAATAACCTCTTCAAGCCCCTTTATCATCACAGTTAGACACAATTGAGTGCTCTTATTATTTGTTACGTCAGGAAAATCACTTGTTTCCGTACATCACAGATTTTCAAATGATATTCATGAAGCAAAAGTAAATGAATCATGCTTTTTAGGGTGTGGTGGGGAGGATACTGTTGGTAAATATATACTGAACGTCAGGAATGTTAGGACAGGGAATAGGATACTTTCCCAATTGTTTCCACTCAGCTGAGGTATTAGTTGCAGGTCAGATTTGACAAAAGTTTCCTATCATTGATGGTCCTGAAATGCTTTCTATAAACTGCTTGTGATACTAAGCTTATTTTTTACTGATATGATGACATCCTGCGTGGAGTTTGCATGATGACACACCATTACTTTAAGCAGTGTGTCATGTTCTCAGACTGGGAGAACATGACGACTGCAGATGCTGGAGATCAGAGTTGCGAGTGGGATGCAGGAAAAGCACAGCAGATCAGGAAGCATCCGAGGAGCAGGAGAATCATGTTTCAGGCAAAAGCCCTTCATCAGGAATGAGGCCAACAGTGCTGTAAGAAGTTCTATGATCTTTTGTCGTCTCCAAGAGTAAATAGCACCATCTTCTCTCGGATACCTTACACTCAAAGGGCCATCACTCACTCTAGCACTACCATCATACATGCATCTCACCAACTGCAAACAGCTGCATCATATGCATTACATCCACTCCAGGGTTCACACTCAGCTCATCCAATTAGTTCCATTGTACTTCCTGCTCATTCATAGGGGGCACCTCACCATCTCTCCGATTCATGTTTGCTTACTTGTGCATCCACCTCCAATAAATTCAATTCTTTCTCTCATTCCAGAAATAAAATGGCACATAACAGGGCGAAGAGGGATGTGATAGGCAAGGTTTGGTGATGGGCATAAGTCCCGGCACTCCCTAAATGCAGAAGATAGTTGGAACTTAATGAGCAAGACCAGGACCACTCAAGGAGACTGCAGTTAGCAACCAGTCTAGTAAGCCGCATTGTACCATAGTCCTCTTTGATTCCTACCAGCACTAACTCATCCTTGTTCTGCACAAGCTTTATTCATCTTCCCCAAGTAATTCACTCTATTATATGGGTAATAGTGACATGCAAGGAAGAGGCGACAAACTGAACCACTCAGCAACACGGCCACCTCTGAAAAAGAAACCCATGAACAGTCTGAGGGTTCATTAGCATTCATCCGCACCAACTCAGAGACATTCACCTCAGTGCATTCCCTATCTAGCTCAGACTTGCCAGTGCAGTCCAGTGAACACACCACTGACAATTCACTGCAGCCTGTGAAAGAAGAAATATCTGAGCTCTCTCAGACCAGGCACCTGCTCAGGTCCATGCAAAAGATGTGTCCTATTCTCAGCTATGAGGGACATACCTAGCTGACTGAGACAGGCATGGAAAGATAAGGCTAATATGCTAAAGGCCCTTGAGAGGCTAGAATGAAAGATGGAGGATTTTACTACTGTGGCTGCTGCAACAAGTGATCACCTTGCTGTCTCAATAGAAAGAGAAGCAGTTGCCTTGGAAATACAAAAAAAAGATGGCCACTGGGATGCGATTGATACCCATTCCTCATGAGCTCAAGTCCTCATCCTGCTCTGGCATAACTCTGAGATGATCAATCACATCATCCTTAATCTTCTGGGCATACTCTTCCAACAATTACAGCAACTGTAGTATTCCTCATCATCCCTCTGTTCCGACTGGGTGGATCTTGCCCCACTGCTTCTCTCTGGAGACTGGGGGCAGTTTGACCCACTGAAATCCGTATTTCTGCAGTTTCTTTCGTCTGCCCATTCTCAGTGGGAGCAAAGCCACATTCATTATAGTCATGGTTTCTGACATTTCAGCTCTGTTAACAGGTAATCTGTGAGGCAGTCAGAGAGATCATGCAATGTTATTGGAGGCATGTTGAATCCCTCACAACCTTAACAATCAAGACGAATGCTATTCTCTGACACAATGTGGAAGAGCTGCCAAAGGAGGTTATCATCACCTCTTGATAAGGAGCACTGTGATACCATATTCATAGTAGGCAATCAAAGTGTCTGTGCTCCACTGGGAGAAGACTTCAGCCCACAAGCCACTATGAAACACCTACCCTCCCCTAAATATCCCTTCCACATCACAGCCCATGTCCTTGCAGATATACTTTTCTTTGTGTGGATATGACAGTGGCTCTGCATTGTTTTCCAGTACTTGCTGCAGACTGTCATGACTATCATATTTAGCTTTAAGATTCCTTATTATATTCAGCTTTTTTTAAGATTACAAAGAGTTCTTGATCAACTGGGTCAAAGGGCTGAGGAATGGCAAGTGGAGTTTCATTTGGATAAGTGTGAGGTTTTACATTTTGGTAAAACAGACAAGAGCAGGACTTATACCATTAATGGTGGGCCCTGAGTAGTGTGGTAGAACAGAGAGACCTGCAGTTCAGGTACATAATTCTTTAAACTTTGAATCACATGTAGATAAAGTGGTGAAGATGGCATTTAACACTCTTGCCTTCATTGCTCAGACATTTGAGAAGAGGAGTTGGGATGTCATGTTGAGTTTGCACAGGACATTGATGAGGCCTCTTCTAGACTACTGTGTGCAGTTCTGGTTGCCCTGTTATAGGACTGACATTATTAAAGTGGAAAGGGGTTCAGAAAAAAATTACCAGGATGTTGCTGGGAATGGAAGATTTGAGTTGTTAAGGTAGATTGGATAGGCTGGGACCTTTCTCACTGGAGTGTATGATGTTACAGGGCAACTGCATAGAGGGTTATAAAATCATGAGGGGCATAGATAAGGTGGAGTTCAAAACTAGGGGGCATATTTTTAAGGTTAGAGGAAAAGGATTTATGAAAGACGTGAGGGACAACATTTTTACAGAGAGAGTAGTTTTTTTGTTTGTGGAATGAACTGCCAGGGGAAGTGGTCAATGCAGGTACAGTTACAGCGTTTAAAAGACATTTGGATAAGTACAACAATAGGAAAGGTTTGGAGAGATATGGGCCAAACTCAGGCAAGTGGGACATGTTTGATTTGGGATTAGTTGGACTAAAGGGTCTGTTTCCATGCTGTATGCCTGTATGACTCTAAAGGAGCAATCAGGTGAGCACAATGTAATCCTTAAAATTGCTTAAGACAATAATTTATTGTTTGCACTTGTGAGCAATTATTAACCACCATATAGAGTGAGATTTGAAAACATAGAAATAGCATTGCTTAATCAGTAAAGGCGTGAGTATTGCACTTGCCCCTTGCAGCGTTTCAAAGCAAATGCTGCAAACTCTGTCCCAATAAAGAAAACACTAACATATTCCCACCATTTTGCATGCAGTTCCAACCATTTAGCAAATCTACTGTGCAGTTAACTGTATATCTGATATAGCAGGTTTCCAACTCGATGTTTGCATTAATATGTGCATTTCTGTGAGTGTGCAAGTTCCTCCTTAACCCACCAACCCCTCATTTCTTCATGTTCACTTTTACTGTCTTTGCCACTTCAATAACACTTCTGCCTGTCCTATTATGGTTCAGTCTCTTTACATCAATGTGCTGACTTTACCCTTAAAGTCCTTTAGAGTTGCTACGCTTTTGCTGGCCTTATACAATCCCCACATAGAGGCGTCCTCCCCGCTTTCAGAGTTCCCTGTCTCCTCCCATTCACAATGAGTTCCCACTCTACTATCTGCACTTTCTGCTGATAATTGTCACCAATCCTTTAGCTACTCTGTATAATGAAGCTCATCCCAAACTTGATTTGTCTGCTTTCTCTAGGACACTATGGGCTGCTCTCTTTAAACTTCCTGAATATTAGCATCCAATGTCTTGTGTCTATCTCTCAGACTGACTTGATAGGACAGTCCCAACTCATTGTCTGACCTCTTCAGACTGACCTCTCAACAGCACCCCAGTTCAGAATGTGTAATCCGCAGAGTGCTGGCACTTGACCTTGAGGACTGACCCTTTCTCAATCTTTGGACGACATGGGCACAGATCCCCAGATTCACATAGGGCCAAGTGTTGGACTAACACTGGCCAACCCCTGGAGTGGAATTGGACCAGCCCCTTGATTGACTGTGACAGGAGTCCCTAGCTGACTGGAGCCAACTCTCATTCCACTAAACACTTGTGTCCCCTTTGACTTTCACACATTGTCATTTTCTTCAAGCGCGTGCAGTGTGCTTTCTACAGTAAGCTGCAGTTCTAACACTGATGCAGCATCTTGTTGTAAAGTGGTGTGTCTGACCCAAGCCCCCCTGCCCTCCGATTGGTATATTACACTTCATGTTCCCCACCATCACAAGCTGCCTATTTCTCTTTGCACTAAGAAAAGCCACAGAGACAGCCTGTCTCTAATTCAACACTAAAGACATTATGCACTAAAAAGCAGGTTAAGACTCAGATGATACTTGGCTCTTACTCAGCGATAATAATCCTGCATATAATGCCTAGCTGTCTTTCAGCACAAACCGACCTGCACAAGCATTAAATTCCAGCTACTCCTCAGCTCCAAAGTACATACTTGAAGCCCTGAGGTTATGGTTGGATTGACACAAAACCAAGCATGGTGATGTTGTGAGGTTGGTGTTTTGCCATCTCCAAGATAGACGGATGAAGGGACCAAGAACACTGTCCATTGACCATAAGACATAGAGTCACAGAGTCCAACCCGTCCATGCCAACCAGATATCCCAACCCAATCTAGTCCCACATCAAGCCCATATTCCTCCAAACCCTTCCTATTCAAATACCCATCCAAATGCCTTTTAAATGTTGCAATTGTACTAGCCTCCACCATTTCCTCTGGCAGCTCATTCCATACACGTACCATCCTCTGGATGGAAAAGTTGCCCCTTAGGTCTCTTTTATATCTTTCACCTCTCACCCTAAACCTATGCCCTCTAGTTCTGGACTCCTCCACCCCACAGAAGAGACTTTGTCTATTTATCCTGTCCATGACCCCCATAATTTTGTAAACCTCTATGAGGTCACCCCTCAGCCTCTGGCGCTCCAGGGAAAATAGCCCCAGCCTGTTCAGCCTCTCCCTATAGCTCAAATCTTCCAACCCTGGCAACATCCTTGTAAATCTTTTCTGAACCCTTTCAAGTTTCACAACATCTTTCTGATAGGAAGGAGACCAGAACTGCACGCAATATTCCAACACTGGCCTAACCAATGTCCTGTACTGCCACAACATGTCCTCCCAACTCCTGTACTCAATACTCTGATCGATAAATGAAAGCATACCAAACGCTTTCTTCACTATCCTATTTACCTGCGACTCCACTTTCAAGGAGCTATGAACATGCACTCCAAGGTTTCTTTGTTCAGCAACACTCCCTAGGACCTTACCATTAAGTGTATAAGTCCTGCTAAGATTTGCTTTCCCAAAATACAGCACCTCGCATTTATCTGAATTAAACTCCATCTGCCACTTCTCAGCCCATTGGCCATCTGTTTTATTAAAAACAAACCTAGGTGACCAGCACAGCCATTCTGTGATCAGCAATGGGCACTGACTAGAAAAGTTGCCAGGAATCTGCCCCTGTTTTATCAGTCGAGTGTTTGTGTCATCATGTTTCTTGATTGAAGAGAGGAAGATTGAAATGCATTGTTAATAAGGTGAGTTTGGCTAATAATGAGATGTAAATGTGTGAAAATAAGCTTCTTGTCACCTGAAGGTGAGATTCTGAACTTGCCATCTAAGTTTTGAGGAATTAATCGGGAATTATTCCTTGACGTCGAGAATCTGGTTTTAGGACTCTCGCCTATTAAATCATCGCTCACCATCATTCATGCCACCTCAGAGAATGAAATTTCTGCCCATGTCAAAATATTTTAAATGTTAAAAATATTTTGTTTATTATGACAATGATCAGTGTACCAATGAAATTAGTAAATAATTTAGTACAACTTATTAAAGTTGTTTTTAATCATTTAAAACAAAGTTACATACAGACCTTTGGATGCAAAACCTTCATTAAATGCTTACTTTTCATGATAACACATTTTTAGTTGGACTATTAAAACTCAACTAGGTTCTCACTTTTATATCAAGAACATTTTTCAACATAAACAATTATATTTTAAAGTGTCACAGAGTTCATGAAAGATAATTTGAGCAGAAGCTTAAAACAAAGCAATTTTGAGTGCAATTTACGCACAATTTGTGGGCTTCGTTCAAAGGGTTTACCTGGCTCTACTTGGCTGCATATGAGTTACATCTCAGTTCACTGTTTCATTTGAATAAATAGAATCATGAAGAATTCCCTTATATTTAGGGGAAATATGATCAGACATGGAGGTACAACTTAATATATGTGATTTTGTAGAAAATCAATTCTACATCATGAAACTATTGTTTAATTGGATGAAGTGGACCACGCACTATTGGCTACCATCCAAATGCTCTCCACATCAATGAACATAATGATCATGTGCACTTGAAAGTATCAACTCATGTTGCTATGCATTTGTTGGCTGTTCCACTTGTGCAATGGTCTAATAAAAACCAAAAATACAATGGTTAATTGAATAAATCATTAAGTTTTGGAACAATGATGAGAACAGAAAAACACTGCATAAAATATGTATACACCTCACTTGTTTTGCAAAATATATCCCAACAAGAAAATCCAAGATGCCCCAAATAATGTGGAGTTTGGCCTCAAGTGCCATAAATCCCTTCTTATTGTTTTTGACTATTATTTTCTTTACTTTTTACCCCTTCTCTCCTAAAGACGTTTTATAACAACTACTGGGGTAGACTTGTTGTTATATTGTAAGAGGTGTCTACCAGCTGACAGTCAGTTTTTACATACATTTGTCAACAGGTTATTCAATGACTTTTAGCAAACAAAGCCAAGTCCAATCATTATTTTCAATCAATATCTGCAGCACATTTTCTGGACAACAATAAAGAATACTTGTTACAAACTTAGAAACAGCTGGAAAAATTCAGCAGTTCTGGCAGCATCTGTGGAGAGACAACCAAAGTTAACTTTTCAAGTCTGGCCTGACTCTTCCTCAGAACTGAAGAGAATACATATTATCCTACTCTAAGTGGGTGACACTGTAATAGATATTATTGCAGGTAGATATTATGACAACTGCCCAGATGTAAAATTGTCTTTTTGAATTAGGTTATCCACTATTGACATCAACAATTTTTATTTGCATTGATTTCTATTGATGGTCAGCAAATTAAAATTCAACCCTATTGTCAGCAACTATTACAATCTCTGTCAGATCAATTAACATGAGAACAGATCACAATCAAAGCTGGATTTTTTCTGGGCTGCACCATGGTTCAATCAAGAGGCTGGTCCAATTCCACTCCATGGGGTGTCAGTCAGACACTTGGTCCTATGTGAGTCTGGGGATCATTTATCTGTGGACAAATAACATATTGATTAAATGTACTGGATTTACCAAAGGAAAGAAAAATCATCTTTCACATTCTAAGATAGAATAAAACATTAAAATGATTACTTATTCAAAATTTTGAAAAGTTAGTTTCAGGAGGTGAAGCATCATAAATAAGAGCTGTCCACAAAGAAACTGCAATAGAGTTAAGTGTTGAGTTGTTGCCCTCTGTCTTTGAATCTTTAATTTTGGATGAAATGCTATCGAAATCCATTCAGTGAAGGCCAAATTAATACCAGCTGCAGTTGAGCAATTTAAACTCTGCTCCAGAGGGTTTAAAAGATACCAATGCATTATTTGAAGAAAATTGGGTTCTATTTGTGTCCTGGCTGATAATTCCTTCCTCCAAAAATAACACCTGGCAAGAGATTATTTGTGCATTTATTCATTTGTAATTTTTGGGCCCCCCTTTATGGAACTTTACTTACATAAGAACTGTCATAGAGAGAACAATCCATTGGTTCTACTCATCTTGGGAAGACCTATAAACATCTTATTCATTCATGAGATGAGGGCATCACTGGTTAGGCCAGCATTTGTTATCCATCCCTAACTGCCCACAAAGCAGTTAAGAGTCAACAGATATGTTACAGATATAAAGCTGTAAAAGAAGGGAAAAGATGAAAGCTCTTGACAAAGTCGTTCTTACTGGGAAGTTAGTTGATCAGCAAAGCCAAAGTACAGGCTTTGCTGTACTTAGATAGGTTTGAAAATTTGTCAGGTAATATCCAAAAACTAGATTAAAACATTGAATTATATCGCGTCAATTTCAGACCACAGTGCAATTTCTTGTTACATGGGCAGTGTTTGCATTAAGTTACACGGAGTTTACAGAGTAGAAACAGTCTATGTCTATGTTGGTGCTTCAAACAAGATGCCACCTATTTACTTCATCTACTACTGTTAAAGTATCCTTTATTTCCTTTCTCCTTCATGTACAATTCTAACCTCCCCTTAAATTATTGATGCTAATTATCACAACTACACTGGAAAGTAGCAAGATATAAATTCTAATCACTCTCTAAGTAAAGATGTTGCCCCTGGATTCTTTATTGGATTTATTAGTAATTACTTTGTCTTCATATTTCCAAGTTTCATAAATGAGAATGATTTATTTATACCTACTCTAGGTTTGAAGTGAGAAAGTGTCTTAGCTCTTTTTTTCCCACAAATAGCAACATAATTATATGTTAACATGAGTTAACACCATTGTCTTAACTGTGAAGCTATAAAAAAAGCAAACCACCTGAAGTGTACGGTCATCACATCATTGTAATATGAAATAAATACTGACAGTTTATTCTTCATTAAGGAAGGGATAGTCTCAGGGAATGAGGACAGAACAAGATTAAAGGTTAGGAGATCAAAATTACTTGGATTCAAATGCAATGATGCAGTTAACATTTTCTAAAAATGGGAAGGGAATGTCCCTAGAAGGTTCAACGGAATTTTGCATTGAGTAGATCACTCACTCAGCTCAGGAAGATCCAATATTCAATGCTGATGCTGTTAGTTGGCTTCAGTGACAGTTCACAACAGACATCTGTAACTGCATTTCGATTGTCATTACTGTTCATTAACTGTTGATAAAAGTACACGTGCATGGGGGTTTGGACTGGACCATAATGATTTTTAAGATTGAATAATGTATAAATAGTAGGAGGATTATCATCAAGAAACCTAACATGTTCTGTTTTATATTGGTGTTATATTTAAAATTTCCAGAGCACTTCACAGGAATTTGACCAGGCAAAGATTGACTCTGAAACAAAGAATGAGCCATTAGGATGGGTAAGCAAAAGTTTGGTTTATATTTTTGGGAGCAACTTATGGGAGGAGAGAAGGACAGAACACTTTATGGAGGTAATTTCAAAACTTCTTGAAAATAGAAATTGACTGGGTATTTCCATCAACCCCCATGTTGCCTAAGACAGTAAGAATCTTTTCCCATGTTCCAAAATTCTTAGCTGGCTTTAAGGCCATTTTTAATTACACATTTTAAAATACTGGGGTGAGGATTCTTGCATTTAGAAGAGCCATTCTTTGAATTGTATCCTTCTCTTGCTTTCAAACTCCAAGTCCTCCAACTGCCCCTCAAACTTTGGGAGAATAACCTGATCTGGACATTGAGCTTGGCCTTTGGCCAGTAATTAGCTGTTCCAGAAAGAATCACAATACATTACTGTTTCTGACATAGTTTGGGCTGCTGACCACATTTAAGCCTAGTGTTCAGTAGCCCTGAGGGGCTAACCTGTCCCCTCCACACTCCCTTTGTCTTGATGTCAATTGGTGATACCTCTTATTACTTTATAATTAAGGGCAATTGGACTCAATTTTAATTCTTCGCAGAAGGAATTGAGGGATGCAGGGAGGATGATCAAATTGTCATGATGCAGTTAACATCTCCTTTCCCTCCCCAGTCTTTCAACTGCAATTTAAATTGCAAGTAGCAGGAACACCACTGCAGGTCAATGCCTATTTCAGCTCTGACGATGATGACCAACCTGTCATTATTGCCAGAGGTATGAATGTGAGAGTAGGAGCAGCTTCATCACCATTGCTTTTAGGGACAATAGCCAGACAAAGCAAGACAGTCCAGATGGGTAAGAATGTACTTTGTTCAGTTTCCTTGTGGGCCAGGTAAAGCAATAGTGATCAACTGAGGCCCACAAAGATTTCGTGGGTCCCCCTTTTCTCAGGGTCCTGTCTCTTCTGATCGAGATTTCCTTTTCTGAGCCTCAACCCCATTGTTCTTGTTTCTAATGCTAGCTTACTGATTCCAAAATTCCTCCTCACTTCTTTAACTTCTGCAGACAGGAGTGCCACTGTCAATGTATATATGAGCATTCAAGATAAAATCTCACCATGTTTGGCTTGGAATGTAAATTTGATGCTGGTCCCAATCCCTGTACACATTTAAGAGGGTAATTAAATGACATTGCAATTGAATTATTGCTATTGCAATGTCTTGTTTTCTACTCACACATTTACGCACACTTTTATTGTTTAAATCTTTATTTTTCTTTCTTCATACACTCCTTTTTACTTTATAAAACACTTGACGATAAGCAGCCAGCAGTATTTGACTGTACTGTACAAATCTGTGTGTGATATGATTTTCAGGAAATGTTGTGACAGCACTTCCATGACATAGCCCCATACAGCGTGAGCATCAAATAGTTTGCAATACAATTGCAGCTATCCTGTGGTCATCTGTTTTTAATAGTTCAAAATGACCCAAATGATTTCCTGCACCATCGCTCATAGTAATATAGTATTTGCAACACAGTTGTACTGTTTAGCTGCTAATCTGACATATTCTATTACAGCAACTTCCACTTAGTCACTGGAGGGAAGAGATTTAAATAGGTCCTGAGGTCAATTAGAAACTAACTATTGGTGTTGTTGGCTGTTATGTTTATCTGAGACAATGAGCGACTTTGTTATCTCAACATCTCTTTTAAAGAGTGGGCCCAAACGCCAAAATAAATCATTGGATTTCCACTATATTTTTTTAAATAATTATTTGGTTACTATTTCTATGAAACATAACATATAAAGCTTGATATGTGGAGAGTGAAAAACTCTCTGGAAATTTTTATATTAATTAAAAGTTTGAAAAAGGGGTGTACCAAGGATCTGGGTACAATTCTACCCTTGGTTGGATGCCTGTATAGAGTTTGTTCATTCTCCCTGCTTGGGTTTCCCCTGGGTGCTCCAGTTTCCTCCCACAGTCCAAGGATGTGCAGGTGGGTGAATTGGCCATGTTAAATTGCCCATGGTGTCAGGAGTGTGCACATTAAGAGAATTACAGCTACTTCCAATTAGTCGCTTGAGGGAAGAGATTTAAATAGGTCCTGAGGTCAATTAGAAACTAACTATTGGTGTTGTTGGCTGTCATTTTTATCTGAGACAATGAGTGACTTTGTTATCTCAACATCTCTTCTAAAGAGTGGGCCCAAATGCCAAAATTAGCCATGGGAAATGCAGGATTACAGAGGGAGGGTGGAGGGATGAGTCTAGATGAGATTCATGTCAGAGAATTGGTGCAAACTTGATGGGCCAAATAGCTTGCTTCACATTGTACGACTGTACAAACAGAAAGGCTGGAAGAACATGAGCATGGATTGCTACACGTCTAATGTTTTGCACCAGTATATTGTCAAAATTGGTTTCTGCTGAGCCATCTGGAATGCCTTGGGTAGATTCTCTGCCAAACATGCTTCTTGCTGGTATTAGTTTAGGTTATGAACATCATGTAGGAAGGGATGATCTTTAGCAGCAATTATGCATATGGACATCCTTACTGATTGATTGAGCCATGATTGGCTTGGCTGTAATTGATTTCACTGTCAGGTATCCCTCATTGTTCAAAATCATATGGATAAACATTTACCAGGGGAAAAGTTTGAAGATACATGTCTCCAATGAAACAGAGTAAGAGAATAATGTCTTCAGCAGAAGAAATGAAAGACAGAAAATTGGTGATGAATGAAAAGATATTTTCTGTGCAGAATTATTCTGTAGTTCCTCTTTCTACAGGCACATAAGCATCTCTGCTCAGTGTCTCTCCTGCTACATCATAAATTGCAGCTGTGGATTCAAAGCATTGGACACTGTGGGGTGAGCAGTGTTCTGTTAATGCCTTAAGGAAGCAAACTTTAGAAGTAATCAGAGGTCCTCTTTAGCAACATATGATTATTGACACTTTAATGAACAGTGTGAGAGGTTACAAAATATGCTTCTTTTCTATTATCGCTGCTCTTGCCAGAACAACTTCCTGTAAATTGTGACAGATAGTTTACCAATTTCTACCTTTTATTACTTGTATACTTTTATTACATGGCCGACTCTTCTGTCACACTGAAAGTTTATTGCATGTGGTGTGGCATGGTGGCTTAGTGGTTAGCATTGCAGTCTCACAGCACCCGGGTTCAATTCCAGCTTTGGGTGACTGGCTGTGTGGAGTTTGCAAATTCTCCCAGTGTCTGCATGGGTTTCCTCCCGCAGGCCAGGTGAATTGGCTATGCTACGTTGCTCATAATGTTAGGTGCATTCATCAGAGGGGAATGGGACCGGGTGGATTACTCTTTGGAGGGTCAGGTGTGGACTTGTTGGGCTGAAGGGCCTGTGTACACACTGTAGGGAATCTAATCTATTTTCTTTGTGCCTATTCTACCCTGTAGCATTCATCCCCTTAAAGCCTTAAGGAATGTACATAATCTTTTAAAATAAATTCAATCTTACTGTACTGCATTCCTGAAGAAGGGCTTTTGCCCGAAACGTCGATTCTCCTGCTCCTTGGATGCTGCCTGACCTGCTGCACTTTTCCAGCAACACATTTTTCAGCTTCTTACTGTATTACCCATGTTAATTAAAAATATAGTCTTCTGGAAGTGATTATAAATGCCCCTTTGTTTGATAGTTCTGAAAGGGTTAACAGTCCCCCTCATTTGTGCCACAGTTCTCTGGATCACTTGCCTTGGACTCAGAAGCTGCGGATAGCAACATAGGAGGAGGTGTAGATCTAGCATTGGTCTCTCTAGCTTGAAATTACCAGAAAACCACTATGAAATTATCATTTTCCTTCTCACGCACTGCAACAAATTGCAATGACTGGCCACATGGTTCTCAACTGTTGACGAAAGGAAATTGTTGTGATTTCTGCTTGTCTCTTACTTCAACTACAAAAAGCTCTATTCATATCAGCTAATTCTGGATCAAGGGAAAACATCATGAGAATGGCCTGATCCTAACACACAAGCCACAAGTTTCAATGCAGTAAATTTTCAGGATTTTTTAAAGAGGATTTAATACTGTCAAAGTAAACTGAATTCCATGGTTCACGCTCAGACCTACTGTTACATCCTTACCCTGTACAATGTCTTTTTTCAAATGGGAGCAGGATAAATGATCAGTTTGTGTTTACGGTTGTCCATGTGCATCATTTTCAAACCAATTCTGTGCAAGCAACCAGCCTCCTAACACCGATGAAATTCTTATAAGTTAGTAAAAATAATGCTTGCTATCCTATTACCTCTTCAAACTTTAGAATTAGTGTTGTTGATGGCTTGGAAGATCAATTGAGAAGTTTCAAAATTCAGCTTTTCCACTGGCTGTAGTCAGTGTGAGATGACTTCCTCTGGGTGGCCTCATTATTGAGAACTTTCCTAAACTAAAGTGACGTGAAATTTTTGCACAGTACTTATAGTGCTGCCTTGTCTTGATGGAGCACACAAACCATCACAAGACACCCATACAAGATAGGCAACAGAATGGTGCCATGATTATTATTCTCTGTCATATTCACTCTTTTTTTCTATGAAATGTTGCTTTGCACTATAAATAATCAATAAATTATATGGAGCTATTAATTACAAAGTTTCCTTTTACCCTACATATGTCTTATGCAAGTGATGGACAAAAGTGTTTTTAAGTGAAGCACTCCTGTTAATGGTGTTTTATTTTCTAGGAGTAGAATTTTGGTAAATTGCCTTCAACTGCCATTTAGACTCAGATGTAAAGATCATAGAAAAACCATTCAGAAAGAGTGGCTTGCAGTGTTTTTATGAAAGAACAACATTGCCCTGCTGCCCCCAATGTGCCATGTTGTTTGACTGGCTGCCTGGATTGTGAGTGACACTGAAATAAAAAGGTCATCTCATTACATTCCACAGAACCAACCTTCAGATTCATTTTTAAGGAGGAGGGTTAAGTATTATCCTTTCCACAGAGATAGATGTTAATCTTGAGAAATAAAATTGTTTTCTGCTTTAATTACCTGGGGTCTAGACTGGGTTTACGTGGACGAGAAACTCAATGTTTTACCCATCTGCTTTACTTCAATTTAAAGTTCAGAAACTTTTGTTCCTTTTGCTTTAGTGCAGCCTTTCTATTTCCCTCAATAAGACTCTCAATATAGCTCCAGTAGTTCCAAGTTATGGTAAAACAAATAACTGATTATGCTGAAGATCTGAAATAAAAATAGAAATTGCTGGAGAAACTCAGCATGTTTGGCAGAATATGTGGAGAGAAAGCAGAGTTAATGTTTAGAATCCAGTAATCCTTCTTCAGAACTGCTTGAAGTTTTAATCAGAATAGTGATATTCTCACAAAGGAGAGAAATTGACAAACGATATTTCAGTTAGATCCATTGTAACTGGCAAAAAGATGAGACTTCTAATCCATTGATCTGATCTAGGTAAAAACCTAGGCCTCGGAATTAAAAAGACAGTTCATGAGCTCAGAATATAACAACTAAGCAGCCTATTCCATGAAATCTGAAAAGTGGACAAATTTGATAATAAACTAAACAGGAAATGAATATACCTGTGCAAACTAGAAGTTCCAATGAAAATGATGACTCTAATTAATGAATAGGATGTTGCCGTCACTTTCACCTAGCTGTAAGTTTTTTTATGAAGCAACCATTCTATGTACAGAATAGGTAACTGAGCATGTTCCTAACCTAACAAATTAATGAGCAATGCAGAGTCTGAACTTGGATCTGTCAGTCAGAATATTGATGGCATTTCTTCATTTATACATTTTACTTCTTAAAAATCTCAAGCTACAGCTAAAATCTGAAGGACTGACATTCCACACTCAATTAATTTTCAGCAGGAGGTAGATTATTTGGCAATAATTAAAACTTACCACAGTAGTAAAAAGTTACTTGCACAGAATGGACAAACTCTAACCTTACCTGAAGCATTTAGGGATTGCAAATGCATGCTATTCTATGTGTTTCAATGACAAATCTCCTATTCAGCTACTGTGCACTTTTTGAGTATGGTAACTCAGGCACTAATGTCTAGATGCCCATGTCTGACTATTATGTAAAGTCACTGTGGTCACCAGACCATTTGGCTACTCTCCCATTAAAGGAAGAGAGGCACTGGTGATGTTTTAACCTGAGGGTCACCACACCTCATGTGAGAGAAGAGTTTGAGAAGGACAGTTTTCTCGATAATCTCAGCCAGTATGGGAATTGAACTCACTCTGTAGACATCATTCCGAATCATAAACCAGCCAGCTGAGCTAACGGACTCCTGACATTTCACTATATATGTGTAGTCACTGGATTGTGCATTGTCATGTAAATAATGGTAAGTGCTGTGAGAACCATAGGACCACACGATATGTTATAACATGAAGGGGACCACTTGGACCACTGAGACCATGCCAGCTCTCTGCAAAAACAATCGAGTTACAACTACGCCACTATTTTTTTCCTTTCTTGCTGCAAAATGTTTTCTCTTCAAATAAATTTCCTTTTGAAAATGACAATTGAAGCTACCTTGAACACCCTTTCAACAGTGCATTCCAGATAGTCTTCTCTCAGAATCACAGATTTGTTGCAGTGCAGAAGGTGGCTATTCAGCCCATCATGCCTGCACCAGTTCTATCACCTTGTGCCAATCTCCTGCCTTTTCCCCATATTCCTGCACACATTTGCTGTCCAAATAATCATGCAATACCTCAGTTGAACCAGCCTCCACCACATTTCTAAGCAGTGCATTCCATATCCTCACTAAGATTTTCCTCACATCACCCTTTCTTCATTTGTACATCACTTTTAAACTTTGCACATCACTTTAATTAACTTTACTCACTTGAATAAAAAACTTTTCCTATGTCATCTATGATTCTTTTGCCCATCGTCTTAAATCTGTGTAAATTAGTTCTCAACACTTCTGTATATGGAACTGTTTCTCTATCCATTCTGCCCAGGGCTTTCATGGAGCATCTAAATCAAATCTTGTCCAATATTTGTTTTGTTAAGGATAAACACTGAACTATTGCAGAACTTCAGAACTGATGATCCTCATCCATGTCTAAATATTTTCTGCAGCCTCTGAGATTGTCCTGCCTAACATGAATTGGTCACATTACACACAGTTATAGTTGAACTAGGTTTACAAAAGTTCACCATAAGTTTTTGCTTTGGCACTCTACACCTATATTCATAAATCTTAGGAAAACCTGTTTTCTCAACCTGCATTGCAGTCCTCAATAGTTTGTGCACATATAATCCTAGGTCTTTAGGTCCTGCACTCCATTTAGAATTTTGCTCTTTAGATCATCTCTTTTCTCCCATCTGCCATAATATATCACTTTGCACTTCTCTGAGTTCAATTTCAACTTCTTTATGTCTATTCACTCCACCCTGCCTATGATTAGCTGAGGTATATCACCATCCTTCCCACAATTCACCACACTTCTAGGTTTTGAGTCAAATTGAAAATTGTATCCTGTAGGCCTAAGTCTAAGTACAGTAACTGGTAATTCTTGTACTGACCATTAGGGATCTGCACTGTGTACCTTTCTGCAGACAATACAATGTTGCATCACCTGTTCCCTGAAATTTCATCGATTTGAGGCTGCTATTATCCCTATCATGTTTTCTACAGACAATTTGTCCCATTAAGTCCAGGGTCATGAAATATCTCCGCTTAATTTCTGAACCAAAATGAATACTATTATGGATTGGTTGGTGACATTGGATCTATAACAAGAGAAATAATGTTGCTGCTATTATAGTCAATTTCTGTTAACTGATTAATTTGTTTTACATAAGACTTTATTATTTGTCAAAAAAATCACAATAATTTTGGTATTAAATTTCTCATGTACAATTTATTGAATGTTTTTAATTATGATGCAATCATGCTGAGAATGTAAACCACTTCATATTTTTATGAATTTGACTGACTGGAATTTGATGGAAATGATACAAGCCATTCAATAAGTGACTGCATTGCAGGGGCCACACACATTATTAAAAGGGAAACAACAGCAAAGAGAAAACAGTTTGTTTATTAACATTTGTACACAGCTACAGTTATTCAGTTAACATGACTGAATAGTTGCAATTAGTATTCACAAAATATTTACATCTCTCAAACATGCTCAGAGACTTCTAATTTTTCAACTGTCTGTTGGATCTGGCACGTGAACAAAAAGTCAGTAGCAGATATGGAAAAACAGCTCTTACATGATCAAACAAGGGTTAAGACTAGACATTAGCTTAAATGCCAAACGCAAACATCATTGCATCAGTGCAAACTACATCTACCTCTGGTTGAGGGGGGCAGCATGAAAAATGAGACCCGTCATTTCCATGACCATTTTGCAGTCCTGCAGCAGAGCCTGTGCCATGCTCTTCTCAGTGGTGGTACTAGTGACCTCCACATACCACTGGGACCAAATACTATTTTGAAATAATCATATGCTCCAGACAGACTTCCCTTCGAAAATGCTCAGTGTCTCTCAAATGTAAACTGCAGCAATGCACTGTATTTAGAGGGAAAATCAGCTTGGACCACTCAGGCTCAAGGAAAATGTTGCATCTTACCAAGGAAAAGGCTCTCTATTTCAGAGATGCCAATCCCGGGGGCCATTGATTCGACAAAAGGAGAGATGTCATGTTCCACTGGGTTGCAAGGATGCAGAGAAGCCTCTAGATAGGCTGGAAATTCAGAGGATCAGCAGAGGAGCAGTGTGCTGCATCTCTTCAGAACTCTCAAGGAAATGGTTTAATGATTCATCAGAGCAAGTGTCATAAAGCCGGTAGATCCAGTGCTGAAGAGCTCACCAAGAAATATAAAAGCTAAATATTGTGAGTGCTGAAACACTGAAACAAGTACAGAGACCAGTGGAGAATTTTAGCAGGTTTGGCAACATCTTTGGAGAAAGAAACATTTTGAGTCCAGTATGACTTTTCTACCGAACTGTAAGGTGGTTAGAAAATGTTATTTCTTCATACTTCTCACAGACGTGCAGCAGGGACAAAGGGAACAGAAGTTGTGGTCATCCAGTGGAAAAATCAAAGTGGTTGGCAATGTGCTGGAAGGGACTTAGAGATGTAAAATGGGTGTAAATTAAGCAGTGAAATAATGGGTAAACAAGACACAAACAAGACAAGGCCATTTGGGGGATTTAGGGGATGAATTGTTGGTGGCTGCAGTGCAGAATGTAAGAAAAATGGAGAACAGACATCATGTGGTCAGTTTCTGAAGTTACGGAATTCAATATTGAATTTGAAAGGCTGGAAAAAAATCTAAATGGGGAAAAAAGGAAAAATTAAAAAAAAAAGAAAGCGCTCATGAAATGTAAGAATTTGTTAAGCATTTAGATAGGGTCCTTATGTACAGATATGTACATTCAGGAAACTTGTGATACTGATAAGATTGGAGGGATGTGCTACTATCTCCTTTTTAAAATTCATTCAGGCTTGAGGGCTTCACTGGATGGGCCAATATATATTGCCATTCCTAATGGTCCTTCAGAATGTGAGCTACTTTGTGAAATGCTGCAACCTATTTGGCTAAAGTACCTTAAATGCCATCAGAGAGTGAGTGCCAGGAGTTTGACCCAATAACACTGATGTAATGGTGATTTACTTCCAAGACAGCGTATTGTGGGTCTCTTTGCAGAAACTTAGCTGAAGCTACAGTAGGCCTGAAAATTTTCTTGGCTATTATATTATATTGGCTATTATATTTTTTAGATTATATTTTCTGGTGACTTAAGAAAAAAAGATGAGAAAAGGATCTTTGAAAATTTAAAAATGCACTTGGGATTATGTAACACCATTCATAGATTCCACCTCTTAGCCCATGAGGTGTACTCATTGTGATGCCAATAAGTACAGGAGCCAGTTTATGTATAGATATTTTTCTCAAGTTGCAATGAGGTAAATGAATAGACAATTTTGATTTGGTAATGATGGTTCAGGGATAAATATCAACTCAGACTGCAGAGGATGCTTCTTGTGTCATTTAAAAAGTGCCATGGATCCTTTTATGTCCACTTGATCATGAATTAAGGTTGGTAGAAAGAGCATCTTTTTCGGTATTTGCATACTTCCTCTCCTTGAGAGAATTCATGTCAGCTAAATTACTTCCCATTCAATCTTGAGACATAAAGTTCCTTAACCAAGCATAACACTTGCCTAAAAAGTCACGATCCAGGCATAAAATGTTCCCTACTTATCCAATTTTCTGAAGTTCTGGACATTAAATACAGTCAACCCACTGCCAAATTTCAACCAAAGGCCGCAGCACACTTCAGAAATGTAATCACATTTGTGCAAAATATCTGCCTTGGTTCAGTATTTTTCCGTTTTCATTTTTGATTGAATTGCAGAATGCATGTTTTAATGGGCTGTGGCACAAGGATTTGCCAAAATGCATTTATCTACAGTTTGTAGAAATCCAGGTTTAAGCAAAATCCTGATTCAAGCATAACATTTCTTGGCAATGTTGTGTTTATCAGAAATCAAATGAACACACGTCAGTATCCTGTGACATTTTCAGTCAGTAAGAAAGTTCAATTTCATAACAAATTGGCCAATCCTCTAATTACAACTTAATTAGGAAAATGGTTCTCAGTTTTGCACATTTTTTTTCCCCTAGGTTCCAGTGTTGTAATTTATTCATTACCACTCACAACACCAGCTCTGGATTGTCTCAATCAGTGACAGGAGAATTGCACTTTTCCATGGAGAGCCAGTTATATCAAAAATGCCAATTTTTACTTTTTTGCAATAATTAGTGGTGTCATTTTTTACTTTCCTTGCCCTTGGTTGATTTAAATGATAATCTTTGAGTACTTTTTCATTTCTTATTGAACCTGCCAGCACTTTTTCTTCTGTTCTTGGGCCAGCCTTTACTTATTAAGTGAGACAAGCAGACCAGAAATGCTCTAGACATTTGGAAAATCTGATTTCCTACAGGCTATTAGGCTAGTTGCCATACCTAACATTACAATTGTACTTCCAGGAAATATAGTCAGCACTTAATTATCTTCTGGAGGACATCATTCCCCCAAGGGATCCCTTGGTAAAATTCAGGAGATCATTTCTTTGGCAGGTGAATGAGTCATTCATTAAGACAAATAGGAAAAACTCCATTACCAAAATGAACAAGAGATCTGTTGCTTTGTGCAATAGAATTAATACCAAGTTCAGAGTCAATACTCCCTCCTTCCTCATTCAATATGGATAATGCCATTGACTATAAGAACATAAGGAACAATGGAACTATAAAAGATCTGTCCAGAACTTCTAGCTTAAGAGCTGGAATACATAGTTTCACCCAGTGTGCAAGCAATATTGTTAGCCAAGTTAGCACTATTTTCTTAATTTCTGCCTATTCTCTGTGATTACTTAACGCTTTCTTCTCAAACTACAGCAATTTTTATTTTAAGTGGCACCTATCCAGTAGCAGTCTTGAGAAACCAACAAAAATTATACCTCAAATATTGTGATCTACTGTTTTGTCCAAATTTTTTTGCTGTAAATAAAGTTTAACAGTGATATGTATACCACCTGCATTACATTTCTATTGCTTACTGTGTGTTTTAATGTTGATTTTAGGAGGTATGTTGATGTTTTTATATAGTTTTTTTTTGAGGGATATTGATGTCTCAAAGCTTTGCTTGGTCAGGGTTTCCTGTGGGTATGCGTACCTCTTAATTATCTAGAATATTTGATCAACTGGCAAACTTCTGGTCCCATAGGTACCGGTTAATTAAAAAGTGGTGCTTCCTCTCTTGTATTTCCTATCCCCCTCTGGGTGATAATATCTGAGCAAATGAGTGGAAAAGAGAAAGCAAACAAAATAGAGAGTGGGATCAAAGAATTTTGGACACTGGAGCAGATATTGCTGAAGGTTTTAAAAAAAGACCCAGCTTCTAATCTGCCATTATAGCCCCTGTTTTTATATAATTGGTTACTTAATGGTTCTGATTAATGATGATTCATCAATGATGGCTGGATTTTCTCCTGTTGGAGATGGACATTTACTGCCAAAGGAAATGGCTGGATTTTCTCCTGTTGGAGATGGACATTGTATGGAACTTGTGTGGTGTGATGGTTGCTGGCTATTTATGTGTCCCAGCCAAGATTTTGTCCAGATATTGTAATATATGGACATGTTATTTCATTGACTGAGGATCTCATGTGCACAAAGAAATCCTTTGCTCCTTACAATCTTTAAAAAAACGAATGCCTTCTTATGTTAAAGTTGCCATGGAATTGTCAGCTGTTGTGTTTAAATGGATTTTTGAACTTCTTTTTCACAAATAATCCAAACATAAAAAGTTTAGAAAGCAATGGTTTGTACAGCACTTTATAACACTAAAATTTGAGATATCTTGTCAAGACAATTTGCGCTGCATTTCATAGATGTAAATGTGATCCAAAGAATATTTTAAAATGAACAATCCTATTTTCCAACTTCAGTATAGGACCTTTGATGGACTCCTGCCGTAACTCCACTGGTGTCCAGCAAATAAGGTTGGACTTTGGATAGATCTTTATCCAATGTTATTATGGAATTCCAGACAGCATTGTGGGGGATAGTGCTTCCACCAGCCTTTAAGATACCCTGTCAAAGAAAATGGGGCATTACGAAATCGAGGATGTACAAGCTTTCAGGATGATGTAAGTGAACCTACTGGTACAATTCCATGTAAGGAAAAGTGCTCAGGCTCTGGGGATGGAGACAGTTTTGAATGAATTTTGGTATTGCTTAATTTGCACACTAGGATGAGGAAGGACAATTATTATGGTCATTAGGCCTCTGGAGAAGTTATGTTAGGGGAGCAGGGGTGAGGACAAGGAATCAATGGCTAGGTAGCACACAGTATCTGGCCACATTGCATGAGAATAATCTGAGATAAAACCATTTAGAATTGTTGTCCTCAAATCAAATCCATAACCTTTAATGGATCCAGTCCTGGAAGGCACCAGTAGACAAGATCACAGTGTAATGGTCAGTATCACTGCTTGCGCTGTTTTGGGACAACATAACCATGTGATAAAACTTAACACAGAGCTTAACAAGATCAATGCTATTATCATGTTTTCCCTTGAATAAGGTACACTTGGATTTCCACCTATTGACCAAGATAGTAGCACAAATGTGTGACAGCAGTGTATGATCTGTGTTGTGATACTCTGCTCAGTCATTGATCTGGAGGCAGATTACATTTTCACTATTTACAATTACTCAATTGCCTTGTTTCTGCAACTGTTTTTCAATAAAGTAATGCCGAGTTTTTGAATGTGATTGTTGGATTGTAATAGTTACTCCTAACAGTTGTGTTAATGCTTATTGTTAAAGTACCCTAAAGAAATTCACAATTTTTGGGCAGTCATCTTTTTTTAATGAAAAAATCAAAAGATGAAAATGAAACAAGATGATAGTCATCTTTCTTAACCTAAACCAAACTTGTTTCTATTTTTGATAAATTAGAAATAACCCATTTTATGAACATTTTTATGAACATTGAGATTCCTTTAAACATTTTTAGCTTTTGGATTAGTTAATACTTTTGGTTCATTTAATAAAACCAGATGTTGCTGACTTGTTTAATAAGTGTGCAACTCATATTTTGCAATTCTCACCAGATCACAGGGTTAAATTAGTTATGCCAAATTCTAGTTGATAAATCAGCTCCCAGTCCTTTTGCTTAATTGAAATATGTGGTCTGTAATGATGGGTGCATTGAATGCAAATCCTGTTAATCAGTTCAGTTTAACTGTTACCATTTAATGTTAAAACCATTTATCTCTGAAGAATTATTCCCACATTGCAACTATGCTTATTCACAATATTTGATTTTGGTGACTGTCCCAAGATGATTTACACAATTTCAAATGGTTATTTAATTCTTCATATTTACCCCAAGAGAATCTAGAATTGTTTTGCAAGTCACAATTGCTTGTTATTGAAATTTGTTTTCTACTTTTGACGCTTGAGAATTTCCAATTCTCAGCTGTTGCCATAAGGATTTCATTCAGTGACAGGTTGTGAAAATTTGATCATTTAATTGGATTCACAAGTATTGTACAATCAGATGATTTTAATGAAAAAAAAGTGATCTGAGATTTTGAATTTAAAGAAAGAGGTTATCTTCTGCCAGGTGAAATTGTTGCTGAATAAAAGCACAATCACATCTGCAGTGCAAGTTGCTATTAATGGGAAAGGCAAATTCTAACATAGCTCACATAATACAAAATATATTCATTCTTTTGTCCATTTATTGGGACGCAGTTTTGATAAATCCGGTCCTGGATCCCCTTGTGAGAAGGATGTTCATTTTTTGAAGCAAGGCACATAGTTGGTAATTGCAACAAATAACACTTTATGCAATTTATACCTTTGTTTGGAAAATGACTAATTATTGCCTGTATGTTTCAACAATGTGTTCATACCATAGGACTTGGCTTTAAAAACATCTAAACTAGCTAACAAGATCAAAAGGCCTTCAGAAAATTCACAAATAGAACGTGTCCAATGTTTGAAGTTTGTGAGATAGAATTATGGAGCAGGAGAGATGCTCTCCTAATATTTTGCTGTAATTTCAGCAAGAGATCAGTAGAAATATGTACAAGGTAAAAATGGCTGGGGAAGTAAAATTAGTGGCTGCCCAAAAACCCTTTGTGTTTTACATAGTGTCCCAAGAGGAATCATGGAGTCTCATGCCTGAAGGGTGTCAAAAGAACTTCTAACACTAACACGGAAAAAAATGTCAAGGAACAGAATTGTTCCAGATGGAGAACATGGTATGAGTTGAAGAAAAGACAGTTTCAAGCAAAAAAAAAGTTTTTGTTTTGCCCTTCCAGGCACACAAGCAAAAGGGGGTTAAAAACATCAGGGACACTTGATTTGATGTGCTAGTGTGCTAGAATGTTGGCTTGCTATTGTGCTAGCTTATGATATGTGACACACTATGATAAAGTGTGTTATGAAGCGACACAGCTGAGAACATCCATTAAACACCACAGTGCATGCAGGTAAAAAGTTAATAAAAGGTATCTCTCTGACTGCTGAAAACACATCAAAGCCACAGCTGAAGGAAACTGGACAAACTCCCATTGGCTAACTACAGAGCCAAGAATCTTCAAACAACAACTCAATTGTCAAGGTCAGCACTGCCAGAACTATCCACCTTACCGGCTGCAACATTTCACAGACAAGCCAGAAACTGACTTGTTTATTTTTTTATTTTTAACTTACTTCACTTTTCTAATCTATATCTATGTGTGCCATGTTTTATTGTCTCTACCCTCCTTATAGTAACTAATAAACTCAGTCCTGCTTCAATTCAAAAAAACCCAGTTAGACTGGCTCCTTATAAAATATAAGTATTATTGAGCTGGGAAAAGGTATCCATTATCAATTAACCTTTTGAGACTAAGCAAGGGAGAGCTAAGCAAACAGAGGAGCCAATTCATCCCTCTTTAACTGGAAACAAATCCATTTGTAGGTATCCTATCCAGAATTGTAAAAAAACAAGGATCCCTTGCCAATGGACCAGTCAGAACAGAGAAAATCTGGGTTGCCTTGATTAAAGAGATTTGCTTCTTCTCCTCTCAAGAATTCACTGTGTTCCTAATTACAACTCTGTCTCTTTTTGCTTTTTGTCCGCATCTGTATACTTATTGTTTTAATACTCCAGCTCTCCAGCTTGAGCAATCATTTGTGTCTGAATCTTCCCCCTTGAGTCTGAAGATCGCCTGGCATCTGCTGACCACATGGCCTCTGTCTTAACTTCCTTTCTAGTGGTATTGCTTTCAGGTCTGGGGTATCCAGGTGAGAAGGAATTTAGAATTCATACTTGTACAATTCATATAAATTTATGAATGCCCTTTTGAAACATTCTCAAAAAAGTACACACTCTAGAAAAAATATAAAGAAATTACAGATTTTCTCTAGTGTATTTCTTCTTGGTTAAAGGTCATCTTGATACATTCAGTAGGGTTTTTGAACCTAAAATGGTGCAATATCAAATGTTTTTAATTATGCTCCTGTGAAGGGCCTTGGGACTTTGAATCTGTTAAATGTGGTGCATAAATGGAATTTGTTCTTGCTTGTTGAAAAGCAATCTCTCTGTATGATGCAGCTCCAGGAATGCATATGAAGCAATGAGTAAGTAATGTGAGACTTTGAAATTCCTTAATCTGTGATAGAATGGTCAACTACTTCTCTTTTGATCCCAATCACTAAATGTTGAGGGTGTAGAGGAAAAGCACAAAGTATATCAGAAGCAAATCTGCTACTTCTACCATTAGATGATTGTTATCTCTATAGAACGCAGTCTCAAATTCTAGGGTTCAAAGCTGTGGTTTACATATAAAAAAAATTCTTCCAAATTGTAGTTAACCTGTAGAAAGGCACCGGAAGCAAAAGTCCATTATTCTATTTTGAAATGTCTAATGCAGAATGCGACTTAGATTTAGATTAGATTACAGTGTGGAAACAGGCCCTTCGGCCCAACAAGTCCACACCGACCCGCCGAAGCGAAACCCACCCATACCCCTACATTTACCCCTTACCTAACACTACGGGCAATTTAGTATGGCCAATTCACCTGACCCTGTACATCTTTGGACTGTGGGAGGAAACCGGAGCACCTGGAGGAAACTGCCAAATAGGCAAGTGGGACTAGTTTAGTTTGGAAAACTTGGTTGACATGGACGAGTTGGATCAAAGCCTCTGATTCCATATTATATAACTCTGTGACTGTATGAGCCTATCTATGATTTGTCATGAACAAGAAGGAGAGGAGAATTGAATTATTTTTGATGTTTTTCTCTCCTGTCCATGACAGGGATTGGATTTTAATTTTCTTGTGATGTTTTTCTTTTCCCCTTTAAAAATGGGTGGTGATGTGGTTCTGTAAACCCCGGTGTGAAGTCTAATTTAAACAGTCTACATCAAATACTTCAAATTTAAACAAAGTAGAGGTTATTACTATATTCAAAAAAGACCAGAGGATGTTTCTCAACATGGATGCATAAAGTAATGAGAAGAGAATGCAAAGAAGTAAAAGTACAAATGAAAAATAATGCTACAGGGATCAAAATTAGTTGCCATGAGTTAGCGCGTGCAATAATCAATGTCCAGTTGAAATTTCTTCAGTTATCTCTGCACAGGAGTCTTTTCACGAGGAATAAATACTGTCAGATTGCTGGTGAAGGTGCAGTAGTGATAAGCTGGAAGTTAAGATGTTCCACATTTTGTGATTAGCTTTGACAGAGCCCACTGCATCTCGAAAAGGCAGAATGTTGGCCCTGTCTCCCTTTTTAACTCCCAACTCAATCTCGGCCTGTTAACTGATACACTGAACAAGCTGCAGATGGTGTTTTTTTTATTGCCCATCCCTAATCACCCTTGTGTTGGTGCCAGTAAGTTGACTGTTTGAATTGTTTCAGTGTATGGAGGTGGTGGCGAAAAACTCGCAGTGCTGTTAAAGAGAGAATTCCAGGATTATTCTGCAATCTTAATGAGGAAACAGCAACATAGTTCCAAGTTAGAATAAGGTGGACCCTCAAGGAGAACTTGGAAGTGGTGATGCTCCCGTGAATCTGCTGCTTGTGTGTTTTTGGGTGATACAGATTGCAAGTTTGGAAGATGGTGTCCAAGGAGGATTGGTGATTGGTTGTGTATGTTTTGCAGGTAGTACACAATGCTGCCACTGTGTGTCACTGGTGGAGGGAGTGAATGCTGAAGGTATTAGTGTGTTAATCAAACAACTGCTTTGTCCTGGGATATAGTGTTGGCTCATTGTATGTTGTTAGAGCTACACACATCCAGGCAAGTGATGGGTATTTCATCATACTCCTGACTTGTGCCGTGTAGATAACGGACAGGCAGTGGGGATTCAGGAGAAATGAATGGACCTTCACACATGTCGCAAACAACATGTCACATCAGACAGTACCATTTAAGCAGTGCTGGAGGTAGCTTGTGGCATTGTGTAGCCCACTGAGATGGCCTCTGCCTTCCTGTGTTCAGCAACACTATGTGTTCAGCCTTCATGCCCAAAGTCTCCAGAGACAGGGAGTCCAGCTCTCCAGCTTTTCCAGTTATGAATCAGTGCAATATTAATTTCCTAAATAAGAGCAGGAACAGGCTATTCTGCCCTTCGAGCCTATTCTACATACAATATAATCATGGCTGATCAACCAACTCAGTATCCTGCTCCTGATTAGATTAGATTAGATTACTTACAGTGTGGAAACAGGCCCTTCGGCCCAACAAGTCCACACCGACCCTCTGAAGAGTAACCCACCCAGACCATTCCCCTACATTTACCCCTTCACCTAACACTACGGGCAATTTAGCATGGTTCCTCCCCATACCCTTTCACCCCTTCAGCTCTTAGAACTATATCTAACTCCACCTTGAAAGCATTGCATATTTTGGCCTCAAATAGAAAGAATCAATTCTCCAATCATTCCCTCATCAATATTCAGGAGGAGCACCTGTGAAAATTTTGATAATGCTTTGATATATTCTTAGAACTACATCGTGTAGGATTTAAATTTCTGCATGGAAAGAGGCAGTTTAGCCAAATTAATTCATGTTGGTGTTTATCTTGCACACCAGCACGAAGTGTTTTGTGGTTAAAAATTACACAACACCAGGTTGTAGTCCAACAGGTTTATTTGGAAGTACATGCTTTCACAGCACTAGCTATCTGATGAAGGAACAGTGCTGTGAAAGCTTGTACTTCCAAATAATCCTGTTAGACTATAACCTGGTGTTCTGTGATTTTTAACTTTGTCCAGCCCAGTGGCACCATGTTTTATGGTTGAAGATATTGTCTTGGATTAAATGAAAATTCATCTGCCCTGACTATTGGATGTAAATGACCTCATGTCACAACTTAAAACAGCTTATTTGTCATTATCACATTGCTGTTATGGAAGCTTGGCATGTACAAATTGGCATTTCCCATGTTAGTAGAGTGACAACACTTCAAACTTGGCTATAATGAACTTTGAGGCATGGTAATGACCTTAATCGGAAAAGTGCACTGGTAATCAAGTGCCAGTATTCCATGAGCTATCATAAGTATATAAATGACCAACTGAATCACCAGGTGGAAAAGTGGATTACTAGCCATCACAATGCAAACTTAAACTATATCCCAGACATATACATACTCATTCACAAACAGGATTAATGAAATAGACATTTCTGTAGAAATCAACTCGCGAAAGTAAGGACTGCAGATGCTGGAGATCAGAGTCAAGATTAGAGTGGTGCTAGAAAAGCACAGCAGGTCAGGCAGCATCCAAGGTGCAGGAAAATTGACATTTTGGGCAAAAGCCCTTCATCAGGAAGAATTTTGCCTGAAACGTCGATTTTCCTGCTCCTCTGATGCTACCTGAACTGCTGTGCTTTTCCAGCACCACTCTAATCTTGATTTCTGTAGAAATGTCATGCGTGGAAAAGACCAAAAGGAACAAATTCTGTGTTCAAGGGTTTCAACTACAAGTGCAGAATCAGGTGTCCCAAGTTCAACTGCAGATCAATAAAGATTCTCAATTCATTAGCTGGAAGATTGGACCTCGGTCTTTGTTTGAGTTGGAAATTCTTCTTGTCAGATTCTTTGAGTATTTCCTTTTTTCACCTGTCACAGAGGTCTTGCTAGAATCTCTTGAGATCTGTGACCAACTCCTCCTCTACAGATCTGTGACAAACTGCAACTTCAAAATCTAAAGGTCTGTTGCTCAGCAACTTTTCAACCCAAAAGGTCCTGGTGTCAGGTTGTCTCACAAAAGTATGAAGTTCAAAAGTTACCTGCACTTGGGTAGCCATTACGTGAATACCACAGCTTCACTTTTCAACTTTGAGTTGTGAAATAACAAATAGACAGAAACATACCTGGTACTGTCTCTGCAACACAGCAGTGTCCAAAGTTGTACTTTTCTGTTAATATTCCAAACAAAAGATGTCCTGAGGATGTGATCGGTGCTACTAAAATTCAAGTCTTATTTCTATCTTTTCTTGCTTTGTACTTTTCTTCTTTCATTGTCTTCAAATATCTATCTCATTCATTCTTTAATATTGACATGCCCAACTGTTTCATTTGTAACACATTCAATCTTCTCCATAAGTTTATGTTTGAATTTCATATCAATATCACCTTGTCTTGGAGCAACACAAGCAATTAAAACCATCATTTCTGTCCAATTCCTAAATAAATTTTAAACATGCCTTTTAAATCATGGCATAATCTCCTCTATTTAATGAAAATATCTCCAATTTCCTGAGCTTTTTTCAACATCGGATATTTCATAGAAAGAAGTTAGTACTGGAAGAAAATCCAGACCACTTTCAACAAGCATGCCCATTATGTGGGATATAATGCAAAATGTTGCCTTTCCATCAAAAGATCCTGATGACAAAATCTGAAATAGTATTGTTTTAATTGGTGCCCAGGTTATATTCTAAAACTCCTTTGGCTTGTCAGGTGTGTTTTCATTTTCTGCCCAAAAAACTAAGGAAGTTGCATCTGTTTCATTCACTAAATGCAACCCAATTTTTCTATGTCCTCACCTGAAACAAAAAATAAGTTGATAATTACAACATCAATTTAATTTGGAATTTATTTATTGCAACCTAATGAGCTTGCAATATTTGAAGTTTTGCTATTTATCATGAACTGTTTTCCACCTGCCAAGCTTGCATTTAAAAATTTCCTACGGGTCTTTCCAAAATATGGAAACAAAGGTATGTGGGATCCAATGTGGTGGTGACGTTATGGTTAAGCAACTTTCTTACTGTCGCATATTTAAGTTGTATGGCTTGCCTCCTCATTGAACCTAGCACTAACATTTTATAAATTTTTCTTCTCATTCATATTGAAACCTATTATAATTAGAAAGGTGAAACTGATATTATTGACTGGGCTCAGTAGCACTTACCCACAAAAGAAACCACAGTCCAGGGGATGATTTTAGGTCTACACTTCTCACTTTCCCAACTGGAAATACTTAGGAAAGCTTAAAAGTTATAAAGGATAAATATTGGAAAAAATTACCAATCTAATACTCTTGCCAACTTTCATAGGTGTGCCATCAAGAGAATTCTGACTGGATATATCACTACCTGGTAAGGCAACTGTACCATTCGAGATTGGAAATGGTTACAGAGAGTGGTGAACTCAGTCCGGACAATCACAATGGCCAACCTCCCATCTATAAAATTTATCTACCAGGTCCACTGTCAAAGAAAGGCCGCCAGCATTCTCAAAGATCCATCCCACCTGGCAATGTTTTTCTACAACCTCTACCATCGGGGAGAAGGTACAGAAGCCTGAACACACGCACCAGTCGGTTTTGAAACAGTTTCTATTCTACTCTACTGTTAGAATACTGAATGGACTCACAAACCCTGAGCATTTGCCTGTACCTGTGTTTTGACGTTTGCTGCTGGTTACCTATTATTTACTTATCTTCGCTATTTAACGATGTGAACTGCCTGTATTGCTCACAAGACAAAGCTTTTCACAATGCCTCGGTACACGTGACAATAAATTGAATTCGATTCAAATTCAATACAATCTAATGCGAGACAATGTATTTACTAAAACTGATAGAATATTTTGTGAAGTTCATTTGCAGTGATCATTAAATGTAATATAAATAATAGTGTCACTGGGAATGATTTAAAAAGTAATCATTTTAGCAAGAATTTGGATAATATTTTAATCTTATAGAATATTGTATATTTATATGATCTGAATATCTCGATCAGTTTTACAGTTTCAAATTATTTCCTTGTCTTTTCTTTATATGTATTATATTTTCTTTTTGTTTGAGAATATCTACATGCCACATGTTGTCAATATTTAAGTCTCTGTGCACTCGAAGGTACAAAGGAACAATGACATTTACAGAAAGTGTTGATAATAGTAAGATTATTACTGAAAACCCAAGGCAACGACTTGAAATTAATTACTGGAGAATTTGACAAACAGTTGTTGGAATGATATGATCATAGATCATTATAATAAGCTTTCCTCAGAATTAAATTTACATTTTAAGTTCTCTTAGTTTAATTGCACTTTCACCCAGATAGAAGAGAACAATCAATCTTAATCTCAATTTACACATTTTGTGTAATTATGTGATTTTTACAAATCCAACAGGCACTTGAATAGCTAAATTTGAACTTTTTTCACCAATTATTTTCCTCCCTTTATTGAAGACATTGGCCCTGTGCTGCGATTCAATTAATCAGGGCAAGTAGTCTTTTGTCAGCTTGCCCCAGTGGCCATTCTGAAAATGTGAACCTTGACAACATTATTGTGAGTAATCTAATCAATTGTAATAGAAAACAAAAATTACCTTTGTTCTGCCCTCCCCAAATATCTGTGTAACAAACTGCTGACAGTAATTGTTGGGTAGTAGAGGAACAAGAATCTGATTAGTATTCTAAATCATGAACCCGCCTAAACCTAGAAACCTTCCATTGAAAGCTGAATTTGCTACACTCAGCACTGATCAGCTGAAACTGAACCCTCCAGATCTGCTCAATTCACATGTTTGTTGAGCTATTGGGTAACATTGCAAAGCTGATTTAAAGCAATGTTCATCCTTTTGAGTTAACAGGATCTGCACTAATGGTCTTTTGATAGCAGTTGTTTGCATTTCTTCTTAAACTTCATTAAATTACTGTTTCTGCATCCAAAAGCACACATTTGCCTCAAAGGAAAATTTAGAATGTCAAAATGTGAATGAAATGACAAAATGAAATGTCAAATTCTTGGGATTACTGTGGTCTAATCATTCATTTAAAGGCAGTGTGACATGGTAATACACAATTTAAAGTTAAAAAAAATCTGGAGACTGTTCATACTTGTGACATAAGCACAAAATTCTCTGACGTCTCTGGTTTTAACCCTTTTATAAGTTAAATATTTTAAAATATGTGATTAATGCAGAGTTCTATAGTCCTTTGTGTAGAGGGTGAGTGTAGGCAGTCTAAGTGGCACAAAAGACTAATACGGATAGTTCATCATTGGGCTTAAGGTGCCTTTGGCATTTTCATATTTTACAACATGATGAATGGCAACCAAGTAATGAGCGTACCTTTGCAAAAGTGTCTGTATTAAACGACACGCCTATTCTATTGGTGAACCTTAGCTGGTCACAAAATTACTCACACAACAGATGTTTCATGTTGGCCTAACACAGGAGCAAAATCTCCTCCCAATTTTTCTTTTATAGCTCTGAGGGCATTTATCATTTCAAATTTTATTTATTTTCATGTTCAATTGTCAGTTTATTGTTCAGGATTTTAAAATGCATTTCAAATACGTTTTTTCATAAAATTTGTAAGTAGTCTTTCTTGACATTATTTAATGAATGAATATGGACAAATTGGTTGCATTTTGCTTAACTTTATTGCAGTATTCCATGCTTGAAGCTTATAGTTCCAACATAAACAGTACCTGAACAGTAAAAATGTTTTCAGTTAGTTTCCCCCTACATCTGCTTTAAATTTGTCTTTCTTGGCATCAAGAGCCACAGCCATACTGAATCACAGAGTAAATTGACTGAATACAGAAATTTGAAGAACTTTATATTTACTAAGCTCAGTGGAAAGATTAAATGTCATGTTTTCATGATATGGAAAATGAGGAGTGCGTACTAAACTGTAAAGTACAGCATTTTATTTCCTCTACTCCTTTCATTGCAGTTACAGCAAAGACTGAAAACTCATTTTGTATGGTACACAAGTCAACTTAGTGTATTTTAGAACTGCTTGAGTTTGCATATTCTTGAAATATTTTCCATAAAGAAGGTATCTGAAAAAATATTGTGTATTACTACGTTTATTCATAAAGATTGTGAAGGCTATTCAGCCCATTTATTCTCTTCATCCACTGAATTAACGGCCCAGATTATGTGGTGGTAATTATGGCAAAATTGTTAGTCTCTAAAATTGTTAGCATTAACAGTCAATATTCCACTGAAACAGACGGCAACTTTGAGATTGTATGTCAACAATAAAGTGGAAGCTGGATGTAATTTCTCCATAAGGTGACTTGTGGAGGTTTCTACACATTGCAATTTTCATTACGAGCAAAATTTGATGAAAGAATCTGCTATTTCACTGACAGTCTCACTGTAAAAACTCTTCCAAAAGGTTCATGTTATTGATTTAAACTGTAACAGTGTTCTAACATCAGTATGATGTGAGGAAACCTTCAATAGAGAATCTAACTTTATATTTGTTGAATTTCAAATTACACCATAATGATGAAAAAAGACACTTTAATCAAATAATTTGCATTAATTTTTATTTATGTTTATTTTAGTTTTCATATTTGACCAATCAAAAACATTTCATTTGCATATCTGAAAGAAAAATGAAAAGGTGGGAGATATTAAGTGCTTTTAACTTCCTGGTTTGCTGTGTGTGTGAATACTTCAATCTGATTGGCTGTCTAAATGTTTGTTAATGTCATTGTTGCTATGTGCCAGTAAATCTTATTGATGATGTTAGGAAGGCTAAAACCCCACAACAGGTCTTTGTGGTCAACTTTCTAGCAAAACATCTGGCAAAACCTTGTCAAGCCATCTAGTAAGGTCTTTCACAATGTAAACATGCACTTCAATTTTTTTTATTTTTTTTATTCATTGTACTATGTTATAACTTTATTGAAATGCACCCTGTTGCTCCTAAAAGCTGTTGTTTTTCCACATACTCTTTACCTCTCATACCAGTTTTACTCACAACAAATGAGTGTTCCGCAGATAAAGTACTTTGCAGCCTAATGTCACAGTTGTTTCATTTACAGAACCAAAGGAGTTTGCATAAAAGGGACCAATTGGCCCATCATTATCTATATACTGGCTGTCTTCTGGAGCAATTGGAAGCCGCTCATACTCCCTGACGACCCATCATCACTGATTTCTCAACCAGAATAAATAATCCTTCCTTATATACTTACTTGAAGCCATAAAAAATGGTAAAATTGCCATGGTTTTACCAGACCATAGCACTGCCATTTCATTAGAGAGAGATAACTGGTGATGGCTTACCATGAGAGTCACCCCACCTCAGGCTAGGGGAAGAAGTCAAGAAGGAAAACCCTTCACGATAAACCCAGCTGGCATGTGAATTGAACTCACACTGTTTACATCACCCTACATTGTTATCCAGCTGGCCAGCAAACTGTCCCCTTGAAACCATTATTAAATTTTAAAAGCACCAGTAAATTGTCTTTTAATGCTCTCTGCTATAGTGAAAATAGTCTCCTCATCCCAATTATCTTTTCATATAACTCAGTGGTTAGCACTGCTGCCTCACAGTGCCAAGGACCTGGATTCAATTCTCGCCTTGGTGACTATGTGGAGTTTGCATATTCTCCCTGTGTCTGCGTGGGTTTCCTCCCACAATCCAAAGATGTGCAGGTCCAGTGAATTGGCCATACTAAAGTTCCCATAGTGTTGGGTGCATGAGTTAGGATAAATATAGTGAAGGGGAATGGGTCTGGGTGGGTTACTTTTCAGAGGGTCAGTGTGGACTTGTTGGGATGAAAGGCCTGTTTCCATACTGTAGAGAATCTAATTTAATCTAAAAATACTTGTTAAATCCTTGATGAATTTATGCATAAAGCTCTAGGTAGGGCAGTCTAAAGATTTATTTTGTGAATTATGGACATCAGTCTATTAAAAAAAAGTTAACAATGTATAAAATGGTCAAGAATAGTTCTTTTGGATGAAGCCTCTTGATAATGGTACCAGCAATGAACAATTTAAGTTAAGGAGATGGTTTAAAGAAGTTGGAGCTTTTTTTTGTTGGAGGACTGAAGTTTGAGAGGAGATTGGACAGAGGTATTGAAAACCATGCAGCATCTAGCCAAAGTAGATAGGAAGAAACCGTTGAAAGGATTGCGATAGAGAAAGCGCAGATTTAAAGTAATTGGTAAATCAAGGAAAGATGACATGAGGAAAAATGATTTCACACAGTGATTGTTTAAAATAATGCACTACCGAAGAGTGTGGTGGATGGAGTCATGTTCAATTGAAGCTTTCAAGAAGAAATCATATTGTAACCTATAAAGGAAGGATGTACAGGTTTACCGAGAGAAGCTAGAAAAAAGACATTAGGTGAGTTGCTCATTCGGAGAGTCAGACCAGACATGATGGTCAAAAATGGATGGTTTCTGCAGTGTAACAAATCTGTGATTCTGTTCAATGAAAGCAATTCTAACATAGTTTGCTTGAAAACTATGTTGTATTTCAAAAAGGGATCCATTTAAAACAAATTAACTCCTGTGGGTAAAACCTGATAGGGGTCTAAGAGACATGGGCTTTGGTGAGATTTGTGCTAGAATTGGGCACCATATGTAAGGAATAAAAACTGAAGAAACTGCGGGTGCTGTAAATCAGAAACAAAAACAGACATTGCTGGAAAAGCTCAGCAGGTCTGGCAGCATCTGTGAAAAGAAATCAAAGTTAACATTTCAGATCCAGTGACCTTTCCTCAGTTCTGCGGAAGGGTCACCAGACATGAAACGCTAACTTTCATTTCTTTTTACATATGCTGCCAGACCTGCTGAGCTTTTCCAGCAACTTCTGTTTTTGTTACCAACTGTGGGGACTTCTCAGATAAAGCCAGCTGCTTGCTCCAAATGTTGGAAACTGGGCACTAACTTTTACATACATAGATGTTAGGAACAATTTGCAATTACTCGGGGGTGTGGGCTTAGAATAGGTGGACGCTGATCATCACAGTGTTTTGAATTATCCAAGAGTGAAAAGAAAATTTGTCAACACTGTATAAGCCAGTTAAAACAATCTTCCAGTCAACATTTGGGATACCTAACCCAACATTTTGCTTTATTGTAATATTATAACTCTCCAAGATGCAAGATTTGTCATTGCTCAGTTCATTTTGGTACAGCATTGTATTTAAATAATAGTAGAAAACTTGACATGCATATGCGCATTCTTAAGTAATCCTTTTCTGGAGGCACACCAATAATATGAGTTGTTACCTCAAACATGGGTGAATAATGTGTGGCCTTTTTTTCATTATGTAAAGCTACATGGGACTGGAGAATTGAAATTTATTTCTATTTTATGCACAGAGACAGATCATAAGCCTTGCTAAGTGAGGTATAATGCAGATCTGTAGCCTTGCCAGAAAATGTTGCCACCTTCTTGCCAACAGCCTAAATTCTGAGAAGAGCAACCCTCCTGCAGTGAACTGGTAACAATGCCAAGTTTCAATGTTGCTTTCATAAAGATGAAACTGCTGAATCAAGTTCATTTCTCTTAGATTGGAATTCACTGCAGAATTATACTGGTGAGGTTAAATTATGCAATGCACGAAAGCATTTGTGTACATACTTTGTTGAACCATTTGTTTCATATTCATTTCCTTAGAACCAATAAAGCTTAGATTTTGCCTTCTAAGGCATATGCATGATTGTATGTTTTTTTTAAAGTTAATTTTAAAATGCCATTAGTGCAGAGATGAACTGATGCACTAATTTAAAGAACCCAATTTTCATGCTCCGTATTTCTCTTGGGATTCACTTATGCTCTCTTGGTTCAATGTTTAATTTCCTTCTGCTTTACATTTTCCATTTATCTGCAGGCTACTCCAGAACAAAGGATCCTTCAACTCTGATCTCCTGGGCATCAAATCTTTTAAGACTTCGGCTAGTTGTGAGCCCTGAGGCTAGGATTCCCAGGAACAGTCACTGATTTGGCACTGATCAGGCTTTTACCAAAGTAGTCAAAATAGAAAATGAATGTTGTTCAAGAATTGCTTTGCGAATTTAGAAACTACAAGTTGAAATGTTGTTACAAACCCGAGTATAATTCATTTAAAATGACCAATTTCACAACTCAACTATAATGCAGTGACAGTTAACAATTTCTCTCTTTCAAGTCTTGCACCCAGTATAAATCAGTCACACTTCAACCATCATGTGTCATATTTACATTGACAAGACTTTAAAAAGTATATGAAAAAGAAAGGTATGTAAATGTTCTGAGATTGTCGAGAAGTCATAGATTTACAAATGCTTTCAGTTTAGAGCATCAATCACTAGGGAACCTGATGATGATCTCAGTTGGAGAAACTTCAGAGCAATTAGATCTTATAGTCTTAAGGGGATGTAAGCAACTACATATCTCCACGTTAGCAGCAAATAATGAGGCAGAGTTGTGGAGGCTAATTTGTAGGAAATGCAAAAGCAAGGGTGCTCAATCATCAAAATATTGACAGATAGACCAGATTGCAAGTTTGGTTTTCAGTCACAAGTCTGATCTTAAGAGCAGGATGTGGCACGGTGGCTCAGTGGTTAGCACTGCTTCCTCATAGCACCAGGATCACAGGTTCAATTCCAACCTCGGGTGACTGACTGTGTGGAGTTTGCACATTCTCCCCGTGTCTGCTCTGGTTTCCTCCCACAATCTAAAGATGCGTGAGCCATGCTAAATTGCTCATACTGTTAGGTGCATTAGTCAGAGGGAAATGGGTCTGGGTGGGTTACTCTTCGGAGGGACGGTGTGGACTGGTTGGGCTGAAGGGCCTGTTTCCACACTGTAGGTAATATAATCTAATTGGTAATTGCACTGAATTAGAGGTGAGATGACAATGTTTGCTCTTGACATCAAGGCATCATTTAACTGCATATGGTATCAAAGAGCCCTGGAGAAACTGGGGGACAATGGGCTTCAGAGAAAAATAACCTCTGCTGGTTAGAGTCATATTTAGCACAAATACGTTAATTGTGTTTGCTGGAAACAGCCCTAGCCTATTCAACCCCTCCCTATAGATCAAATCCTCCAACCTTGGCAACACCCCTGTAAATCTTTTCTAAACCCTTTCAAGTTTCACAATATCTTTCCAATAGAAAGGAGACCAGAATTGCACACAATATTCCAAAAGTGGCCTAACCAATGGCCTGTACAGCCGCAACATGACCTCCCAACTCCTATACTCAATACTCTTACCAATAAAGAAAATTATACCAAACGCCTTCTTCACTATCCTATCTACCTGCGACTCCACTTTCAAGGAGCTATGAACCTGCACTCCAAGGTCTCATTGTTCAGCAATACTCCCGAGGACCTTACCATTAAGTGTATAAGTCCCACTAAGATTTGCTTTCCCAAAATGCAGCACCTCACACTTATCTAAATTAAACTCCATCTGCCACTTCTCAGCCCATTGGCCCAAGATGCCGTTGTAACCTCCAGCAGCTTCATGAATGACCTTCCCTCCATCATATGGCCAGAAGTGGGGATGTTTGCAGATGATTGCATAATTTTCAGTAGCATTCATGTCTCCTCAGATACTAAGGCAGTCTGTGCTGTAGTACAACATCCATGCCTAGGCTGATATGTGGCAAGAAGCATTTGTGTAGAACCATCACTTTCAACATCTTGAGGGTTAACATTGACCAGAAACCGAACTGAAACAGCTATATAATTGACATGGCTTCACAGCAGGTCAGAGGCTAGGAGTTCAGTGCTAATGCATCTCCTGTCTTTACAATGCCTATCTACGACCTAGAAAGACCCAGTGGAGGTGTATAATGGAATGGTCCCCACTTTCCCAAACAAATGCAGCTCCAACAATACTCAAGAAGCTTGACAACATTCAGAAAAAATGCAGCCACTTCATTGGCACCATCTTCAACATTTACTGCCTTCACCACCTGCATAGAGTGGCAGCATGGTGTACCATGTTCAAAATTACCAGGGAGTTTCCTCAACCTCCCACAAAATAAAATGTGATCTATCTTGAGTTCAGATGATGACTTATTTACTGTGAAATAGCTGATTGCTGTTAGAAGTGGGTAAACTTATTAAAATATTGTGTCATCTCATTAACAAGTTTTAGCCAGCAATTTAAATAGAATTCAGCTGCTTCAGACTTTCAGGGCTGCTATTCTTAGTGCAAGTTTCAACTCCCTTTCCAGAATGGTGCCTTCTGGTAGTTAAGTTACTCTCTCATGAGAAAGAGATGATGAGTATCCACAGTCTAAACAATTTTTTCAGCTCCCTGGAGACTCTTGAGCATATGACAAACATCAGAATTCTCCACCATCGGCATTATGCCATTGAATATGTAAATTTGAACAGAGTAGATTATTTCCCGATTTATGAGCAACATTACAAGAGATCTAAAAGTTTACTAAACAATGAAAGCAGGGAATGCCCCATCCATTTTCCTAACACAAAGTTGGCATTTAAACGGATGTCACAAGACATCAGATGGAAAGCCAGAGATCACAGCATATTATGATTGCATTAACCTTTTTCCTTACATTTTTTGTCAACTATTACCTTTATGTTTAATGATTTGTTTTTGCTACTATCTTTATGATTAGCTTTTGAGTTTGAAAGAAAAAACAAAAAGACTATAAAATTATTGCTAGTGTCATCTCTGTGGTGCAATAGGTTAGCACATTCACCTATTAACCAGAAGGTTGATCGCTTGAGACAACCCAGGGACATAGCTCCTCCTTGGGCAGCACAGTGGCTCAGTGATTAGCACTGCTACCTCACAGAGCAAAGAACTGGAGTTTGATTCCAGCCTCAGGTGACTGTCTGTCTGTGTAGGTTTTAATCTGGTTTCCCCCCACAGTCCAAAGACATGCAGGTTCGGTGGATTGGCCATGGTATATTGTCCATTGTGTCCAGGGATGAGCAGGTTAGTTAGGTTAACCATGGGAAATGCAGTGATACAGGGAAGCAGGGTTCGTCTGGATGGAATGGTCTTCAGAGTGTTGGTGTGGACTCGATGGGCTGAATGGCCTGTTTTCACACTGTCAGGACCCTATGAAAGGGTGAGGAACTTTCTTCAGACTCTCTGACATTGTAATGATATGTGTGAAAAGGGCAACCATCCACCTTTCACTGAAATTACATCAGTGGAGTTTGAGAAGCTCTGAGGAAATTCACATCCCAACAGAGATCATTAAGATAAGTATGATTGTAAGCCAAGTTTTTGCAAGTATTCATGTTTCAAATGATTGCCATTACATAGCTAAGTGCGAGGTGATTCACTTTGGGAAGAATAACAAAAAGATGGCCCAACAGAGATCATTAAGATAAGTATGATTGTAAGCCAAGTTTTTGCAAGTATTCATGTTTCAAATGATTGCCATTACATATCAATTTCCTGGTGCGGGGACTCCCCCATTTAATTTTCTCCCCAATTTTTTGCCACTCACTGAGAGATGTGTGTTCTGTTCAAATCCAGTTGCTGTTTGTAATAACCATCCCGAAAAAGGTCCAGCTGACCATGAGAGAACCATCCCTTAGCTATGGCTCACTTCAGCCAAATTGTCTAGTGGAGGAAGGAACAGTAGTCAGGATATGATTCCCTTCCACATTCCTCAAACACACATCTGATTTCTGTCGTAGGAAAATACGTGATTTCAAAAAGTCTGATTGGCGCAGGATTTTATGACTTGGAGTCACAGCTTTTGTGAACTAAAGGAAACGTTTAACAAGATTTAACATATCTGTGAAATCCCCTGCTTAATCTTTGAATCGCTGAATGGTGGTAAAACAAATAAAGTTAAAATTAGAAATAAAAAACCTTCTGCATATTTTGAAGATAAGTGAGCATAAGTTTAATAAGGAAGGAATACAGGGTTTAACCTCTGCTGACTTCATAACTGATAGCAAAATGAGTAGGATTTTATAGTTTACTCTAATATTAATGATGCCTTACTCAATACTATTACAATATAGCTCAGATTTTGTTTGAATTGATTGTTCTCAAATTAATCATTCTTAGCAACTGTAATTAGAATTTGTATTTGTTTAAATTGTTGGCCTGGAAATTTCTTGGACCCATGAATGTGGTGAAGATATCTGACCATGTCCTCACAACAATCCATGTTCAAATGCGACAAGATTTGGATAATATCCAGGCATGGTAGACAGGCAGGAAGTTGAAAGAACACAGTAAGCCAGGCAGCATCAGGAAGTGGAGAAGTCGACCTTACTACTTTGGATTCCAGCATCTGCAGTTGTTTTGTCTCTAACCAAGTATATTCTACTGCAAAGTCTCTCCAAAGGATGCCCACTTTGAAGACGTTCCCTGCCTCTCTTGGAAGAAGGGTTACACCTGAAACGTGGACTTCTCCACCTCCTGATGCTGCCTGGCTTGCTGTGTCCTTCCAGCATCCTGCCTGTCTACTTTGGATTCCAGCATCTGCAGTTGTTTTATCAATATCCAGGCATGGGCTGACAAGTGGCAAATTACATTTGTGCTCCACAAATATCAAGACATGATTATCTCCAAACTAACCATTACACCTTGACTTTCAGTGGTGTTACCATCACTGAATCCCCTACAAACAACATCTTGGGGACCAGAAACTCAACTAGACTTGCCATATAAATACTTTAGCTCCAAGAGCAGACCAAAGGCTAGTATTACTGTGGTGAGTGACCCACCTCCTGATTCCCTAAAGCCTGCCCACTGCCTTCAAGGCACACATCAGGCATGTGGTGGAATACTCCCTACTTGCCTGGATGGATGCAGCTCAGACAACACAAGAAGTTTGACACCATCCAGGACAAAGCAGCCCACTTGATTGTCACTACATCCACACATATCCACTCGCTCCACCACCAATGCTCAGTAGCAGCAGCGTGTACTATCTACATGATCCACTAAAAATTCATCAAGGATGCTTAGACCGCACCGTTCAATTTCACAACCACTCCTACCCAAAACCACAAGGTCAGCAGATGCATGGGAACATCACCTGCAAGTTCCCTCCCCAAGCCACCCACCATCTTGACTTGAAAATATATCAATGTGCCTTCACTGTTGCTTGGTCAAAATCTTGGAAATCCATCCCTAAGGGCTAAGGATCTACCTACAGCACATGGACCACATCGATTCACGAAGACAGCTCATCACCACCTTCTTGAGAGCAACTAGGAATAGGCTATAAATGCTGGTGCTGAAAATGTGTTACTGGAAAAGCGCAGCAGGTCAGGCAGCATCCAAGGAACAGGAGAATCGACGTTTCGGGCATAAGCCCTTCTTCAGGAATCCTGTTCCTTGGATGCTGCCTGACCTGCTGCGCTTTTCCAGCAACACATTTTCAGCTCTGATCTCCAGCATCTGCAGCCCTCACTTTCTCCTATAAATGCTGGTGATCCAGTGAAACCCATGTCCCACAAACAAATTTTTTTAAAAATGTCTTTTTCGCTTCTCTTATCTACCAGACTTCCAGGGCTTAAGGAACTCAGCTGCTTATGCTTAAAAATACAATAACAGCTAAACTGTAGGCAAAAAACCTCTTTATAAGATATAAATGGCCTCTTGTCTTAATTCTATTCAAACAGAAAAGGGAGAATCTTTGACATGACCCCAAGTCATAAAATTCAGCACATTAATTCTGGCTCGCTCTTCATCAACATGCCGTGACTGGTTGCATGTTTCCACCTTTTTCTCTTTTGTACCTCAAATGTTTGTCAGGAATCAAATAGGCACCACTCCAATGGCACTCAATTCTCTCTGGGTCTTTATTTTTATCTTGGGTTCACCTCTGGTTTTCCAAGAGCACAGTATGAGACCCATGCATGGTCACAGGCTCCACCAAAAAGTTAGCTCCTCTTAGGTGGCGTCGAGGGTAGACGTCATGAGTTGATTCTTAGATAAACTCAAGCTTGCTGCTGAATGCTGCATCAGATGGATTGGAAATAGGCAGAATTCGCAGCTATTCCCACCAGTTTAGATTCACAGAGATGTTCAGGACTGAATAGACCCTTCAGTACAACTTGTCCATGCGAACCAGCTATTTGAAATTAATCTAGTCCCATTTGCCAGCATTTGGCCACTATCCCTCTATAACCTTCCTATTCAAAAACCCATCCAGATGCCTTTTAAATGTTTTAAAAGTGCCTCCACCACTTCCCCTGACAATTCATTCCATGCACGAATTAAGGATGCTGCATAAATTGGGCACAACTGAGCTCTACCCAAATACTTGCTTCCCTGGCTGAGATCACGCACCATCGACTCAAGCATTTGAATATCTTTCTGCTTTTAGAGAGGACTGTGCCAAGTCTGTATTAATGCATGAATCAAGTAATGTATTATTTGTTTTGCTTTTCCAATATGTGAACTCCTGTTTTCAACTGATAAATATTCACATCTTGGCATCAAGCGTTAATAAATAACTGCATGTCAGAGAGAGAACTGCTGTATAGTGTATCAATGTTGGAAAATTTAAATCATCCATTATTTTATTGCAATCCTGGAATTTTAATTTAATCGCCATTAATTTCAATTAAATTTATCAAAAATTGGAGAAAGTGTGCATTTTACCAATTGTTTTATATTTTACTTTGATTCAGTAGTAAACAAGTTACATGATGGAATGGTAAGAACCTCTGTCGCAAATTTCAAATCCATCAACTTAGACAACTGAATGACACAGTGGGTCAACAAATCCCAGTAAACTTCACAGGAGATTACAATTCTTTACTTTTGCCGGTCTGACATTGAGACTCCCTCTCTGTCATGGACTGCCCAACTACTCTCCTGTTCTAGTTGATCATCCTCCTTTCCTGCGTCCATACGCTCCTGGACTCCAAAACTATACTTCAGCATTCACTCATTGATATAGTCCCTACACTAACCTGATTCACTGAGCCAGATCTGCATCTGGGTTTTTCCCTAAGCTCTAATCTTGCCCAGGTACATCAAGCAAAAATTACTTGTGAGTTTTTCAACTTCCACTTTCTTGGCTGCTCAGAAGTATTAATGATTTAGGCGTTTACTGAACCCTTCCTGCTTCCCCAATACAAAGCCAGCAACTTTTCCAGGTTCCCTTGATGCTTCCTGATTCCTCACAACAGAGAGCCATCCAACTGACTCCCTCTGCAGAGATTCTTTGTGTTTCTGCTGCCTTATCAGTTGTACAGCTAGCTGCCCCACTCCCACAAAAGAAGTCTACATCTCTTTCCTACCCAAACTTACTGACATTCAGTTCCAATCAAACTCATTTGAAATCCCGTAGTGTAACCCCTGAAATGCCCTGCCTGAGGTTTTGAAAACATTGCATTAAACCTCACCACTATTGTTGGGCAGAATCGAATGTCTTGCTTTGTACAAAGAAATGAATGTAATTGGAGGCTCTCCTGTTACTCAGATGCTGCCTGACTGCTGTGCTTTTTCAGTGCCACACCTTTTGACTCTGACTCTCCAGCATCTGCAGTCCTCACTTTGTCCTTCATTGCAACATATACAGACAGTGTTAGTTCTAGTGATTTAAGTCATTAGCTTTCTGTTGCAAATTAGGCAACACAGCTGAACTCCTCAATTAAATGACTTTAAGCATTATACTTATCTGTTAGTGTCAACCACCCGGTACCCTTGTTTCTGTTTAATATTGGTGGTGGAGGGTGTCCTAGAAGTAGATATTTTGTGCTGAATTTCTCTACAGTGACATTAGAAAAGGAGAATGCTGAGCAAATGCTGAAATGCACTCCCAATTTTCAGTGCCAATGTCATGACAGAACCTAAAGAGGGAATTCATGCCAGTCTCGACTTTGCACAGCATTTCATCCTATGGATGAATACATTGGATATAATTACAGGAGTGTCATAAAATGATTAAGAGATTCATCATTGCTTAATATAGAGATAATTTTGGTATTGGATGGACAATGTTAAAGAGCTGCATATTATATGACTTCAATGGAAATGAATATTGGGAGAAATGCAGAAAAGGTGACAGATTAGGGATTCAAATTACAAAGTTATTCAGTTTTTGTCCAGTTTTAAAGTGTAATATCATGGTATTCTATGACAATACATCTCCTGGTAGGAGGAGCTACCAACATCAGCAGAGACCCAGGTTCAATTCCCGCCTCAGGCGACTGACTGTGTGGAGTTTGCACGTTCTCCCCGTGTCTGCCTGGGTTTCCTCCGGGTGCTCCGGTTTCCTCCCACAGTCCAAAGATGTGCAGGTCAGGTGAATTGACCATGCTTAATTGCCCGTAGTGTTACGTAAGGGGTAAATGTAGGGGTATGGGTGGGTTGGCGCTTCGGCGGGGCGGTGTGGACTTGTTGGGCAGAAGGGCCTGTTTCCACACTGTAAGTAATCTAATCTAATCTAATCTAATCTAATCTAAAAAAAAATAAAGGAGGAGTGACAGGCGGATATAAAGTTCCGTACCTCTTTGCAGGATAATTAAGATAATATAACAATTTATATAAATCTAGTTCCTTTTTGAAGTTGCCACTGACATCTAACAAAGCCATAAAATGAACGTACCTCTGTACTAGTTCTTCAGATTAGCGTCTTAACCCGAGTCCCTGAAATTTTCATGGTGGCCCCATGATTAAAATATTTAATACCATATTTATAAATGCTCACTTGAGGACTTACTGGTAGTATTGTTTACTTTGTTTTTATTTTAATTATTATTTTCAACTTTAGCTTTAGATTAGAATTCTGCATCAAAATTGTCAGAAATCTGTTGCATCATTCCAATCAATCAAATAATTGTATATAGAACTCTGAACTTCAGACATGTTAATGACAATTGATTCACTCTGTGGATTGGTTTATTTAAACATATTTTAAGTTCTAAAGTAGACATTAAGGCAAAACAATGTATGTGTGCAGCTACTAGGAGTGTCACAACATTGTGACAGTGTGCAACCAGCAAGAGTATGCAACAACTGGGAATTCAGCTAAATGTGGGAGATGTTAATCTTTCACATTTTTAAAATTTAAAAGTATGGGTAAGGGAATGGTAGACATTTAAGGGTTATTTTTCTTTCAGGCCTAAGGAAAGTTTAAACAAGTTCTCATAGTGCTGTAGCTACATAACCTAATTGAGCAAATTAAGTAAACTGGTTAGATCTGAAAGTCAGTGGAGTGGTATGCTCCTTCTGTCTGATGTGGGAAATCAGGGAGCAGTCAACTGCCCCTAGAGACTAGTGTGCAGGAAATGCATCCGGCTGCAGCTCCTCTCATTTGGAGGGACAGTTGGAAGCACTAAGGAGTGCTCAGGAGGCAAAGAGTGTGAGAGCTAGTCGCTCCAGGGGGGTGGTGACACTGCACTTTCAGTCAGATAGATGGGTGACTGCTGGGAGAGGTAGACAGGTAAGGCATGTGTCTTCTATGGCTATCCCCTCTCCAACAGGTGCACTGTTTTGGAGACTATTGCAGAGGGGATAGCATTTCAGGGGAAAATAACAGCAGCAGCCAGGTCTATGGCATCATGAATGCCTCTGCTGAAAAGGGAACAGCAAAGGCCAAGCAAGCAATTGTGATTGGGGACTTTCTAGTCAGGGTTATACACAGGTGTTTCTGTGGTTGCAAGCAAGACTCCAGGATGGTGTGTTGCCTCCCTGGTGCCAGCATCAAGGATGTTTCCAGCGGTTGCAGCAAATTCTCAAAGGGGAGTGTGAGCAAGAGGAGGTCTTGTATTCAGTGGTACTAATGACATTGGCAGAAACAGGGATGAGGTCCTGCAGGGTGAATATAGGGAACTAGTCAGGAGGTTAAAAAGCAAGACTTTAAGATAATTTCTGCAGTACGCACAGTGCCAGATACTAGTGCGAGTAGTAAAAGGAGGATAGGACAGATAAAAGAAAGGCTGAGGAGTTGGTACACTGGGCAGGGATTCAGATTTTTGGATCATTGGGGTATCTTCTGGGGCAGAAGTGATCTGTACAAGAGGGGAGAGTTTCACCTCAATTCGAGAGGGCTAAATATCCTGGCAGAGAGACTTGCTAGAGGTACCGGGAGGATTTAAATTAGTCTAGCAGGGGGTTGGGACCCTGAATAATAGTGAGGCAAGACAGAAGGTGAAGGCTGGTACAAAGGTTAGCAAGAGCAAGTTGAGTAGACAAGACAGGTAAACTCATGGCAGAGAACAAGGGAAGACTGATGAATTAAAATACATTTATTTCAATGCAAGAGGACTTATATGTAAGGCAGAGAACTCAAGATATGGATGGTGATATGGGACTAGGATATCATAGCTATTACAGAAACATGGCTGAGGGAGGGACAGGACTGGCAGCTCAATTTTCCACTAGCTATTGGAAGGATAAAAGGGGAAGCCAGAGAGGAGAGGGAGTTGCGTTTTTGATTAGGGAAAACATCTTGGCAGTACTTAGAGTGGATATTTCTTGGGGATTGAACAGTGAAGCTATATGGGTGGAACTGAGAGATAAGAAGATGATCACTTTGATGACATCGTACTTCAGGCCCCCCCAGTAGTCAATGGGAAATTAAGGAACAAATATGTAGTGAGATCACAGATAGCTGGGTTGTAATAGTGGGGGATTTTAACTTTCCAAACATAGACTAGAATTGCCATAGTGTTAAAGGCTTGGATAGGGTGGAATTTGGTAAGTGTGTTCAAGAAAACTTTCTCAATCTGTTTGTAGATTGCCCTACCAGTGAAAGAGCAAAACTTGACCATGTCTTGAAGATAAAGCAAGACAAGTGACTGAGGTGTTAGTGGGCAAACACTTTAGGACCAGTGACCATAATTCTGTTAGTTTTAAAATAGTTTTGGAAAAGGATAACTCTGGTCCACAAGTTAAAATTCTAAATTGAGGCAAGGTCAATTTTGACGGCATTAGACAGGAACTTTCAAAAGTTGAGTAGGGGAGGTTGTTCACAGGTAAAGGGAAGTCCTGCAATTGGGAGGCTTCAAGAGCAAGATAATGAGAGTACAGGGAGAGCATGTGTGAAGGGCAAGGCTGCAGGAGTAAGGAACACTGGATGACTAAGGATATTGAGGCTTTGGTCAAGAAAAAGGAAGTATTTTCTCAGGAATAGACAGTTGGGATCAAATGAATGCCGGAAGGAGTATGGAGGTACTCTTGAGAGGAAACTCAGGAGGGCAAAAAGGGAACATAAGATACCTTTGGCAGGTAAGGTTAAGGTGAATCCAATGAGATTCTACAAGTATATTAAGGACAAAAGAGTAACTAGGGAGACAATAGAGCCTCTTGAAGATCAATTAGGCCATCTTTGTGTGGAATCACAGGAGATGGGTGAGATCCTAAACAAATATTTCACATCAGTATTTACTGTGGAGGTAGATATGGAAGCTCGGGAACTCAGGGAAATAAATAATGATGTTTTGAAAAGATTCCACTTTATAGAAGAGAAGGTGGTGGACATCTTTAAAATGTGTAAAGGTAAATAAATCCTTGGGACCTGATCAATTGTATCACGGGAAGCTAGGGAAGAAATTGCAGGGCCCTAACAGTGTTATTTGCATCATCAACAGCCACAGGTGAGGTACTGGAAGACTGGAGGGTTGCTAATGTTGTGCCATTTTTTTAAGAGAAGCTGCAAGGAAATACCAGGGAACTACAGACCAGTGAGCCTAACTTCAGAGATGGGTAAGTTGTTAGAGGGGATTCTAAGCGACTAGATCTCCATGCATTTGGAAAGGTAAGGACTGGTTAGGGATAGTCAGCATGGTTTTGTGCATGGAAAGAGGTGACTAAGAAGATAGAGGAAGGCAGAGATGGAGACATTGTCTGCATGGAGTTGAGCAAGGCCTTTGACAAGCTTCCACATGGTAGACGGGTTAGTGAAGTTAGATCACATGGGATCCAGGAAGATCTAGTCAATTGGCTTGACAGTAGATGATGGAAGGTGGTGGCAGTACGTTATTTTTCAGACTGGAGGCCTGTTACCAGCAGTGTGCATCATGGATTGGTGATGGGTCCACTATTGTTTGTCTTTATATAAACGATTTGGATGAGAATATAGGAGCTGTGGTTAGTAAGTTTGTGGATGACACCAAAATTGGTTGTATAGTGGACAGTAATGAAGGTTAACTCAGATTATAAGAGGATATTGGTCAACTATGTTAATGAGCCAAGGAAGGGCAGATGGAGTTTAATTTAAATAAATGCGAGGCGTTGCATTTTGGTAAGACAAACTAGCACAGGACTTACATAGTTTATGGTAAGATCGTGCAGAGTGTTATCGAACACAGAGACCTAGGGGTGCAGGTACATAGTTCCTTAAAAGTGTCATCACAGGTAGACAGGGTGGTAAAGAAGACATTTGCTACACTTGCCTTCATCAATCAGAGCATTGATCACAGTAGTTGGAAATTCATTTACAGTTGTACAATACATTGGTAAGGCCACATTTGAAGTACTGCATACAATTCTGGCCACCCTGCTATGGGAAGGATGTTATTAAACTGGAAAGGGTGCAAAAAAGGGTTACAAAGATGTTACTGGAAGGTTTGAGTTATAAGTAGAAAGAAGCACCTTGATTGAAATACTTTGAATCCTGTATAATTCTTCTTTATAACTGCAGTTGTAAAGAAGTGTCATTCTGACTATATAGTGATCTAGGCTACCTTAGAATGATGAATTGTTGTTAGTTCCAGGCCAGAAGTTTTGGGAAAACCCTGAAGAGATTAGTTAAAGCTGAGTAAATTGAAGCTCAGATATTTAATAGCTCCAGGAAGAAACTATCTGCAGTTCCCTCTAAAAGATGAAGTCACAAGTGAGTGTTAGAGGTGTTAAATATAGGAATTCTGGTGTAAGGATTGTATGAGTGGTATTTTGGGTACTATATGAAGGGTCAATTTTTAAAGGAATGTGTTAGGAGGAATTGGGTTATACATTTAATGAGTGTTTATAAGTCTTTGAATTTGTTTTATAAACAAGTGGTTTATTGTATTTTATCATCATTTTTTAAAAAATAAACTTCATGAAAGCAAAATCTCTAGCACTGCATACCTGTTACAGCAAAAGACCACTTTGTTAAAATGAAAACAAATCAAAATATGATCTATCAAGCCAGGTTCCTGTTCTGGGAGCTGACTTGTCCAATAATAACATCAGCTCCAAACATAACAATACACAACATCCACAAAGAATGTTCCTAGTGACAGCCTTTAAAAAGCTATTTAATTCATTGGCTTTCTCTTTGTAAAAAGTATTGCAAATGGTACTAAACATTACGCAATCATCCGTGAGCATTTCTACTCCTGACTTTATGTTGGAGGAATGATCACTAATAAAGTAACTGAAAATGTTGTGCCCAAGGCACTCTCCTGAGGAACTCCCACAGAGTAGACCTGGGACTAAAATGATTGACGTCCAGTAACCACTTACCATCTTTCAGTTCACTCTCTCATGTTCCTCTTTGTTTTGGTCAGTTCCACTGAGTTTTGCCTTCCTATTTCGGTTCACACTGAAGTTTTAACCTGAAATATTGCTTACACAAGCTGACAGTCATCCTGCAAACATCTAGCCTTTTCTTGAACTTCCTTCCATATCTGGAACACTTGTGTTATTCCAGTTTTGTTCATCTTGCTTTAGAATTAAGACTATCATATTTATTAAGCACATGTTACATTTAAATGTATCTTAAAATATGGCAATTATTGAGAAAGCACAATCAGATTATTGAAAGTAGAAATGAGATACATCAAGAAAAATTTGAATGCATCAATATTTACTTATTTCTTTACATTTACAAAAATTCACTACCAAACTGGCCCTTTCCATCAGTCGGCATATCACTTTGCATGCAATAGTTTGAACTAAGTTATGAATTAAGTAAAGATCGGCTTGAAAGCTTGCCTTAATGTAGGTAAAGCAAAATAAATTTTTGCTGTTGGTTTTGGCAGTCCTCTGCCATTTCTAGCATAGCTAAGGTAAAGAGTAATGTTGAAAATCTGTGTGCAAGAGTACCCGGGAATTTGTAGAAGCAGCAATTACATTTATTGAGATGCCCAAATAGTGATTGACAGTAATGCAACTATACCTGCGTTGGGTAACCTAATCAAAATCCTACAGATTAAAACACTAATGGAGTCAGACAGAGCTAAGAGACCAATGCAGTTAAACAGGGGGATGGATAAGGCAAAGCTGGTGATTGTAACTGAGAGCTTGAAAAGAAAATGATAGGAAAAAGGAAGAAAACAAAAGAACTATAGATAAAATAGTAGTGGCAAAATGCAAATACACAATGTTAATCATGAAAAGAAAGAGAGAGGCAGGTTTAAGAATTAAATTGAATTAACATCTCATGTTAAAATAATAATTTCAGAAAGACTTTAAACTAATATAATTAAATGTAAGTGATGCCAAGATTCTGCTTCTGACATCGTCACATAGTGCAGTGTCACATAGGATAAGGGAGTAAATAAAGAGAAACAGAACTAGAAAGAGAAAGAAAAAAGTGTGAGAAGGATTTAAGAGATCTGTGAATTTCAATTCCAGTTTTAAAGCACCACTACAGATCTATGTTCAGACGGATGATGCATTTATGAATCTTTCCACCTTGACATTTCTATTTTGTCATATTCCTTCATATGCATTACATTCTATTAGTTTTAACTTCATTAGTGGATAGAAGATCTATCTGCTTACACTCATCATTTGAAGAGTCCTTGATTTTGCCAACATGCCAAGGTTTAGAGATAGCAAAGATTGTAGGGAGTGAGTAAGCCTTACTATAGCAAGTAGAACAATGATGCTGAAATATCTAGGAGCAAGTTGTCTTCTCCCATTATCCATAGAAAAATGTAGAAGCTTAATGAAAAGTGCATTATTTTTGAAAGTTTAAGAATTAATTGCCCATTAAGAGGAGAGATTGCTATTATTCTGGCAAGGACCAGATATTGCATGTTGGTTTCTGGCAGAGGGATAATTCTGTTCTTTCATTCGAAGACATAAATCAATCATAAAATACATTGCATCTGCACTGGATTTCAAATACAAGACAGTAAAAGTGTCAGTAACCCTCCCACAATCACTACTTTTGACCTACTTTTCAAACCTCTGAACTCATCAGCAATATTATTTACTAATCTGAATAAAGCAATACTAAACAATACAATGATAGCTCATAAATACATTATGAGAAAACAAGAACCCTCTAAAAACTGAATTAACATTATTATCAATCATGAAGGTTTCATGAATATGACTCTTGGAGGAATATTAAAGTTAATCTTTCAGGAATGCAGACTTGGTAAAAACTTGTGGCACACGATTCAGCTGTAAAAATTGGACCTTAGCCACACTGACACTGCAATTAAATTACCAATGTGAAATATTACTAAGAATTTCAGGAGGGTCTGAACCTCAGTACAAACCTCAGCAATTTTTCCTACATTCACAGTAAAATTTGTTTAACCAATGTCCTGGGGTGATACTACTGAATTACTCTATTATGTCAAAAAATTGTAATGAAATATGAAAAAAATCTTATATTCAATTTAAGTTCACTAAATGAGTCATCCTTTTGGTTTACAGATGCAATAAACTGAATCATTCCAAAGGAGAGAGCTTTTTCTTCAATGCTACAGGATCCAAGCAAGAGCTTAAAAATCTATTAAATAGGAGTTATTTTTTTGCTATTTCCGTTCTAGCTCCCTTATCTCTGTTCAAAGTCACAGCATACTGCTGCAATGCTGCACAGTTCCTGTATTTTGTTTATGATGTAGAAATATAGGTGTGTGAAACAAGATAAATTGGAAATCCTGTGAACTTTGAAAGTGTGATTCATGTAAGAGCCAAACTTACCAATTATCAACCCAAGTAAAAAAGGAATTGCATACCAATCTCAGCACTAGGTAATGCACCCATGAGCTAGCCCTGCTTTCTGTGTTCTTGCCAGCCATTTGTGATGGATATTACCAATTTAGTAGCAAATAATTCTGAACTTCTGGTCCTGGACAATGTCGAAGCTGCAGTCCCAATGAATAATCCATTAGAATAAATGGATGGAAAATTGGGATTAAGTACATTTATGACCATCAACCTTTCTCAATGGGGAACTAATTGCAAAGAATGCATAGTTGGCCTGCACTGATAGACTGAGTGTTCAGACCGACTGCAGCCAGCCAAGATAGTGTCCCACTGCATCTGATGATATCTGTGATTATCATATATACTTCATTTTCTGGTGAAACTAACCTCTCTTCTGGTTTATTCACATTGCAGTGCTGTCAGTACTATTGAGACTGCTTTAGAAATGTACGAATTTCAGATCAAAATAGCTCAAGCCACATGTAATTCAACTTCTGCCACTATCATCATCATTTGCTACACAGATTTTAGGGCTGCATTCAATGACAGTGCTATAACATAAGTGCAGTTTTGTCAAAAAATATAAAAAAGAAGGTAACTGGGATAAATTCAAAAGAATTCCAACTGTCATGCAATTCTTCAAAAAAAACAGGGGAATAAATACAACTGGAAGCTGCCTAGCATGGAAACAGACCCTTTGATCCATGCCGACCAGATATCCTAAATTAATCTGGTCCTATTTGCCAGTATTTGACCCATATCCCTCTAAACCCTTCCTATTCATATAGCCATCCAGATGTTTTTAAATGTTATAATTATACCAGCCTCCACCACTTCCTCTGTCACCTCATTTCATACAATGCACCATCCTTTGCACGAAAAAGTTACTCCTCAGTCTATAATCTCAAAAATCTACCATTCCTACCTATGCTGAGCAAGATGTGACTCAAGAGCCATAGCAATGTGATTGATACTAAACTGCCCTCTGCAATGGTCTTGCAATGCCAGTCAGTTCAAGTGCAGTTGTTGTCAAAAGAATGTGGAACTGGAAAAGCACAGAGGAGCTGCCCGACCTGCTGTGTTTTTCCAGTGCCACACTTTTCAACTCTGATCTCCAGCATCTGCAGTCCTCACTTTCTCCTTCAAGTGTAATAGTGATGGACAATGATTGCTGACCTTACAATGCCACCCACATCTTATGAATGAATACAGAAGAAAATCATAAGCTTCACAGATCTCTAGGAAGTGACTTAAATAATAATCCAAACATAAAGCCCTTGAACATTCAGTTGAGGCTACACATTGCAATTATATTATTCCAAGAGGACAAATCTGAGAGACAATGCAATGAGAAAAAGTAGGTCCGGAGCTACAGGCAGTAGATGAGAAGCAAGATTCACTCATGTTGGCTGAATTAAGTCTAATACTTGAACTGGTGATCCTACTCATGCTAGAAGAGATTTGCAGAATTATCTAGGTCACTGGGCCAATGAGTGCTGTACCGATGACTGTGGTATAAAGCAGAAATTTGTGTTTAAGGTTTTTGTAGGAAATGAGGGAGTTCATGATCATTCTTACTTGAGGTAATTATGTGAAGTGTTATTAAATATATACTAACAGCTAAATTACCAAGGCTTCTGCAGATGGCTGTGGATTTAAATATATAGAGGCAGTCATGAATTTGCAGAAGTACAGGGCTGAATATTTCAGTTAGTGCCAAAGTAATTGGTCTCACCCCTAACTTAGAGGAAAACTACCCACCAAAAATGTATTGAATTTCATGCCCTGGATTTCCTACTTGCTGAAGTTAATTTCTCACTGGTGGTATTCAGCAAGAGTGATATCATCAAGCAGCCTAAGCAGCCAATCATTTTGATGAATTCTCACAGACAGCAAACCAAACCATAATAAGCAGGTTTTAACGTTCACGTTTTGTCATTTACAGAAGCAGAAATTGGACATTGTATTGATTGTAACAAGGTCAGCAAGGTGGACTTCATAGTCTATGAGTTCCCTGACTGGGGCTGTTAATCTCACCCAATCAGGGAGCCCTGGCTGACAGATAACTTTAAATTGCTTTCAATAACTTTAAATTGATGAGTGATAGATATAAGACAGCTGTCAGAGGTAGTTTCTTTACTCATAGAGTAGTAGAGGCATGGAATGCACTGCCTGCAACAGTAGGCAAATGCCCACCAACTTTAAGGATAAACATATGGATGAAAATGGTACAGTGTAGGATAGATAGGCTTCAGATTGGTTCCACAGGTCAGTGCAATATTGAAGGCCAAAGGGCCTTTACCATGCTGTAATGTTCTATGATCTATAATTTAAAAAATAGAGTGTCAGACATTCTGCTCAGTCTGAGAGCTGGCTCAGAGAGAGTTAGTTCAGTGTCAATTATTCTGCACGTGTAAATGAAAAGTAACTTGGTGACAGGATACCGGCCTCTGCGGAGTTATTTAAAACATGAATGTAGGTTTAAGGTAGAAGCTGAAATGTCACCTTTGTTAAAAAAGGTTACTTTTGTGGAATTTCTCTCCTGAAATGCAGAAATTTTACATTCTACAAATATAGAAAGTAGTCTTACAAGACCATGTAAGACAGGGCAGCTGTAATTATGAAACAATTCTTTAAACAAAAGCTATTCTTCATTCAACAAAACCTAGCATTTTAACAATGAAAATATCATCAAGATAGAAGTTCACATCTGCAAGGACTTCAATAGCACACCATGTGGAGGATTGGGGAATCACTGATAACAATCTCTGGATTATTACATTTATCTGTGCTTGTGCAGATGCCAGAAGTCACTGCTAATTTTTCAAAATAAGTAATCATCATTACAGCTGAAAAATCAAGTCTGCAATTTGAGAATCTCTGTTGCTTATTCAGTCTGAAACACAATTGTAGAGACACTTTACTAGTCAGGACCACTGCATATGATGATGGCAGCCTTCTCCCTGAGTGGTCACAGAGAAGCTGCAAATTGATCTCATCACTGTCACAAAAACAGAATGTGAACATCCAGAGAAATCCTACACTCAATAGTCATTCCAACTGGAACATTTACTCAGACAGTGAAGAAATGTAAGGTCATATCACCCCTGAGACGTAAGCAGATTTATTCACATATTAGGAAGCACTTCAGTCCTTTAGAGGCTGAACAAAAATGCCAAGTCAGCAAATTTTTAAGAACAACAACTTCCAAATCTTAGAGGGCCAGTTGCCAGTTTCCCTCCAATCCTATCAATTCAGGCCAATTACTTCAGGTTTTACCTTCATGATGAGCTTTCCCAGTCATTAGCTCTTTCAGCTTCTACTGCACAGAAAGTCAACCCTTCTCCAGTCATCAACAGATTCCATGTAAAACAACTCATGTTACTCCCTTCTGTGTAGTGTCCAAACTCAGACCCTGCCAATCAAATCACCAGCTGCTTGTTTTGTCTCTCTCTGCAAATGCCCCTATATCTCCACAGGAGCAACAATTCAGGAGCTGATCTATGACCTGCTTTAACTTGGTTCAAAGTCTTCTGTGTGAACACCTACTCATAGGGGACAAGTCCATAGGAGTTAACATCTACATCTTTTGTGATTTCCCTGATGCTGCACTTGCTCTTTTTGCCCCCCAAAATACAGCTAAGTGCATTCACTGCTCCAAAAACATTCAATACTCTTAACACAACCTCCAAATCTCAATGGAAAAAAGCCAGCAGCATAGAATTTATGAATTGCTATGGCAACTGTAGGCCATAAACCCTCGACAGAACATTTGTTGTCAAGGAAAATACCATTAAATCCTCTCATAAACTTTTAACAGAATTTTCTTAAAAGCTAGCCTCAGTCAATTAACCTATTCTTTTATATGCATAAATAAAGTGCACTCACAAAATGTTTTTATATTTGTGGTAAAAAAAAAGCTTCTAGCCCAGTAGACATCTTACCTGCCCTGTTGTGCTCCCTGTGCCACACTTCGGTTTCACAACTAGAATTCATTGGTCAAATAACATACTCACAAACCAGCAATAAATTAGAATTAAACAGGTGGGAAACTGGCAGATCAATCATACATGAGAAGGGACAATTACAAGTGATGAACTACTTAGGATTTATGAAAGCAATGAATCAAGCATCAGTAAAATAGTGCAATCCAACAATAAAAGAGTAGGAAAAATGCCAACAGAAACAATTTTGGATGCCATCTTGAACTCTCACTCACTGTGTAACTGAGTACAAAAAAATTAACTTTTCTGTTTGATAGTGTTTTGCCTCAGAAGTTATTGCTTCTGAGAGCTGAAGAGATAACAACTACAATTCCCAAAAATCTCACAATGATCCTGCATGCCTTATGTTTCTTCACTGAAAAGACTCTTGGATGTCAGAATATATCAGAACGATGTTCTGGAGGCAATATATGCGATACTTGAAGTACGGAAAGAAGCTGAGTCAGCAATTATGCGTGTCATTCCTAAATATTTTGAAATAAGTAAAGCATACAGTAAATGGCTCCATGTCAAAAGTATTTCATTGGTTGTAAAGTGCTTTGGGATATCCTGGAGTCATGAAAAACAATGTATAAATCTGGCATTTTCTTCCTTTCTATGGACCTCCATTCCTGCAAATTTTGATTGGATAACTATTTTTCCAGACAGAGATGGAAAAATAGAGATGTTTTTGTGTGTGATGTAAAGTCCAAATATGTGAATAAGTGAAAAGTTGTTGTGGTTGATAGCACCTTGTAGGAATGACCAGGAGACACAGAGAATTCCTCAAGGTGAGAAGTCTTTATTTGCAAACAAAAGCTATGTTTGTCAGAGCAGACAACCCTGAAAGCCCATGAACAACAAGAGTACTCTGATGTTTATGTTGTTCTAAAAGCCATGCCCTATCTTTGATACATTAGCATAACCAATTGCGCTAAGTCTACATTTTATCCCCTTAACCAATCAGACTCTGCCACAATTGTCTTCTGGATTGCTGCAGACCATCACATTATGCCGTGGTCATCTTTCCTCACCTTTTATCACCTGATAGGCTGCAGTCACACAAGGCTGACTCAAGCACACAACCCACACCTGTCACTTACACAACATCCCAACATGTATTACTTTGTAGTTATATATTCATATTTCCCATAAAGTGCTTGTGGCAGAGGGACATTGAGAATGTGTCATTGCACTTACAGAATTTATATGTTTCCTCAGTGTTCATGGCCAGAACTTTACACAGTGAGAGAAGTGCATGCTTTCTTATCCTGGGAGTGAGGGAACATAATTAAATAATTCCAGCAGCACATTATTTAACGTTTAAAAACAAAGTTATTTAAGCTTAAACATTTACTCTGACATCACTTGTTCTCACACTCAATTTCATATGTGCAAAATTGGTTACATATTAGAATTAACTCAATCTCTGCTTTATAAACTCCAGTCCCACATGACTCCTTGAAAGAAGTTGATGTTTCACAGTTAAAGTAGCAATTTTGTAAAGCATTCTCAGTAAGTTTCATGTGGTGAAATTTCTGAGGTGTTTCTGAGGTGAACTCTGAATGGTGGAGATTAGGTGAGTCCACCTCTTGTTTTTAAACTCTTGCTGTTAGTTACCTTGGTTTCTCAAAATACTTACACATAGTTTGACGCGTTTAGGTAGATCTCAGTCTGGAATCTGTGATGCCTTCATCATGTGACCCTTCATAAATTCTTTCCCTTTTCCTTACCAAGAATGACTAAAACATGTTAAGCCTTATTCAGTTTAGAAGAATGAGGGGTGATCTTCTTGAAACTTACAAGATTCTGAGGGATCTTGACAGGATTGTTGTTGAGGAGATGTTTCCACTGGTGGGGGATTCTTGAACTGAGGAGTTGCTTACAGAATAAGGGGATAGGCATTTAAAACTGAGATGCAGAGCAATATTACATTTCACAGGAATTTCATCTCCCAGAGGGTGGTGAATGTTTGGAATTCTCTACCCCAGAGAGTTATGAAGGATAGATTACTGAAAGTATTTAAAGAGGGGGAAGATCCATTTCTGAAGTATCAGGGAGTTGAGGACTTTGATGAGAAAGCATGAAAGTGGAGTTGAAGCCTGGAACAGAGCAGTCACAAACTTGTTGAATGGTGGGGCAGGCTTGAGAGGTTGAATGGCCTACTCCTACTCCTATTTCTTATGTTCTGAATAAGGGGTGTGTGTGTGACTCTGTGTGTCTGTGTGTGCGTGTTAGTGTGTGTGTATGAGTTTGTGTGCTTGTGTGTGTTTATGAGTGTTGATTTTAACATCCTATGCTGTTATATGAGAACTGGAGACAGCTAGTACCTTTAATTTTGAACAGTCCATTCAATTTTAATAAGACCATTTTAGTTAGCCTGGAATTTATCTGGAATATTCCTTTGGTCCCTCTTATGACAGGGGAGTGGTTTCAATTCACAAAAGCATTCAGAGAATCCTTGGATGGTCTTTTGCAGCCTTTTATGTTCAGTTTTGAAATATAAAAACAAAAGTTTGAAGTTCAGGACATACTAGGGCATGACAGTGAGAAGAAAAAGGATTGCAAGTGTGAAAGATACATCCAATGTCATAGTGAGAAATCATACATGAAAGGGATATGGACTCCCAGCTACACTGAAAGAAGGATAGAAAATATTGAGAATTTGAAGCTTTCGGGTAGAGTTTTACAGACTCCCTCCAGCGGGTTTGTGGTTGGGGAGGCTTGTAAAATTCCCTTGTGGCCTTCCTGCCATATTCCCACTTAGCCCTGAACGTGCAAAGGTTTATAGGACCATCTAGGCAGCACTGCCCAACCTCACCTAAATTGATGCCATTAAATGGCTGCAACTTTGAAGGAGGTCAAGGATGGGGATAAAGTCCAATAGCTAACATGACATAGGCCTCAGGAAAGGAGGGGGAGGCCTTCCTCACAGACTTGCTTCACAAAAAGGTCACCTCACCAGGTCTGTCACCCTCCCCCAGGTATTTCATCCTTCTGGCTTTTCTAAGACGAGCCCCCTTGCCTTTATCCTACAGCCCAAGTCTAGCCTACTACTAATGATGCAAGTAGTACCAATTATTGGAAAACCCATCCAGTTCACTAATTGCTTTAGGAAAGGAAACCTGCCATCTTTACCTGGTCTGACCAACATATGATTTTATTCCCACACCAACATGGTTGACTCTTCACTTGGCAATTAAGGAAGGGAAATAAATCCTGGCCGAGCCAACAACCCCATGTACCATGAATAAATAAAGCAAAAATTGAAATGGATCTATTGTTGCAAAGTTAGGGAACATGAACATGTGTTCTGGTTCACTGTTCTTGATGTTGTGAAAGGTCCTATTTAAATGCAGGCATTTTAAAAAAATTCTGGCAGGTTGTTATAATATCTGCTGCTACCATCAACACTTTAAACAAATTCACTGATAATTAAAGTAAATCCTGACTGTACAATCAGTGACTATAATCAGCTGGAAGCTTACTTCACTCAGGTGGGTTGGAAGCACCAAAATATCAGCACTTTAAAACACATTGCTGATTACAGCTTTGTGGCACTTTAGAAAACTGCATATTGTCTGACTTCCCATTAGCAATGATTGTAGTTGTCTGTAGTGGCAAGAAAGGAGCTGGATAATATATGAATAGCCATAGTTTAGTTAGTTACTTCCGAGGCACAAGGTTGTGAACTCAAGCACTATTTCAAGACATAAGCACAAAGATAATAACATTGATAGTCCCATTCAGACCTGAGATACTGCATGTATCATATGTGTGTCATGTGAAACTGACCCCCAATCTGCTCTCACAGGATTTAAAAGATTTCAACAGCACTTTGCAAACTCTCAAATCTCTACCACCTAAAAGGACAAGGGCAGCAATTGAACGGGAACACCACCACCTGCAATTACCCTTCCAAGCCACGCACTATCCTGATGTGGAATTGTATTTGGTATTTGCCAATGACACTAAGTTGGATGCCATTGTAGATGATAGCATTAAATTATTAAGAGATTTTGATAGGCTAAGTGAATGGCCAAAACTGTGGCAGATGGAGTTCAATGTAAACATATGAGAGGTTATCCATTTGGGAACAAAAAAGGATAGATTAGGGTTGTTTTTAGATAGTATGAAGTTAAATGCAAAGAGGTTTGAGGATACAGGTTCATAGATCTTTAAAATGCCACAAATAGGTGCAGAAAGTAATCAAAAAACTAATGGAATGCTGGCCTTTATATCTAGAGGATTGGTGTATAAGGATGCAGAAGATCTGCTGCAATTATACAAAGGAGAAAGTGAGGTCTGCAGATGCTGGAGATCAAAGTTGAAACTTTATTGCTGGAACAGCACAGCAGGTCAGGCAGCATCCAGGGAACAGGAGATTCGACGTTTCGGGCACAGGCCCTTCTTCAGGAATCTGATCTGGGCACCACACCTTAGGAAGGGCTTGGAGGGAGTACAATGAGGTGTACAAGAATATTACCTGGACTTTAGGGGTTAAGTTGTAAGTAGAAATTAAATTAAGTATGTTTTCTCCAGAGCTTAAACAGTTTGGGGGTAACCTGAATAAAGTCTTCAATATATTAACTAGAAAAGATGAGTTATGAGAAAGGCTTAACAGACAATCAATTTTTCAATGTATAATTTCAGTTACATCACACTGTAAATTTTTGCTATAAATTCTGTGTTACGATCTAGCCCTTCACTATCACCTGATGAAGGAGCCTCGCTCCGAAAGCTAGTGTGCTTCCAATTAAACCTGTTGGACTATAACCTGGTGTTGTGTGATTTTTAACTAGGTAGAGATAAACTATTTATATTGGTTGGGGGGGGGAGCGGGTGCGCTCTCAAACTAGGGGGCATAGTCTGAGAATTAGGGCCAGATTGTTCAGGAAAGACATTCGGAACGCTTCTACACAAAAAGGGCAGGAGATGTTTGGCACCCTCTTCCACAAATGCCAATGAATGTTACATCAGTTATTAATTTTAAAGCTGAGATAGATTTTTCCTGTTAGGTAAAGGTATTAAGTAATAAGGGCCAAAGGCAGGTATGTGGAAAATGGCCACAGATCAGCCATAATTTCATTGAATGATAGAACAGACCCGAGAGGCTAAATGTCCTACTCCTGTTCCTGTGTTCCTATGACTGCTCCTTCACTGTTGCTGAGTCAAAATCCTGGAACTCTCTTTCAAATAAATACCTTTATACCCAAAGAACTGCGGTAATTCAAAAAGGTAGCTAACCATCACTACCTCAAGGGCAATTAGGGGTGGGCAATCAATTCTAGCTTAGCCAATGAGGGCCTCAAGCTGTGAATGAATAAACATAAACCACTATGTTAGAGAAAAGTGGTCAAGCTATTTGTGGTATCCTGACCAATACTGATGCCTCGATCAACATCACAAAAAACATATTACCTGGTCATTATCGCATTACTGTTTGTTGGAGACTATTTTGCAGAAATGGACTGCCATGTTTCCGAAACAACAATGATTAGACTTCATTGACTGTGAAGTACTTGGGACCATCTGTGGTCATGAAAGATGATGTGTCAGTGTAGTGATTTTTCTTTCTCAGTTCCAGTCCCACATAATGCAGCCAGACAGAAAGATAGATTAATATTGAGTTCTAATGTATCAGCAATTTGGCAATGCTATTAAATCGTCAGTAACAACCAGCCACACAAGTTTGTAGTTCAGTGAGTGGAAATGTATTGTGAAGCAATAATGCAGCACTAACCCAATGTGACAGATTTGAATGACATTCTAACCTATTAACTACTCGAGACCACACTTTTTAATCACAAGACCACAAGAAATAAGAGTAGGAGACCATTCAGGATCCAGCGTCCCACCCAAGACTCCTTTGCCATTCAATAAGATCACGGATGATACTATCCATCAGATTTAGCTGTTTAAAAACTGTTCTGAAAATTCACTGAATTAAATTTATACATTAATCTGCAGGAAAAGAAAATTGACCTTGTGATTATGGTATTTATACCCATATTAATTCAGCTGTATTGCAGCAATTTAATAAGTCCTTTATCTAAAGTACTGTGTTAAAATTGACATTACTTTGCGCAGTTAGCGTTTGGTTCAATTGGGGTATCCTGTTTAGAAAAATACCAAGTTATTAAGTGACAGAAGCAGAAGCCCATCAGTTTAAACACTGTGGTCAGGAACCAAGAGTTCCAGCATTTGTTTTTAATTCATTTACAGAATGAGGGCATTGCCAACTAGGCAGCATTTATTGCCCATCCCTAATTGCCCAGAGGGCAGTTAACAGTCAACCATATTGCAGTGGGTGGGGAGTCACATGTAGGCCAGACCAAGTAAGGGTGGCAATTTTCTTCCTTAACGGACATTAGTGAACCAGATGGACTTTCTGACAATTGACTCATGGTCATCATTAGATTCTTAATTCCAGATACATATCGAATTCAAATTCCAGCATCTGCCATGGTGGATTTGAACCCAAGTCCCTGGAATATTATCTGTGTCTCTGAATTAACAGTCCAGCAATAATACCACCAGGCCATCACCTCATCGAATTAGTGAATTTTTGCATTTTCACTTATCAAGTGAGTTCTGAGCTCAATCCAAACTATTCCTTCCAGCACATCTCTGAAATTAGTTTGGGAAGTATTGCAAGAACTGCTGAACTCTCTTGCCAGTACTATGGTTTCATGGCCATAAAATTTGGAATGAGGAGCAATTATGTCTGGAGGATGCATGAAAATGACAGGCTGAATGAAGTTAATCCAAAATAGAGCAGTAAGCAAATTATTGATTGGACCAATACACCCATTATCTTTTTTCTCTGAAATTCACAAGACACAAATTCTGTAATTTATGCAAATATTAAAGATGACTACAGACAAAGACCATTCTGTCCATCTTAACTTATCCTTTTAAAAGAGAAATGTACAGTTTCCCCACTATACTTTCCAATGATGTGCCAATATTTATTTTTTAACCTAGTCTATACACTTGCTGGAGATTTCAAGCATTGAGTATTCATTTTGAGTGAAGAAAATTAGAGTTAAATTCTTATCAGTTTGAATACCTGATGCCTTGTCTACACTTATGGTTTATCTTGGAGTTATGAATATGATGTGGACTGAGTGTCAGACAATAGGGTGTATTGTTGAATGGTGATCTTTAGGACAGGAAGAATATTTGCAGTGGTGTTCCTCAGGATCTTCTATTAGGAAATTCTAACACCATAATTTACAAGGTAACCCAAGACTTTAGAGAGGTTGCAGCAAGATTTACTGGAATGGTTCCAGCTATGAGGGATCAGCTGTGCACAGTGGTACAGGAGTTCTGGGCTAGATCGGAGAAACTGTGGTTGTTCTCCTCAGAGAAAAGAAGCTTTGGAGCAGATTTGCTAGCATTGTTCAAAATCATGACAGGGCAGAAAGATGGAAGTGGTGGAAATGTTGAGAACCCAAGGACACCAATGGTAACATGAGGAAAAGCTCTTTTATGCAATGAATGACTCAAATAGTGATTGCACTACTTTAGGATATAGTGAAACACATATAAGTTGGTCAAAAGGGAACTGGATAATTAGCCGAACGGAAAATGCTTGAACAGCATTGAAGAAATAATAGTTGAGTTGCCTTTGCGGGGAACAGCACAGATACAATAGCTGAACAGTCTCCTTCTGGATTGAAACCACTATATAAATTGATGATTCGATACTCTGGTTTACTCTTTCTATCTTGTTTTTAATATCTTGTGTTCTTCTTCATGCTTCTTTATGTTTGAAAATTTATTATTTTGCTAATCTACACTCATAACCTGTTATTGGCAGTAGGCCTCACAGCTCTTCACTGCACTGTCTCCAGGGTTTGAATGTTTCCCTTGTGTCATGGACACCAGACATAGACTCAATAACCAGAGCACTATACAATGTTAGCAATAACTTCCTCTGAAGTATACTTACTGATTTTGCAATATGGTTCAGCATGCAGTTTGATTTGCTAATTGCTGCTCCACAGAGACTTGACATGTTAGCCCCCAGATCAATTTCAATCTCACTGCAGCAGTTTCTGCATTGTTTATAGGAGGTAATTTTCACCTTCACCATCTGGGTGGTAATCTGGCAGAATGGATCACCTGCCTGTTGTAGAATGTGCTCGATTTTCAAGTCATTGATTTCATCTGCCAGTTTAATGACTAGTTAAGAAAAGTGAAAATGATCCTCAAGGAGTGGGGGTGGGTAGGTTGCAGGATGGGAGGTGGGAGGTCCTTAGGATATAAATTTCCACTTGTGACAGAAATACAGGGAACTTTGGAGAAAGTAGCTACTTTAATTAGGAAAGAACAATGTGTCTCAGCGTTTAGTTGCATTTAGTATGTAGTTATACAAATTGATTATCAACCTGCAAATGCTCTTAACTCACATTGAGTAGACATTTGCTAAGCAACGTTGCTTAGTACAGAATAGTGCCCCTCAAACTGCCACCTCTCCTTTTAGATTAGCAACTTGATTCAGGAAAGAACAAGTAATGAAAAAGCGATACAATCATGTCGGACCAGATTTCCCAGTGAGAGCCCATCTCACACCAATTGCCACTCCAGTCCTAATGTCTGGCAAAAGAAGGGAGTGCCACATTTCTGAGAGGAGATTCTGCTCGGAGCCTCTCAGAAATGCAATTTTGACAATTCTTTCACAGTGTACAGAATATTGCAAACCAATCCCCATTTTCACATAGTCAGATGCTGTGTTCTGAAATGTAAATGGCCCGACAATCCCTTTGAAAGCTGCTGTCAAGCTGTAAGTACACAAGGTGAGTGTGACTGAGAGGCTACTGGGAAGGTAGGATGTCAGTTGGGTAGAGAAGATATGGTGCTAGGAAAATAGGGTGTCAAGTAGATAAAATCTGGGAAGGGTGTCAGCAAGAAATGGAAAAGGGTACCTTGGTAGAATATCAAATGAGTATGGGATCGAGTGCCAGATGTGTAAGTGGTAGGCTGCCTTTCAATTTTGGGGAGTCCATGGCCTCTTGGTACTATCACTGGATTGTTAATCCAGAGACCCAGATAATATTCTAGGAACCCAGGTTCAAATCCCACCATGGCAGATGGTGGACTTTGACTTCAATAAAAATCTGGAATTCAGAGACTGATGAACACCATTGTCGATTGTTGGAAAAATCCATCTGGTTCCTTAATGTTCTTTTCAGGAGGAATCTGCCATCCTTACCTGGCCTGGCCTACATGTGACCAGACTCACAGCAATCTGATTGACTCTCTACTGCCCCCTGGTCAATTAAAGATGGACAATAAATGCTGACCTGGCTGTGAATGAATAAACAAAGTAAGGTGACATCTGGGTAGGAGGTAAGGTATCTGGACAGTATGATGCCAAGTGAAAAGAGGGTACAATGCCAAGTGGGTAGTGTGCCAGGTTGCAAGATAAGGTAAGATAATTTAGGGCAGGTCATGGTGGATACAAGATATTGGATCTGATAGTAGTTGAGGGAGTGGTCAGAGGTGGGGTCTGGGTGTTTGTGTTTCAGGGTTTGTGGTGTTCAAATCCACTGGTGGTGAGGGCACAGAATGTTTGGGTTAGATCAGGTGCAGTGATGTGTGAGGCAGGGATGGGCCAATTCCAGTCAGTCTATTGCAGTGGAGAGGGGAGATGAGGTCATAGTCTAGGGAGTGTTCTGGAGGATGTGTAGGTGGGGTGTACATGAGGTAAATATGGGGTCAGTTTAATAGTTACTCAGATTAAAAAAGATTACTCAGGATCATGTATTTAATAGTCTAACTTTTCCTGAGTAACTCTTTATTTAATGTAACAAAATCAAAATTGCTGGAAAAACCCAGCAGGTCTGGCAGCACCTGTGGAGAGAAAGCAGAGTTCATTGTTCTGAAGAAAGGTCACTGGACCCGAAACATTAACTGCTTTATCTCCACAGATGCTGCCAGACTTGCTGAGTTTTCCCAGCAATTTCTGCTTCTCTTTTTTCTGATTTCAGCATCTGCAGTTCTTTTTTTTACTTAATGTGAATGAAACCCTTTGAAGTCTCCAGTTTAAATGAAGACTTTTCAAGGGTTCCAGGTATAGAGGGATTGCTCAGTAGGAAACTCAATTTCCCAAGCAACTCTTCCAGAGTCTGCTACATTGGGGATTCTGTCGAGTCTCCATGTACAACTCGTCCATGTACAACCTTAGAATAATGTAGCAGAAAATCTGTGCCATGCTTTGTCTGCTTCATATAACCTCTAGATATGGGTAAGTTTAAGCATATAAACAAGGGTCATTGAAATTAGTAAGATATAAAGCATTTTCAGATCTGGATTGCTTACACATCATCTTGCAAAGTAGTTTCATTTTAAATCAATGCACTTTGCATCTTAGTTAAATCAGCTCATCAGTATCCAAGTTTAAGTAGATGCAATGAACACATTTAACTTGAAAGTTATTATATTGTCACCACACATTAAAATGAGTTTATGTGGACTCACTTTATGTTGGCTGATATAACTGTGCCCTTCAAATTCTCGAAGTATACATGTGGGTAATGATCAAAAAACATTTGTATTGTATCAAGTTCCACATATGCTGCAGAGGCATGCCGAGAAAGGCTGATATGCAATGTTTACATGATGTTTAAGTGCAGTAAAGATATGTCAGTATGGGAAACCTACTGTCTGACTGCTCTTTTGTACCTTTCCCTGCTCAAGTTGCTTGTAGTAGCTGTGTAAAGGAAAGCTATAAAGCATATTCCAAATTGAAAGAAAATGACTCCTTTGTAACTCACATGAAATCTTTTAATAACAGTTGTATTTAGTAGTCCAACCATTATCTCCAATGATCATTTCAATCAACCAGTGAACATATTATGGCACCAACACTACTGGTCCAAAACCAACAACTCCAGATTAGCAAGGACATTTAGAGTTTGCTGTCAGTGATTCTAGATTTTTCCCTGAAACCTTTGAAAAGGTTATACCTTTTCGAACGAGGTATAACTGGACTTTAATAGTATACTAATTTCATAACTATTATTCAACACCCTCTCTGGCCCTGAAAAGCTAATTACATATGTGTGGAGTGCTAAGTGTTTCCACTATGATATGAGAAGATTTTTATGATAATCATTGTTTTCTTAATGATTTCATCATGATGTTTGGTTTCTATCTAACCCTGTTTTGTAGTCCTAATTTTTATTCACAATGTGTAAAATTATATTACAAAATGAATGATAAATAGTGTTTTTAAGTTCTTGTCTGTGAGAACTCTTCAATGTGACTAACTGCCTGTATTCAGATGTCTAGTGTCCCTTAACGTCGTGCCAAATCTATGCTGATGTTGGGAAAGGGAAAATTCACATCAGTAGACCTTGAAATGACCATGTGAGGAGGGGTGATCGGCAGCCATCGTTTTCACCCTTTCAATCACATCAAATATTTTTCCTTTTTATGTGGCTATCACACTTCCATTATACTTCATTAGCCAGAACAAAAATGGAGAGTCAATTCCAAAGTTTTGTTGAGGGAAAGAGTGGAGTTTTATTACAAATCAAACACAAGAAAATAAAAGAATGAAACATGAAATGCAGTTATGAAAATGGGTCAGAACTGTAAGATACTGCAGACACTTTAAAATGTTAATTCCAACGTGTGTGATTTTTTTAAAAAAGCTCAAAAATGACTACAGAAGTAAATTATGCGGCTGACTGGGGATAGAGAGAGAGGTCAATGGCATGGATGCAAAAGGAAATTCAAACAATAGCTCTTCAAAGGGATTTGGGGGGAAGAGGCACATCAACAAAATCTCTTGGGACTACAAAGATATTAAGGGTTTGAGAAACTCCTGTTCATCTGCAAGCCAGCCATTGTGGATTATGTCCCAAACTGCAAACTGAGTTGTTACCTTTGAAGAACATACAAGGATAGGGGTTAAAAAGTCAGTTTCAACTCAACTGGAGTGTACTTTTTGGCTAAACATTCTCAGGTGTACCAGTAAGGGTTCAAGTATTAGCATGATGGAATGTCATACTCAAAGTACAACTCCTAGTCATACATGTGATGCAGATAAAGAAAGACTGTCTCTTACCATGACAACTGACAACCTAGCAGAAGGAAACAGAACTATCACTCTGAATGTTGAAGTTCAATCACAATTGAAAGGAATCAGAACTATAGAATTTCAAGCTATCTGCAAAATTAAAGATTATGAAATTGATTGTCAACTATCATCTAACCCAACATTACTCGCAACCAGCACTGCAATGGCTGTAATTTTCAAGCGTCCACTCTTTGCAGATACTTTGATACTTGTTCAATTTTTATCCTTTGAATTCACTTTTTATTTCTGATTGATGCGTAAAAGTCTTCTCACATTTAGAAATTAATCGACTCACTCTTTTTGTTAATTCAAGAAAGCCTAGATAAATTGGCTCCTTTTTAAAGCATTCATCTATTTGGTCTGGGAGAAAGGTATGTGAGAAATAGTGTAATTTATCACATTATCTTTCTTATAAAAAGAATTTTACTTTCAAAGTAGTGGCATTTTTGGTGTTAGTCTACCTTTTCTTAAAGAGATTTATTAATTATCTAGATGAGTCTTTTGAAAACCATGATTTGAAATCAGTATTTATCAGAGAGCAGATGAAAGAAGATCTCCTGAAGTGTTCATGGAAATTTGCTGTTATTGTATGGGTTTACAATGGAAGATGAAAAAACCAATAAGCCATTAGCTTATTAGAAGCTAGGTTATGAAATATAAAAGCTTCCAAATTCAGTTTAAAGGAGACCTGACTGAAATCAGACGTAAGAATAGTTCTCCTACTAAAATGACTATGCGAGCCCCGTTAAAAAGAATATGGCACCTGAGTGCAAAGGATCAGTTTGTAAAAATCTTCAGGCCAGGAGTATTTAATCAAAAATCTGCAATTGTTATTGAAAGTTGTAAGTCTCAGCTGTGTGAGGATTCAAGGAAAAGACTTCACAACTTACTGCACCAGAATTGAGGCAAAAACTAAGTCAATGGTTTTTGAATAACTGTAAAGTAATGGTGTTGAGGAATTGATGGGACTTTATTTTGCTGAGTGTTTTGAACTCATTCATAATGCATAATCTATGGATAACTTTGTCTTATAACTTTTTTATTTTCCTTGTGTAATTAAGAATAAACTTTTGGTTTGTTGTTAAAACTGTATCTGCATCATTGTGTGTCTTTATGTTTCAGTGAATGATTGCCACATGAAATTTTTTAAAAATGATCTATCAAGCAAGCTTTCATTTTAGGATCTGACTTGACAATAGTAAAGTCGGGTGGGATCATTACAATATGCACAAGGGAAGGGATCTGTTTTTAAAATAAACATTATATATCAACCAATCAAGGAACGTGGGAATAATGGGGGTCCAGTTAATCCCTCCACGACAGGAGCTTAACAGTTTGAAGTATCCAGTTTAGAAACAGGATGAATTGGGGAACCCTGTCTGAGCTCTGGTTGTACTAGTTCACAGATACAGGCACAGGCAATAAAGTTTGAAAAGAAAGAGGATGGGGAAATGGATATCTAGTACAAACAAGGATAATTAAAGTAGATGTAGTTGTAGCTGTAAAGTATACTTAAGGATTCAAGAAGAAAATTACTCAAGTCCAATTGCTTTGCTGCTGTCTTGTTTTCTCCATACTGGTGAAGCTCCATATGTCGTGTCATGCTTAGTGAGTAGTTACTGGTGTTCCAGGTTCCTCTTCATTGGCTAGTTTCTGAACTTGAGAGAGATTGAGATAGACAGGAAGAACTTGTAGTAGCCCTGCTATTATCAAACCATGTTGCTTTCTTCTTCTTTGTTCCTCAAAGTTATACAGCTGTAAAATATATAGTTCCTTTGTACATTCTGGTGCATGTGACATTGATTCATTTTGATCCAGATCATTGTAGGCACTCTTTCATTTTTAAATAAGAAATTATCATGCCAGCGTGAGTAAAACTAGAGATGCAAATTTCTGATGCCTCCTTGAATTTCAATGTCTATTGATTAGAATGGGCATTTTGATGCAACTAATATCATAGGGATAAATTGCACATGAAATCTATCTGTTTCAAGAGGGCCAACATCATCCCTGTGGCTAAGAAGGCTCATGCAGTCAATGACTACCACCCAGTGGCCCTAACTTCGGTGGTCATGACATGCTTTGAAAGACTGGTTATGGCATTAGTCAACTCCAGCCTCCCTACTATTCTTGACCTATGCTAATTTGCCTTTCGGACTAACAGATCCACATCAGATGCCATATCGTTTGCCCTTCACTCCTCCCTAGAACATCTTGATACCAAGAACAGCTATGTAAGAATCCTACTCATTGACCACAGTTCAGCCTTCAACACTTCAGCCCCTTGAGACTGATTACTAAACTTAGTGATCTCAGACTAAGCCCCACACTCTGCAACTGGATCCTCAGTTTCCTGACCCACAGGCCACAATCAGTGAAAATTGGAGACAATATTTTGTTCTCATTAACACTCAACACTGGAGCTCCCCAGTGGTGCATTCTCAGCCCCTACTGTACTCACTGGATACCCATAGCTGTGTCATAAAATACCAGACTAATGCCATTTACAAGTTCGCTGATGACACCACCATAGTCGGTCGAATCTCAGATGGCGACGAAACAGAATACAGATGGGAGATGGAAGACCTGGAAAAATGGTGCACTGAGAACAACCTAGCTCTCAATGCCAGCAAATCCAAGGAACTTATTATTGACTTTCGGCCGGATGTTACTCATGCCCCCCTACACATTAACAGCACAGAGGTGGAAGGAGTGGAGAGTGTCAAGCCCCTGGGAGTGGTCATCCACAACAAGCTTTCTTGGACTCTTCATGTGGACGCACTGGTTACAAAGGCCCAACAACGTCTATTCTTCCTCAGGCAGCTGAGGAAATTTGGCATGATGGCGAATACCCTTGCCAATTTTTATAGATGCGCCATCGAAATAATTCTGTCTGGATGTATCACTACCTGGTATGGCAACTGTACCATTCAAGATCGGAGACGGTTACAGAGAGTGGTGAACCCGGCCCGGATAATCACAAAGGCGAACCTCCCATCTATAGAATCCATCTATCAAGGAAAGGCCATCAGCATTCTTAAATATCCATCCCACCCTGGCAATGTTTTCTACAACCTTCACCCTCAGGGAGAAGGTACAGAAGCCTGAACACATGCACCAGCCGGTTCGTAACAGTTTCAACACTACTGTTGTTAGAATACTGAATGGACTGCCAAACTCTTAACATTCGCCTGTACACGTGTTTTTTTGTTTTTGCTGCTGTTTACCTATAATTTACTATCTATGCTACTTAACTATGTGATCTGCCTGCATTGCTCGCAAGACAAAGCTTTTCACTGTGCCTCAGTACACATGACAATAAATAAATTCAAATTCAAATTCAAATTGAATTTCTAAGACTTGTCAAATGATCACAGTATCCATTCTGAATCAGTCATGTCCTGTCTTAGTGCCAGTAAGTAACTTAAATTTTTATCATTGCAACCAGTATCCAGGAGAGATTTCCAACTTAGTATAGTTTCAGATGGATACAACAAATTGTTTAGTCCCCAGGTGATGAAATATGAATTTGCTCCCCTTTTATCTTGACCCCTAAGTTGATTGTAACAAGTTTATTCTAAAAAAGGATCCTTCTGTCATTGATGCATTTCTCCTAGACCAACTGAATTTATGTTTGAAAAGGAACTAATGTAATTAAGCTTTATTTAAGACAGAGACAGATAGGTTCTTGATTGTCAAGGGTTATGGGGAGAAAGCAGGAGAATGGGGTTAAGAAACGTATCAGCCAGGATTGAAGGGTAGAGCAGACTCATGTGAATCATTCCTGATGATCAGCTTATGCTCAAAATGTCAACTCTCCTGTTCCTCAGATGCTGCCTGACTGGCTGTGCTTTTCCAGCACCACAATTTTTTGACTTTGTTTTCTAGCAAGCTCGCTTCTAGCACTTGGAGCAAGACAGACCTTTTACTTGCAGAGCAGGGATGACTAGTGTGTAGTTCTTTCACTGCAGCATTCACAGCCACTGGTGTTTTAACCCAGATAGCATATAAACCACAGGTCACCACTACACCTTCTCCATTAACAGATCTTTTCCTGCTGGCTTATTCAGGCCAGGTTATGGTTGGTTTTTAACTCATTTTTGTATATTCCTAGAAAAGCAAAACACAATAAATATCTGCAAGAGGTGTCTTTTTATAGAGAGGGGAAGATTGTTCCTTTGTAATTTCCTCTCTCGCTCTCTCTCTCTCTGTTTAAAGCTTTCCTGACACTTTATATTTGTGAATTCCAAGGATCTCACATAAGAATTTGCCAGTCCATGCTGAATTTACATCCACAGCCCTAAATAGCAGTAATCCTTTTTAAAAAGATGCATTTTGGAACTAAAAATTAAAAATGTCTGCAATAGTTCAGTGTTCTGATCTATCATCGTGACAGTTAACTGGGAGAGATTGACTCCGAAGAGAGTTTGCACGCATGCGTGTGTGACTAGGAATTTTGGCATTCCCTTCCTCACTTCTTTTAAGAATGGGTAAAAAACTGGCACATGAAGCTTTTTGCTCACCACTTGTCAGTTCTCATACCTATTGTCTTTGGAAGGAAGACAAAACTGGGACAAATAAAATGAAGATTGCTTTTCTATCAGAGACAGTGCAGAAAGTGTTGAAATGTGTCCACAGGGTCACTGTTATCACACATACAGAATTTTCAGTGTTAAGTTATCATTTTAGGCAGCAAGTAGAGAGCACAGATGATTTCCCACAGTAAATCAAATGGTGAGTCACTGCAGACCATGATCAATACAGAACTATTCTTGACTAACAAGGGAGTTAAAGGTTATCTGTGGATGGGCATGTAGGGGGACAGGAATGTGGAGTTAAGATCACAACAGATCAACCATAGTCTTACTGAGTGCTGGAGGAATGAGCTTGAGGAACAAAATGACCCTCCAGTTCTTAATGTGTATGTTTGTATGTAGCACAGTAAAAGGTTTGGGAGCAGCTCGTGGTAGAGGGAAGGATCTGTTTGAAGCAAAACATTCATTTTAAAATGAATGCAAGGAAGCTTAAAAAGGAAGAAGAGAAGTCTCAAAACTTTTGAGACTGGGAAATTCATAGTAGAAGTAGAGATTCTAAAGGGGAAGTGGATTAATTCTTGAAAAGAGGAAAGAAAAAATGTTGTGGCAAATGAAATTATCAGAATGGAACTAAGTAGTTGGCTCCTTTAAAGAGTCTACACAAATACAATGGGCCAGATGCCTTATTCAGTTGTGTAGAATTCTATCAATCCATATTTCAGTTCACTCCCTTTCCCTAAGAAAAAAAAAGTTGTAACATATACTGAAAAGTGAGCTCTTTATGGTTATTATTTAACTGTTCACATTCAGTCAGTAATCATGCATTCACGTATCCTTTTGCAAAACTATTCAGTGAGTAAGTCAATTGCTTTCACGTAATATATTTGCATTGAAATTTAAGATTTTTAAATATGCAATTCAACAGATTACTGAAAAAATAAACATATTTTGAATTTTGACAAATTTATTTTATGCCCAAAGTAACATTCAGGAGCGCCTTTATGGTTAGAGCACAGGTTGATAAAAATTGAAATTCTACATAAATTTATACAAACTTAAATATGTAACTCTGGCACTGATCTGCTGTTGTGGGTTATAATTCATTGCTTGTACCAGTTTTGACATGAACAGGAAACACACCAGACTTATTTCAGCAACTCACTAAGACTGTTTCGACAGCACCTTCCGAGCTCATGATCATCTGGAAAGGCAGCAGATGCATAGGAACACCACCACTTGCAAGTTCAGTTTTCACGCCACATATTACCCTAACTATCTTGCCATTCCTTCACTGTCACTGCATTAAAATATTTGAATTCTCTTCCTAACACCACAGCAGGTGCCCCTATGTCCCACCAACTGGAGCAGCTCAAGAAAGCAACTCATTTCCTTCTGATTCAGCAGAAAGATTCACAGGTCAAAATGACACAAAATGTGCATACTCAAAGTGGATTTGGATGAGTGTATTAGATTAGGCTTTTTCTACCAAACAATGCCTGTTTGGGAGAAAATACCATAGCCGGAATGTTATTGGATTGGTATTCCGAAGTTCTGAACTAACGATGGAGACATAAGTACAAATACTACCAAACCAGAGTGAAGAAGTTTAAGTTCAGCTGATCAATTAATCTGGAATTAAATGCTAGATTCATGAATATTGCACCATCTGGTTAAGGAAGAAAATCTGCTGCTCTCACCCAGTCGTGTCTACTCCAGACTTGTAGCAATGTGGTTGAACCCTTGCTACCCCCTGAAATGGCCTAGTAAGCCACTTAGTTTATCAAACCACCACAGGATAATCCAACAAACCTTCAGTGTCACTGTGACAAAAAACTGCACCTCCCTTTTAACACAGGAGCTATACCAAAACCACTGGGACTCCAGCATTTCAGGATGACAGTTCACTACCACCTTCTCAAGGGTATTTAGGGATGGATGGCAAATACAGGCCTTGCCGCTGCAGTGAATAAATTACGCAGCATCTTTCACATCCCAGAGCATTCCAACATACTTCACAATAATTATTTGCTCTGCAAATGGAGTCCTGGTTTATCACCTGCTGCTGGTTACCTTGGAGAGATAGTTCTGGGCTTCCTATTGAAAGACTGCCTTTATTTGAGTTCTTTTACAGGCCACTTTGAAGGTCATTGTAAGCCAACTCTACAGAATGGGAGGAACTAGAACTCATAGTCCAGACCAAACAGTAGTGCTACAATCCCTGCTTTTCTAGGACATTAATGAACATTTGCATTGGTTATGCCAACTGACAGCTTTCAATGCAGTATTCTTTCTGGTGCCAGCCCACAAATGACAAGATTTGTTGAATTCTGTTTTACAACCTGCCCTGATGAGATGTGAACTTATGACCTCTCATTGCCAGCCAAATTCCGAAAGCACTACATGACCATACCAAGACTTCTTTTTGAAATGTAGTCACTGTGCTTTGGAAACAAACACAGCGAAGTTGACAAAAATACAAAGTCTCACAGACTGTAATTGAGAGAACTGATCAGGTTATTTGTTTATTTAATCATAGTTTTTGAGGGTCAAGTAGCATTTGGAGACTTGTTTTGGCATCCTTGGGAGGATGAGCAGGTAGCCTTTTGGGGGTAAATGTCTGGGATCAGAGATCTTTAAGAGGGGGAAATCAAGTGACTTTTGAATTGTTAACTGTGGAGAAGACTGCATTTAAAAAAAAAATCATGGATAGTGCATATCTTTGGTCAAGGCAGGATTTATTGCCTATGCCTAAATGCCTTTGAAATGAATGGCTTGCTGAACCATTTCAAAGTGCAATTAAGAGTCACCCATTATGTCCTCGATCTAAGGTCATGTTTAGGCTAGGTAAGGATGGCAGATGTCTTTCCCTAAAGGGCATCAGCCAACCAGGTGAGTATGCACAACAATATGCATATGGTCTCTATTAGACTAGCATTTTAAGTCTAGAATTTTATTGATTTCAAATTTGCCATCTGCCATAATAGGATAGAAACCTATGCTTCCAGACAATTAATTTGGATTGCTAGCCCAATGGAATTGCTATTATGCCACAACCTCCTCGAAAAGGTGAAAGGTAAATCTAAAATATCATTACATCCCTTAGAACTGCCCAATGTGTCAAGGTCTGTCAGGAAGTTCGAAGATATGGCAAGATCCGTCAACCTTTCAAGAAATGTCAAAAACCTGCCATCAAAACAATGACCTGTCAAGAAGTATCAATACATCAATTGATGTCAAGACCTTTTAAACATGTCAAATAGTCAAGAATTTTCAAAGTGTGTTCTACGAATTAGAATACTTTTCTCAATAAAGTGTATTATATAACTATAGAGCTTTAGGTGAATGTTAGGTGAGATGGTATGGTAGATAAAAAGGAAAGGGTAGTGGGTAGGAGCAACCATTAATTTGGCATGGGGTTATGGGTTCCATGGAATCTATGGGCTATGAGTAGATGGGCAGAGGTGGCATGTGTTATAACAGACCATGGGTCTAGAAAGAGTGAATTTGGTGGCACAGATGATACAGATGAAGGAAAATGTGGGGGAAAGGTTGGAGATTTTTTTTTAATCCAATTTTTTGCAGTCCTGAGACAGGATTTACGTATAGTCCTTGGTCCTTGGGAACTGGCAACCTTCCCCCATTGCCTGGTCTGACTCCCAAACCAACCTGATCTTTACTTCACCTTCACTCTGAGACTGTGATGGGGAAGTGCAGGTGGCCATTTTTAAAGGTTAGGTGCATGGAGGTGGAAATTCTCCCTCCACATTGCAGCCCACACAAAAATTATAATCTTGGCTGAAACTGTGTTCAGTGGATGATGAAATACAGTTGTAAATTCATAGCAGATGTGTGTCAGATATGAGAATGCAAATTAATTACTTTGTAACTAATTGGATAACTGTTCCTTTAAGCATATTAGTGAACAGAAACAGGTGATTTAGTCCAACCTGTCGATGCTGATGTTTTCCTTCCATTAGAGATTGTTCATGTTCTGCTTCATCTTACTTTCACAGCAAAACCCTATTGTTTCTCATTCGTATGTTTAAATAGATTCTCTAAAATATATCCACATTATTTTCCCCAACCATTCCTTCAGATTGTGAGTTCAATATTTTCATCAATCTGGGTATGGTTTCTTCTGAATTCTCGACTTGATTTCTTGTTGATCATCTTGCATTGACGGTCTCTAGTTTTTGTCTTCCGTACAAGAGGAAACACTTCCTCTGAGTTTACTTTTTGGAAATATTTCATGGTCTTAAAGACCTCGATTAGGTTACTTTCTCTTTCCAAGGGAAACGGGATCTAAGCTGCTTACCCTATTCTGATAGGTAACCTAGAGGTAAGTCATCATCTTTGCAACTATTAGTTGAACAGCTATTAGAACAAAGTACTTAACTTGGTAAAGTCATGTCAAGAGAAATGGCCAAAATGGAAAGCAGACTGTATTGATATTGTAGCATGTGAAGACATTCATGTTGAGTATGCTCAGAACAAAATTGTTTTATTTAGCAGGAGTCAGTAAACCCATCATAAAATAAGCAATAATATTAATGCTCAGCTGAATAAATCGGCATAGAATTGTATTAGAAGATTTCTGATATACATCATTTAGGCTGGAGACTGATTTTAATTGCAGTTACATTGAGTAGCATTGTCAGTGGATGCTCTAATATTTCCAACCCAGAGATTTAATACAAGGTCTCTAGATCAATTTACTTTTTCAGAGATAGTTATTAAATGGGTTTAATCATGGTTATGTATTTCTTTGGATAGTGGTTTGATTTGTTGCATCAAACAAAATTAAAGAAAAATCATTTGGCACTGTCCCACTTACAATGACGTCAGTCAACAATCTTGCTAAATTAAGATTATTTCTTTCAAGGAATGTAGATGAATCACTGGGAAGCAGTTAACCTAAACCTAGACTTTATTTGCTATGCTAAACAACATTAAAAGGTCAAATAGATATTGTGCTGTAAATTTAAGAACCTTTGCACATCTTTGCAATTTACAAGAGATAAATATTGCACAGACTATTCAAAAAACTCTTCTTTGTTACCATTTCACTTTTTTAATGATATAAAATCTGGCATTGAAGATTCCACTATCATTGAAGACAGCAGTTTTTAATAAAAATCATTCAAAGATACATAATGGAGAATTTATTACTTTGGTATTAATGCTATGAGTATGCTATTTTCACAGATAGTACATGTAATATTCTATCTCAATGAGCATAAGTCATCTATAGCCCTAATAAAAATATTCAATTTCTGTTTTCTTTTAGATAAGTCAACAATGGATTATGTGAGGTTTTGCTCTTCATACAATACTGCTCATACTACAAAAATGTGAATAGTATGGAAATTCCACTGTCTTTATAGTTTAGTGATAAACAAACATCTCCTTCTGTATAATCTTCACCATCCTTGCAATATTTTGTGGTCAGATTTGGCTGCCTGACAAAATTGTAGACAAGTAATCAATGTAAAGAAGATTTATCTGTTGGCCGTTTACAGTTTTTTCATTTGCAAATCTTGCCCTCGTTAATTCTTGTAGTAATTTTTGGCATTCAGGCCAAAGAATTAAGGGTTAATTCATGGAAGCACCAGGTCAGTAAATCTTACCTTATATGTGTGTCATTCTTCTCCTGCATGTACAGAATGTTCTCTATTTTAGAAAGGCTTCTTCTTTAACGGAATCCCTGGCTCCAGCGCTGTCATAATAAAAGATTGTCTTTCCATGAAAAGGCTTCTATTCATGCTTGTTTGTCAGGAAAGTAAAAAATTCAAATGGAAATTGTTGGCAATTGGATCGAGATAGACCTGGACATGCCAATTCCTTACTTGAAATAGATCTGATTTGCCAACATTCATTCTGCACACGAGACCCCACACAGCGCCAGATCCGTTCAGTCCCAGCATATCACGCATATAATTTAGTATCTTGACCATAGGCTTTTACTTGTCTAAGCATTTTTGTATTTAAAGTCCTTCAGAGAATTTAGCGACAGAAAAGTGGCTACAGCGAGCTTGGCTCTATTCTAACAGAACAAAATATTTACTTTCAAACTCATCTCATGACCTTTTATTTGAATGTTCAATGTAACACACTCTGTTTATAATGGAGTAGGTAATTTTTCTTTTCTACTCCGACTTTAACAAGGGTTACGTAAACAGAACAGCCACAGACATGATAAACACCTGTGCAAAAAAAGAATTGTTTTAGATGAACAACTTCCAGCGGCCTGGAGTTCACTGGCAGGGGATCAACTGAAAATTCCTCCAGGATTTTGCATGGAAAGTATCACTGTTCAATTCAACATAATTTTAACATCGCCTTTGTTCTATGTTGACAGGATTCTCAGAGCATCACTTACCTGTTCTATGTCTTGCATGGCTGTGTTTCTTGATTTAAAAGATGGAATCTCTCAAATTTTCTTTAGCTTACACAAAACATTTTGCATTAATGTTAATATATTTTAAGGCTCCCTACCCCATTGAAGGCTAAGTTGGTATTTTATATCTTCAATATGACTATATTGATGGAGAACAAACTCTTCCCAGGAGAAAGTGAGGACTGCAGATGCTGGAGATCAGAGTTGAGAGTGTAGTGCTGGAAAAGTACAGCAGATCAGGCAACATCCAAGGAGCAGGAGAATCGACATTTCAGGTGTAAACCCTTCATCAGGAACGAGGCTTGTGAGCCAAGTGGGTAGAAAGATAAATGGGAGGGGGTGGGGCTGGGGAGAAGGTAGCTGGGAAAGTGGTATGTAGATGAAGGCGTGGGTGAAGGTGATAGATCGGAGAGGAGGCTGGAGTGGATAGATGGGAAGGAAGATGAACAGATAGGACAGGTCAAGAAGGCGATGCCAAGTTAGAAGGTTGATTCCAGATAAGGTGAGGGGACGGGAAATGAGGAAACTGGTGAAATCTACATTAATCCTGTTTGGTTGGAGGGTCCCAAGGCAGAAGACCTTAACAAACACTTCCAAGGCAAGGGAGTGAAATCATTGGAATAAAGCAGGTAGACATCCTCACTAAGTTCCATTATCTTACTTCATCTCGAAAAAGACAAAAGATTAAAACTTCACCTGCCAAATCCAAAATATGTTTTGCCTGTCCAGCTGCTGCTGCCTGAGACTTCCAATCCCTGATTTATATCACACCGACATAAATCTACCTCATCCTTGACATGGCCTAACATCTGGAGAAGAGACAGGGATATGAAGTATCGATTGAAGATCTTTCAGGCCTACAGGTCACACCTCAGCAGTCTAGACCATCTGATAACTAGAAGCCCTGATCAAACGTTCTTTTACTCATTCACGAAATATAAGCTATGCCAGCATTTATTGCCCATCCCTAATTATCCAGAGGGTGGTTAAGGATAGTTAAGAGTCAACCTACATTGCTGTGGGTCTGGAGCCAGACCATGTAAAGATGGCAGATTCTTTCACTAAAGGACATTAAGGAGGCAAATTGGTTTTTCTGACAATCAGCAATCAATTCACGGTCATCATTAGACTCCTAATGCCAGATGTTTTTCATTGAATTCAAATTCCAACATCTGCTATGGCAGGATTTGAACCCAAGTCCTCAGAACATTACCTGCGTCTCTAGATTAACAGCTGAAAATGTGTTGCTGGAAAAGCGCAGCAGGTCAGGCAGCATCCAAGGAGCAGGAGAATCGACGTTTCGGGCATGAGCCCTTCTTCAGGAATTGTTAATCCCTAGATTAACAGTCCAGTGATAATACTACTAGGCTGTTGCCTCCCCTGTGCAGTGAGGAGATTGGCAAACATTAAGTTACCATCAGCTTGTCCCTGGGATTCACTTGGAATCCTACATTATCATCATCCAAAGTAGCCCACAATGCCATGCTGTTTAGATACCTCATGCAATTGGGAACACAGCTAATAGGAAAAAGAGTTGGGAGTAAAGGAACAGCTCTTCCCCTCAAGCAAATGACTGACCTAGGCTTCCACTTGATCAAGTTCCACCTACCCCTCTGAAAAGCACTGAATTATCCAGGTAAGATAAAATAAATGATGATCCATAATGATGAAACTCTGTCTCTTGCTGACCTGGTTAACTGAATGATTCTGCAAGGGTTGAGGATAGTTGGTTCTATATGCCATCTCAACATCACTACATATTGTTTGCAGCATAATGTGACCATGGTAGTAAGGATTACGCTAATGTCTCATCAAAATTTATAAATGTGGCACTAACCAGGCACAACAAAATACTAAGATCAGTTAGTTAAAAGATTAAAAGCAAAATACTGCAGTTGCTGGAAATCTGAACCAGTCACAGAAAACATTGAAGAAACTCAACAGATCTGACAACATCATTGGAAAGAGAAACAGAGTTAGTATTTTGAGTTCAGTGTAACTCTTTCAGAGTTCATGCATTATTTGTGTCTATTGTAGTTAAAGGGTTTTTGACTTTTTTTTAAAAATTGCTGTATCATGAATTATCAACATTCTTTGTTCCATTTTCCAAACATAAATATTCTCTTTTTTTATAGTATCAGATGATTTTGTGATGTCCTTAAACTTCCTGAACTACAATAGATAATATTTTCTCCTCCACATGAAATGTGAACTGGAAACACATTTAAGCAAATTCATTGATGAGGATACACTGGTGATCAGCAATGCTGTCCACTAACAGATTTAGAATGAGCTGGGCCAGGATCTGCTTAGAAATGGGACTAAAACTTATAAGGATGAGCTCTATTGGAAATAAATGGACATTGTGTAAAATCTGATGATTCTCGACCTACTGGATATGTGGAACTATTGAGTCAGTGATGGCAGTTGGCCAAGGTTATAAAATGTAAGATGTAAAACCGGAGTCTTCTTCAGTTTTTCTCAATGATCTTCTGGAGAGCCAAGAGCTCAGGGAGAATGTTTGTAAATGCCTTCCTCAGGATATGAAGAGTGTAGAGTCAGCAATATACTCTAGTCTCTGGAAAGCATAGGTTTGATCGGCCAATTAATTTTTCTCTTTTCATGCTTTTACATAAAATTCACAGAGAACCATTGGGTCTTTGTAGTCAAACAGATGATAGCAAATAAGCAGGCTTTTTTACATCCTGGCCCTTTAGCTTCATGGAAGAAATAAACAGAGGAGATATACAATGGACTGCTAATTCACAATCATAGAATTTCAATAATTACACAATGTCAAAATTAGCACCAAAACATGTCACTGTGGATGGAATTGTCTATGTGCTTCAGTTGACCAAAGACTATAAATTATGAGCACGAAATGTTAAATGCCAACTCCTATCTCGTGAAGCTATCTCAGTCAATCAGATACAAAAATACACAATTTATCTTGTCTATCTATTTACCCTTGGTATGGCAGGAAGTTTGGTTGCTTTATTAAGTGGTTACATTTTGTTGGTCATTGGAGTAAGTATTCAAGCTCGTTCTTTTAATCTATAAGACAAACTTTACATGTGGGTTTGAAAAAATACCTTACTAGATGGGACAGATCTTTTATATCTATTCAGAACAATCTTTTCTTACTGTAATCAGTGCATGTATTGCATTCTTTCAACAAAATATATAGAATAAGAAACAGGTGTTATTGCAACAGAAATGGAAGAATAATTATCAGTAAAGTAACAAAGAAAATAGAAAGAAGATGTAAATCCAGCACTAAATAGGGCTTGGTGATTATAATGTGACTCTGTCTTTGTTTCCTGCTATAAGACACAGATCTTTACATTCATAAGTTTGGAATCAATACATCTTCATTTATCTGGTCTCTTCTTATGAACTTTAGGTTCTCTGGATTTCAATATCCACTACCAAAAGTGGCACTGGAATCACATTATAACTGATACACTTTAAAAGTTCGCCCTTTACAAACAGTGTCTCCAATTCGTCAAACATGTTATAGCAAATTTGTAATAACAAAATGCACGTTATAACAGATTGACCTGTATTCCGATCCATTTCCCTGCCCATCCCTATCAGTGTTTCAGAAAGACCATTCCCTCTGTGACTCCCTTGACAGATCCACCCTCTCTACCAGCTCTCACCCCACTCCCTGCAAACTCCCCTGCCATTGCTGAAAGTGCAAAACCTGCATCCACACATCTCCCTTCATCTCTATCCAAGGCACCAAGCCATCCTTCCACATCTAACAGAAATTTACCTGTACTTCCACAAATGTCATCTACTGTATCTGTCGCACCCGATGTGGTCTCCTCTACATCAGAGAGACAGAATGCCAACTTGCGGATCATTTCAGAGAACATCTCTGGGACACCTGCACTAACCAACCCCAATGCCCCTTGGCTGAACACTTCAAGTCCTCCTCCTACTCCACCAAGGACATGCAAGTCCTGGGCCTGCTCCATTGCCAAACCCTTACCATCCGATGCCTGGAGGAAGAATGCCTCATATTCTGCCTTGGGACCCTGCAACCACATGGGATTATTGTGGATTTCACTGCTTTCCTAATTTCCCCTCCCTCCACATTATCCCAATCCCAAGCTTCCAACTCTGCACCATCCTCTTGACCTGTTTATTGTCTTTCCCGTCTATCAGCTCCACCTTCCTCTCTGACCTACTACCTTCTCCCTCACCTTCATCTAGAATCATAGAATCCCTACACAGGGTGGAAACAGGCCATTTGGCCCAACAAGTCCACAAAGAACCACCGAAGAGTAACCCACCCAGACCTATTCCCCTAACATATTACGTACACTTCCCCTGACACCGAGCCTACACATCCCTGAACACTATGGGCAATTTAGTATGACCAAGTCACCTGACCTACACATTTTTGGATTGTGGGAGGAAACCGGAGCACCCGGAGAAAACCCATGCAGATACGGGAGAATGTGCAAACTCCATACAGACAGTCGCCTGAGGCTGGAATCGAACCCGTGTCCCTGGTGCTGTGAAGCATCAGTTCTAACCACTGAGCCACTGTGCCGCCCCAATCTACCTATTGCATTCTCAGCTATCTTCTCCCCAGACCCCATCCCCCCCTCCCATTTATCTCTCGGCCCCTCGGCCCACAAGCCTCATCCCTGATGGATTCTCCTGTTCCTTGGATGCTGCCTGAGCTGCTGTGCTTTTCCAGCACCACACTCTCAACTCTGATCTCCAGCATCTGTAGTCCTCACTTTCTCCCTGTATTCTGATCTACCACTAGCTGTCTACCAAACGAAGCTAACCAGTTCCCAAGTAGACTGAATAGCTTTTAAAAAATATAAATGTGAGTGGGAGATCTCCAGATCCATTTGCTCTTTTGTCAGCTACTTTACCAAAGAGTGTCACTGTCATAAAACATGTGTAAAAAAAATCAAAGAATTACTAATTATAATGAATTATTTTGTTTTTATGGACTGCTGTTTTAATTTTTTTGCTTAAATTAAAATGGGTTTGCTGGACCCAGGAATGTGAGAGTCTTGAATGAACATAAGAATTAATGCTCAACCATATCAATCTGAATTTAATTGATTTTTTAAAATAACAATGTAGTTTGAATTAGGGGTCCTGATGACATGATTGTTGTTTTCAATGTATACTGTAAAAAACTTGCAATTGCAACAAATTAACTAAAAGAAACATGAGGAAGAGGCAGCCAGTGTTGCTGTATATGGGTGAAGCCATATGTAGATGTAACTTACAGTAGGAGTGAGAAGTTAGTAAGCATTGATAAACCAGCTTTCACTGTGGAACAAGGATCCCTAGATAGTTGGTCTGCCATCCTTAAAGTCAATGTTTGCTTGATCTTTCAACCCCTTTTCCTGTAAGTTGTCTTTCTCTCCCAGTTGAGTCTTTTGATTAAAACGATAAAAGTATTTTTTTAACATTAACATCTTGGGTTAATGGCTTTAACAAGGGAATGTTACTTAAGGGAACTATATAAAAAAGCGAAAAAATAATAATTCCTGAATTCCACTTTTCTACAGTAACCAAAAGTTCATCATAAAACTGACTGTGAGGTCCCACATTACAGCTAGTATTAATCAGAGAGATCATTTACTAACATTTGTCTGGATGGATTTATTGCAACTTTTCAACATCATATCACCAATTACAAATTTGTTTCTGTTTGTTTTTCTTTAAACATAGTTTGAGTGTTATGGCATGAGTAGGATGGTTTCACTTTTTGCTCCATACAATTCACTTCAAAGTCATGCTGTTTTTATGTTGTTCACTTTCAATACATGGCATCAGAGTGTCCAGTGCAATTACTCACCGATCATGCTTTTCTTTCGATAGAGGAGACAGAATTATTATTAATCTCACAGGATGGGTCATGTGCTTACTGTATTTATGTAGTAATTGGATAGTTTGTTATTAAAGCTAACAATTGAAAATGTAAAGAATGTTTAATGGACTGACTGGTGCAGTGAGTAAGCAAAGTCTAAAACCGATGAGAGAAAATCATTGCTCCTAGATCTCACTCATATTCCTGTCTGAAGTGAGTTTCAACATTTTATGTCAACATCTATCAACAGTGAAACCACAACACAAAATGCCACATGTTTTTGTATAGCATTGATAATTTATTATTGTTTGTTTCAATATTTAATTAATTTCATAATGTTGCATACTGCAGCAATGAAGTAGTAATGCTTCCAATGTTTCTGGATTTGAAACACAGGTAAACTTAGGTGTAAAGTACTGCACACAAGAATGGGTCAGATGCAGTAACAAACCAGGCAATATGGCTTCAATCTTAGTAATAGTGGGGCAGACATTAAAGCCAAATGCCTGAATAGGTAAAATTCAATTACAGAAGGGAAATTACCATCAAACTAAATTATGCATTGCATATGTTTGCCAAATGTGGCCACACACATCATCACACACACATAGGCGATGACGTTATCTGGAGGAATGTTATAGCAGTCTCGGTGAGCTGAATACTTTGATAATCTTACCAAAATACAAGTGGCAACAGTGACTCTACATTGCAACAATGCCTGTATTCAAAGCAGACATGATATTCAGGCAAAGAACATCTTTCTACTCACACTCCAGCTGAATGCTAACTTGCACAAGGTGGCAATTATTGTTATTCTTGTGTAACTGGGAACATATCATTAACAATTAATGAATGCTAGTTATGTTGCTATTTTTAACTAAAAGTAACTCATGTTCATAACCTAGTGGTTAAAAAATAATTTATGAAAGTCATTTGCTTCCATTCTACTCAATAGTGAGTTATTTTTCTCATGTTAGAATCATTCATACTTTTTGAAAATCAAATACTTTAACTACTTTTTTAATTTTGATACATGCTTAATCAGAGTCATAGAGAGGTACAGCACGGAAACAGACCCTTCGGTCCAACTCATTCACGCCAACCAGATATCCCAACCCAATCTAGTCCCACCTGCCAGCACCTGGCCCATATCCGTCCAAACCCTTCCAATTCATATACCCATCCAAATGCCTCTTAAATGTTGCAATTGTACCAGCCTCCACCACATCCTCTGGCAGCTCATTCCATACACGTACCACTCTCTGCGTGAAAAAGTTGACCCTTAGGTCTCTTTTATATCTTTCCCCTCTCACCCTAAACTTATGCCCTCTAGTTCTGGACTCCCCGACCCAGGGAAAAGACTTTGCCTATTTATCCTATCCATGCCCCTCATAATTTTGCAAACCTCTATAAGGTCACCCCTCAGCCTCCGACGCTCCAGGGAAAACAGCCCCAGCCTGATCAGCCGCTCTCTGTAGCTCAGATCCTCCAATCCTGGCAACCTCCATGCCCATCTGGTCCAGATCCTGTTGTAATCTGAGGTAACTCTCTTCACTGTCCACCACTCCTCCAATTTTGGTGTCACCTGCAAACTTACTAACTGTATCTCTTATGCTCGCATCCAAATCATTTATGTAAATGACAAAATGTAGAGGGCCCAGCACCGATCCTTGTGGCACTCCACTGGTCACAGGCGTCCAGTCTGAAAAACAACCCTCCACCACCACCCTCTGTCTTCTACCTTTGAGCCAGTTCTGTATCCAAATGGCTAGTTCTCCCTGTACTCCATGAGATCTAACCTTGTTAATCAGTCTCCCATGGGGAACCTTGTCGAACGAGGTTGCTCATTCCTGAAGAAGGGCTTATGCCCGAAACGTTGATTCTCCTGTTCCTTGGATGCTGCCTGACCTGCTGTGCTTTACCAGCAACACATTTTCAGCTCGAACCTTGTCGAACGCCTTACTGAAGTCCATATAGATCACATCTACTGCCCTCATCAATCTTCCTTGTTACTTCCTCAAAAGACTCAATCATTGCTTCATTATTTTTAATATGTCAATCTAATCTCTTCTTTTGTGTGATTTTCTAGTGTAAAGACAGCTTTCTAAGCTGCTAATGACAATTAAAGATTTTAAATTAGGCAATAAAGCATCAGGCCCCATCTACAAAAGCTTCAGTATCTCCCAAATATTGAGTGGAGCCAATGTGAATACAGGATGCCAGGTGATTGTGATGCATGTCAATTTTCTATTTTAAATGAGCTTTATTAATCTTAGTTGTTATAATAGGGATGATTCAGAACTTTTAATAGCTAATCAATGTTTTGCTTCTGATGCAGTTTCTATCTTTGTCTTTGAGCATCTTCTGGGTACAATAATTTTCAACCATTAAAAGGAAGGACAATCATCTGGTTTTCTGCTATTCCATAATTAGCCACTAGGTAGTGATGAAGAGTCATGGCTCATCTTCTGATTTCTCTTCCATTTCCTGTTGTGAAATTCCTGGTCTTTATCTCAACACCTTCTCAGCAAGTGTGAAATTGCAAAGACACCATGCAAAGAATTCTGGACTATGAGCCTACATTATGCCACCTCATCGTACCTCATATTGGTGTTGCAAGTGAAGCACTAGCCCAACTTCCCTACATCACCAACTATCTTAACATGCCTTGTGAAAATATTTGGAAAGTTGTAAGTACTATCGTTCACATTATCCAGTCACAGAAGTGGTTATGTAAGCATAATAATGCAAGTTTCTCACTTTACATGCCTTAAATAAAAATACAGGATACTGGCACAAGAACATTGAGCTTCCTGTGAGCCTTTCAATGTATGTTCTCCCAAAAATAACACAGAGGTTGTCAGCACATGGACTTGTTAGTGTTTCAATTCAAGCGAACTCTTTATTTCTCACAAAAATTGAATATTTCACACTGAAATGTCTTTTTTAAAGTAATTTTCCCAATGTGATGAATGCATTTCGATGATAGTTTAATGGCTGGTAATGAAACTCTACAGAAACAAAATTTGGCAATTAACTTCCACAACCTCTGTGAAGGAGCAGGAGCTGTAAGCTCAGTGCACCCAGCAAATTCATTTTGATATTGTTTGCTTCAGTGCTCATTAATGACTACATATTTGCAAAAGATAAATATTCTTCAAATTAATTGTGGAAACGTCCAGCTGTACATTGAATATTTGCAGCTGATCAGATGAATGTGTCAAGGGTAAGTCATGGGCTATTAGATGATATTTTTGGAAGTAGTGGATATACAGTTTTGACTTTCAGAATGCATTCCATAAAACCCCTCTCAGGAGACCATTAGCTAAATAGGAACCTCATGAAATTGACCTGGTTGGGAAATTTCCTGAACATCAGGAAACAGGGAGTAGGGATAATGGGCAACCACAGTAATTGGCAGGATGTGACTTAAAAGATAGATTCAAGCACAGTATTTTCAAGTTTGCCAGTCAGATAAAGATAAAGGCAACATTGTGAGCAGTGTATATGGTAGTGTAAAATTATCCTATTCATGCCATCTCCATCAAAGTACTTAGAGAAGAAATAGTAAAGCCGATTAAAGAAATATTTATTACTTTGTACTCTGAGAGCATTGGATACGTGATTTGCTGAAACTTCAACAAATATGCTGAAAATGACAGTTGAAATTTTGATTATATTGAACATAATTCTTATTGTGTTTTGGTTGTAACTTTGACATTGTTTTCTTTTAACTTTTGATTGTTAATAACTTTGCAAACACAAAAGGAAATAGTACCTTGCAGCATATGACCTGACTCTAAACTTTCACACAATGAATGAAAAATTACATTCCCAAAGGATTTCAGAGGGGGAAGAGGTGGAAGCCTGAAATGAAGAAGGGGAGACAAAAGTAATATTGAATGTGCTTTTAAGAGCTTGCCACAGGCAGTAAGCAAAGCAATATGGTGAAGTTGTTTTGATACAAAAAGAAGCTAACACAAGAAAAGTATTAGCAACAGTCTTCATATTCATTGGCTAGTCCTTCACACAGGTTTACAGGAAAAGTAAATATAGCTATAAAAATTAGAAGTGAGGTATTCAGTTGTGTTCCATGTCTGAGGGCACGGATACATTGGGTGAACATTAGGGACAGAAGTGAGTCTAAAACCTAACAGGATGGGGATAGGAAAATGAAAGTTGGGAACCTTCCAATATTTCGTCCTCAACATAATTCCTGAATTTCCGAGCATGATTAGATTTTTTTTTTAGATTAGATTAGATTACAGTGTGGAAACGTACTGATGTTGAGACGTACTATTAATTTGACTCATACATAGGCATTGTTTTATTGCCTTTCATACTGAAGCATTAACTCAAGGATTGGTTTTGGAAACCACTGTGACAAAATGAGATTACATCAGTCGGTTTTCCGATCTGAGGAATCATCAGATATTGGCTTCACTAAGATGCCATACAAATCAACTCAGTCAGAGACCAGCAGGAGTCAAGGTGAATGTCACCTAGACATTCTTTATTCTTGATTCTTCACCTGTTAACTAGATCTAAAACTGTCAAGCCATTCAGTGTAAGTGTATAAGTACTGACGGGTGCCTTACGAGGTCACCTTGGAGACTTCTGGCAATAGTTTTATGCTTTGGTAGCAGAAAGGCACATAGTTGTTTTTCAGATTACTGTATGCAATGATAATCTTCTAACAGAAAAGTTCCAGTTAATAGCTGAACAGATGTTAAACAAGATTTCATATTTTAAGGTATTTATTGTAACAAACAGACTACGAATACTACTGACTAAACATTAATTTTGTTGCTAATTTGTACTTTAAATTGCAAAACATATTTTTTGAATGTCAGGTTGTTGTTCATGAACAAGTATATGATATGATTTGGAGATGCCGGTGTTGGACTGGGGTGTACAAAGTTAAAAATCACACAACACCAGGTTATAGTCCAACAGGTTTAATTGCAAGCACAGCAGCTTTCGTAGCGATGCTCCTTCATTGGGGCACTACCACCTGATGAAGGAGCGACGCTCCGAAAGCTAGTGTGCTTCCAATTAAACCTGTTGAGTGTGCTTCCAATTAAACCTGTTGGACTATAACCTGGTGTTGTGTGATTTTTAACTAAGTATATGATACACTTTCTTTAAGTTGATATTCAATTCTCCTAATATTATTCAAACTGAGTTTCCTTCTAATCTTTTTCTTCCTCAGGCTTGAAGTTTACCTGATGACTCCTCATTCAATCTAAAGCCAGGAAATTTTTCTGAAAGTAAGTATATACATTTGTGTCAAGATAAAATAAAATGCTTGTCAGAGATCTTCCAACCTTCCAAATCTTCCATCTTTGTTTTAACTCGTACAAATTTGGCCTTTCCAATCTGAGTATGAGTCCCCACAGCATTCTTGCAGCACCCAGCAGCTCTGACTCTCCTGGACCTTGGTAGACTATTTGTTCCAGTGAGTTTCAAGGAAATCTTAGGAACGCTTCTTCTCTCAATGCCAATCCCCAAGGATTGCATGGGTCTTGAATCCAGGTTAAAAAATGTCATTTGCTTTTTCTTGAGACACAAGACTTTCTCTTATCTTGAAAGTGAATAGACAGTTTAAAGCACAACTGTTTACAACCCAAGATCTTCAATATTTATCTTAAAATTTGGAGAGTCACAATCAACGTATTGTCAGTGGATTGATGTAAAGCTGCTGCCTTTCTCTCTGAACATAAACTTCTTGCACCTTCTTCCCAGCAAAACAATCCAGGCTGCTTTTAATCTTGAACAATCAAGCCACTCAGGCTTGCGGTCTGGCAGATTGCAGAGCTGGCCACATGACTCCTTTTATTTCCCCATCAGCAAAGACATTGTCCCAAGCCATCAAAATCTTATGAACCTCATAATTGTGATATTATCAACTGGATATAGCTGGATCAATCAATGCTTGGAATGGGGGTTGTATAACTACAGGATGTGATTTTCTGAATAATTATGGCTGTCAGTTCTGCAAGGTCATCAATGTAAAACGTTCAACTCTCTGTCTGCATCTGACACAGATGCTGCCAGACCTGCTGAGTATTTTCTGTTTTTGTTTTGGATTTCCAGAATATGTGGATTAGTATAAACTACAAAAATAATGTTTCGTCAATAGTGCTTATAGTCTGTTTGTTACGATAAATATCTTAACATGTGACATTTTGATGTCATATGTTTGGCTATTGACTAGAACTTTGAATGTCTGTTGAAAAGTTACCATTGTCCACAATAATCCAAAAGTGCAAATATGCACCATGAAAATGTAAAAATATTGCCAGAGGGAATTGTATACTTGTTTCCCCTATAGCAGTGTCATTAAAACCAACAGAACAAATTAAATCAGCTCAAACCAAATTAACAAATGTCAGCTACTTAAAAGGGATTTTTACGTATACATGCTCAAGATATCAAGGGATGTTATTACATAATTCTGGAGCAGGAGGGTCTTGAACACAAGAGCCCTAATAAATTCTCACATGTTTTTCCTAATGAGATGCTAGAGATCAGAGTCAAAATTAGAGTGGTGCTGGAAAAGCACAGCAGGTCATGCAGCATCCGGGGAGCAAGGGATGCTGCCTGACCTGCTGTGCTTTTCCAGCACCACTCTAATCCTGTCCAGAGATATTATTACCACAGCTTGGAGCAGGTGGGACTTGAATACCTCTCTTGGTCCAAGGAAAGGGACATTACCATTGAGTCACAAGAGGGCCCTCTTAATATATGCTCAGCAATCATCCAATTAATGCTCTTCATCTGTTTTTAGTTAATCCCTTCACCCATCACTCACACTCTAACCAATACAATCAGAGTCACAATCTACCTCTTGCAAACTTCTACATGCCTTCAGCTTGTTACGATAGACAACCAAGTACATTGTAATACACTCATGACACTAAAACTTCTCCCTAGGAAGAAACGTTCACTCATAACTACAAGCAGCCACAGAAAACCAGCTGGGTATGTGCATACTTGAATGTAGGGATAGAAAATACTGTAGCCAAGTTTATAGATGACACTCAATTAGGTGAGAAATCAAGTTGTAATGAAGAGATAAGAAATTTACAAATGAATATGAATGGATAAGGTAAATTGGCCAAAGTTTGGCCAATGACTTTTAACACGGATCAGCAATCAGGGACATTCAGCCTCAGATCTTTGGGTGACCATCCTCCAATGCTGATTTTGGGATATGCAACAATGCAGAGTGGCTGAACTGAGGCTGATAGCCAAGTTCGGTACCCGTGGGGCTGGCCTCAACCGGGACCTTGAGTCCATGTTACGCTACAGGTGAGCCCACAACACTATACACTACACACACACACACACACACACACACACACACACACACCCTCCCACATGCATATGCTCTCCCTCAGACACACGCATATACATCTCCCACACTCACCCATGCACACACCGTCTCACAGGCTTATATTCTGTCACACTCACACACACAGTCTACCAAGCACAGATACATGCATAAACGTACTCTCTCACCGCACTCACACTCACACATACACACTCACTCACTCTCTCTCTCTCACTTCCTCACATTCACACACACACACAGACACACATATAAGTCTATGGGGTGAATTTGCATTTGCAGACACATTCTATTTTTCTCAAAAAGCTCACAATCTGCAGGCAATCAATGCAGGCAGTCAATCCATGTAACATTTTATAAATTCTTACTTTGGAAATAGAGCCAGTCTGACTCAAGTTTGGGAATCAGATAGACTCAAACCTCACACCTTTAATATATTGTCTGAGCTGAGGTATCATCTTTTTTTAGAAAACCTTAAATTATCTCGAGAATGTGATTTAAAAGAAGTTCTGTGGTTTACACATTAATGAACCGAAAACTGCAACCCATTTGAAAAATTGAAAGACTTAACAGCAATCTAGGTTTATTCAATATATCATTTCAGTTGCATGACACTGTGATCTTTTGCTGTAACTTCTGCATCTTATGATCCTGCTCCGCAGCTCCCTAATGAAGGAGCAGCGCTCCGAAAGCTAATGCTTCCAAATAAACCTGTTGGACTATAACCTGGTGTCGTGTGGTTTTTAACATGGATAAGAATGAGATTGTCCATTTTGGTCAGAGGAGTAGAAAGGCAACTGAGTATTTAAATAGATAGCCTTTGACAATTTTTAGAAGGTCTTTGACAAGCTATTAAATAAGATCAGAGCCTGTGGTGATAGTGGCAAGGTACTGGCCTGGATAGAGGATTAAGAGAAAGTGAGGACTGCAGATGCTGGAGATCAGAGCTGAAAAATGTGTTGCTAGAAAAGCACAGCAGGTCAGGCAGCATCCAAGAAGCAGGAGAATCGACGTTTCGGGCATGAGCCCTTCTTCAGGAATCTTTTATTGATGTTTCGGGCATAAGCCGTTCTTCAGGAATGAAGAAGGGCTTATGCCCGAAACGTCAATTCTCCTGCTCCTTGGATGCTGCCTGACCTGCTGTGCTTTTTCAGCAACACATTTTTCAGCTCTGGATAGAGGATTAGCTGACTGGCAGAAAGCAGAGAGTACAGACAAAGATGTGTTTTCAGGATGGCAAATGGGACTAGATTAATTTATGATATTTGGTCGGCATGGATGAGTTGGATCGAAGGGTCTGTTTCTGTGCTGTACATCACTATCACTCTAGAGTAAAGTGGATGTTAGAAAATTGAGTGAACTGAAGGAAGAGGCAGACATATTTTTAATTAGTAATGGATTGCAGAGTTATGGAGTTAAAAATCACACAACACCAGGTTATAGTCCAACAGGTTTAATTGGAAGCACTAGCTTTTGGAGCGCCAGTCCTTCATCAGGTGGTTGTGAAGGAGCAGCGCTCTGAAAGCTAGTGCTTCCAATTAAACCTGTTGGACTATAACCTAGTGTTGTGTGATTTTTAACTATGTACACCCCAGTCCAACACCGGCATCTCCAAATCAGAGTTATGGAGAGCAGACAGAAAAGTTAAGTTGAGGCTGAAATGAAATCAGCCACAATTGTATCAAATAGTGGATCAGACTTGAGGGGCTGAATTGCTTGCTTCTAGATCTTATGTTTTTATACCTGAAAGCAAAGAGGAAAACCTGGAAATTGTAGGCAAGTTAGACTAACATCAGTTACGATTGAAAATTTTCTAGAAACTGTAATTCAGGATAAGGTGAATCTTTAAAGTTTTCAGCTCACCAAAGCCATAAATCATGCATTTGTATAGGAAGGGTGAACAAGCTTCAACCCCTTAAAAGGGAATGTATCTTTATTTATGCTCAAGCAGTCCTCTGAGAGTGGCCATGGGAATTTTTAGAATCATTACTTGTATGGACCTTCAGTTAATATTTAATAAAGTCCCTCATAAGAATCTGTTAGCTAAGATGAATCTGAAGGAATTGAGGACAAATTCTTGACCTAGTTCAGAAATTAGCTAGTGGAGTTGGGATAGTGAGCAGGATGGAACTAGAGATATGGCAAAAGGATCTGTGTTGGGGCCTTAACCATTCTATTATGATCCCAGCAGGAGCTAAGACTGAACAAGTCAGATTTTAGACTGAAATCTGGCTTGATAGATCATTGATTTTTATTAAGTGAGAGGGCCTTTCACTGAAATACAAGCCTGCAATGCTGACGAGTTGGTTTTAACAATAAACAGAAGTTTATTATGCAGAATTATTGAAGATAAATTTGTACAAACTAAGCTATTAATATATAATATAATTCAACAGATTTTAAAACACATGGCAAAATAAAGTCCTCTCTACTTCCCATACTGTCACTTTACAGTCCTCCAATACCACAGAGAGTTCCCTTCTCTATCACATCGATAGGTTTGACTTAAATGTTTCTTTCAATTCCAGGTCTTGAGAATTTTATATGCTTTTCCTTGATTATTCACACATAAAACCTTTTCAGCTTCAAGTAACCCCCTCAGATTCCTAACCAAACACTACTGATCAGTGCTTAAAAATGTATTGCTGGAAAAGCGTAGCAGGTCAGGCAGCATCCAAGGACAAGGAGAATCGACGTTCCGGGCATAAGCCCTTCTTCAGGAAAATTCTCCTTCTCCTTGGATGCTGCCTGACCTGCTGCGCTTTACCAGCAACACATTTTTAAGCTCTGACCTCCAGCATCTGCAGTCCTCACTTTCTACTACTGATCAGTGTGTAGTCAAACAAAACCCTTACTCTGAGGTAGCCTATTTTCTAACTGATCTGAATTAAGTTTCTCCAGGAGAAACTATTCTTATACCTGACCCCAGTCAGGCTTTCTGCGCACAAAACCTTTCCAATCTATGCGTGTTTCCTGAGAAAAAAAATCAATTCTTGATTCTTCTAATCCAAAGACATGCTCAAGCCTTTCATTGTTTGCACTCTCCAGTTGTAAGCTCTCACGGTACAAGCAAATTCATGTTATCATTTCAAGAGGACTTCAGTCATCTGCTCTCTGAGACACATTGACTTAAAATCATGGCTCCAGAAATACTGACAAGTCCATTATTAAAACCCCTCATACACACTGACTAAAGCCACATGCCACTAGTTCAAAACCCAAACTGTAAAATAAATGATACTAATACAAATATATATAAATTATATATCTATAAATGTATAAATGAAATATTATACACACACACACACACACAAGCACACACATCACTACTCGTTTACTAATGACTTGGATGATGGATTCAAGAATTTCATATCCAAATTTGCCACAGACTTGATGGTGAGTGCTGTTCTAAACAATTTACATGGAAGCAAATTTCAAAGAAATAGAGATAGATTCAATGAATGGGAATGGAATGATAGCAGCCTTCCACCAGATGTGCTGCAGCCACAGGAGCAGCTCTGCTTAGGACCAACAGGCCAGACAAAGTCAACCACAAGACAGACATTTTGGAAATAAACTCAGGCTCATGGTGCAATTTTACACACATTATTGGAGGCTTTTTTTACATAACATGGCATTTTTTTTGGCTGTGGTTTCATTCCATGATTTTGTGGCCAAGAGCACACCACTAGGTGGCACGTTGGCTCAGTTGTTAGCACTGCTGCCTCAGGGACCTGGGTTCAATTCCAGTCTCAGGCAATTGTCTGGGTGGAGTTTGCACATTCTCCCCATGTCTCTGGGTGCTCCAGTTTCCTCCCACAGTCCAAAGATAGGCAGGCTACGTGGATCAAGCATGGGAAATTGGGTCTGCCTGGGATGCTCTTTGAAGAGTCAGTGTGGGCTCAATGATCCAAATAGCCTGTTTTCACACGGTAGGGATTATATGATAGAATGAGAGCAGATAGATTGATGCAACAATTCTATTTCTGGGAGCGAGCCATCCAGCATTTGTTGTGGCATGTCTCCAAGTTTGTGTTGATTCGGTGTGTTCTCCACAGCTTGCTTTCCCGAGGAAGCAGCCCCTTTGGTCATCTTCTTGGCAAGAGGAAGAAAATGAGGGTGATGAGGAAGAGCATGCAGAATAAAGTTAACAGCATTTCATCTAAAATGTGGAAGGTAGCCCCTTCAATTGCACTAAGTGAGAGGGGTCCTTATTCAGCTGAACTGGGAGTGATTAAGATATGGCATTGGCAGGACTTGCTTGATCTAAAATGGAAGATCAAACCCAAACACCATGAGGCACAGTTTGGTTTCTTAATCTGCCCACCCTGTTTTATTCCCAGAAATGCAAGACTTGCCTTCTCTGGCACATTGATAGGAATGACATGTCAGCTGCCAACAACGGCACAATGAAGGTAAATTTTATTCAAGTGCCTTTTTGAACATATTGCTCAGTGGTCCCCAGGAGTGTCTTCAATTTGGAGGATTCTCTGCACAGTAACATTTAAACCCAATTGCTACAGCCTACCAAACAGGGCTATTGTGTATTCAACACAAGGAAGATAAACAGAAATGATATTGAAAACATCAAGTCTTTTCAATAAAGATTGTTTCATTTTTGTTTACTTCTTTATTACATAAGATAATAGATCAAGAACAAATGACGGTCAGTTGCCGCTGGCTCATTATCCTCTTAGATTGGTCTTTAAAAGGCCTCATGAATAACCTCCATCTGTGTGCCCAGAAAATAACTGCTGCTTATAAATATTCAAAAGTATAATACATGTGGCCACCACATGCAGGGATTAACTGTATATTTGAACTCCAGTGTTTCACCAATAAGCCTTCAGTCATCTCAGGGTAACTTCAATCAGCATCTGTGTCCAATGCGGACAATTACTGTAACAATCTTCATGGGAACCACATACTTATATTCACATAACCAAAGCCACAGCTTCATGTTGCATTAAATAAAGAGCAGCAACTCTTCTGAGTTCTAATGAAACTGAAATGGATTTTACAATGCACTTCAAAAGCTGAAAAGAAATGGTTCAGAGTGGATAAAGCTGATAAATAAAGAACAAACTAGGTGACAAATGATTTAAGTGTGTTAGTTTCATTCTGTTGCCTTTGAGTCACAGGGTCAGGCCCAACTCCAGCATGGCCATATGATCCAGGCTGACATTTCACTGAGTGAGTGCTGGATCAAGCAGAGGAAGCAGCGCTGAATGAAGCAGTCAAGTTTGTCGCCAGTGAAGAAGAACTTCAGAGACCTTATGGCACTACTGACCAGTTGACCTGACGTTTTTAAATTAGATTCCCTACAGTGTGGAAACAGGCCATTTGGCCCTTCAAGTGCACACCGACCCTCCAAAGAGTAACCCACCCAGACCAATTTCCCTCTGATTAATGCACCTAACACTATGGGCAATTTAGCATGGCCAATTCACCCGACCAGCACATCTTTGGATTGTGGGAGGAAACTGGAGCACCCAGAGGAAACCCACACAGACACGGAGAGAATGTGCAAGCTCCCCACAGCCCAAGGCTGGAATCAAACCTGGGTCCCTGGTGCTGTGAGGCAGCAGTGCTAACCACTGAGCCATCATGCCACCCCAATATTGTATTTTAAGCAACATTTCTCTCTTTGCGAAAAATAGATAAGTTGTCCACTCACAAAAAGGACAGAATTTGCTACAGAAACTCAGCACGTCTGGCAGCCTCTGTGGAGGCAAAGCAGTTAATGTTTTGAGTCAAGTGACCTGTTTTTGAACTTGAAATGTTAACTCTGCTTTTTCTCCACAGATGCTGCCAGGCCTACTGAGTTTCTCCAGCAATTTCTGTTTCAGATTTCCAGTGTCTCCAGTTCTTTATTTTATTTAGTTGTTCACTCATCTCATCTGCTGTTGGTTGAGTTCTGTTCTATGTGAAAATTTGGTCTTTATAATTGGCTAGACCAGGCAATCTCTGTCTTGACCATGTACTGAAACTGTGGACTGTCTCTATTTGAACTCTATCTTCTAACCTGTTAGCAGTGATGGCAGGGAGGATTTTCAAACCTGATCATCCTGTGTCTTTGTAAATTTCATAATAAACAATGAGATCTTCATCCCTGACACTAATGACTGAGCCCTGGCTGGTGAAAGGGTTTAAAAATAATAATTTCACAAAATAACTTCCAGAAGAATATATAATGGCACATTTTTTATGAACTTATCGTGTGCATGCTGTGGATTACTCACAAGGATAATCTTGTACGGATGAGGAAAAGGGCTCTGGACAGGATGAGCCAGCTGACCACAGCACCATGGTGCAGAAGGCCATTCAAGAGGGGGGAAGCAAAAAGACAAGTAGTTGTTATAGGGAATTCTATAATTAGGGGGACAGATAGTATCCTTTGCAAGCCGGATCGGGAGTCTCACATGGTGTGTTGCCTGCCCGGTGCCAGGGTGCGGGACATCTCCAACCGGCTTGAAAGGATATTGGAGCGGGAGGGGCAGGATCCAGTTGTTGTGGTCCATTAGATTAGATTAGATTAGATTAGATTAGATTAGATTAGATTACTTACAGTGTGGAAACAGGCCCTTCGGCCCAACAAGTCCACACCGCCCCGCCGAAGCGCAACCCACCCATACCCCTACATTTACCCCTTACCTAACATTACGGGCAATTTAGCATGACCAATTCA
>NC_057726.1:17315069-17319728 GCF_004010195.1 Chiloscyllium plagiosum | reverse complement strand
CATGGATGATCCCTGGAATGGTAGGTCTGACATATGAGGAACGGCTGAGGATTCTGGGATTGTATTCATTGGATTTTAGAAGATTAAGGGGAAATCTAATAGAAACTTACAAGATAATACATGGCTTGGAAAGGGTGGACGCTAGGAAGTTGTTTCCATTAGGCGAGGAGACTAGGACCCGTGGACACAGCCTTAGAATTAGAGGGGGTAAATTCAGAACAGAAATGCAGAGACATTTCTTCAGCCAGAGAGTGGTGGATCTGTGGAATTCATTACCGCAGAGTGCAGTGGAGGCCGGGACGCTAAATGTCTTCAAGGCAGAGATTGATAAATTCTTGATGTCACAAGGGGAGAAGGCAGGTAAGTGGAGTTGAAATGCCCATCAGCCATGATAGAATGGCGGAGTGGACTCGATGGGCCGAATGGCCTTACTTCCACTCCTATGTCTTATGGTCTTATGATCTAAGAAGACAAAACTGTTAGTTAAACAATGCATGGACCATTTGTTCTCGGAGCTAACATTTCTGCAAGATAGCAAAAGCACAATAATGATAATGTTCACAGTCAAAGAAAGAGCTTGTTTATTCATTGAACCTCTCAGTTCTGAAATAAATTATTACAATACAGGGAACATTGGACAACTGATATACACATGTCAGTCATGAACCATTATTAAAAATCATACACCAGGTTATAGTCCAACAGCTTATTTAGAAGTACTAGCTTTCACCTGAAAACTCATACTTCCCAATAAACCTATTGGACTATAAACTAGTGTTGTGTGATTTTTAACTTTGTCCACCCCAGTCCAACACTGACACTTCCACATCACGAACCATTATATTAAGGACAAATTGTAGCCAATAGTGCAATCAGACCTCATAATATATACATGCCTGTACACTAATAATATATTACAATTAGACAGATGTATTGGTGCAGTGATAGATAAATTTATCCATGATGTAAATCTAACTAATAGTAATGATTCAATTTAGATAACTATGCACCTCTTAATTGGAATATATTAATTTCTTGTGACCGAATCCAAGAGTACAACTGCTTCTGTAATCTTTAATTCCAGGTGTCCAGTGTGCATTTTCTGTTACATTGGAGACTCTTGCTATAGCTAAGCAATTAAGGCTATTTTAGCACACTACGTATCTCTGATCGCTGTCTGTGGATAAGCATCAGAAGATCATAGTGATACTATCAAGCCCTGAAATTTCCACAACACCTGGCAACCAATGCATCCTTCCCAAAGGGAAGCTGACAAATGACTTTTTTTCTGATCCAGTGCAGAATTATTCATGATTGTAAAATGCTGTTGGCGCTCATAGTATGTATTGTCAGCCATCTTCAACACAATATTGGCAAATGGTAGCACATTCTTGGGATGCTTTTGTTAGCGAGTTTGAGAAGATGTGTAGCTCAAGTTGAGGTTCTGGGGGTAAGTTTGCTCACTCAGTTGGAAGGTTCATTTTCAGATGTTTTATCACCAAACTAGGGAACATCATCAGTGAGCCTCTGGTGAAGCTTCTGAAAACAAACATTCGAGCTCAGTGAGCAAACTTACATCCATGCTTTTGTTCTTGCTGGGCCATGGGCAATGGTGAGACAGTTGAGGAAATGCAGTGATAATGAAGAAATGAGATTTTGTATATTGAGAAAGAAAGGTCCAATATTCCACTCGATGAGAATTTCCCTAATGAGCAACGAAGGGCCTAAGACCCTAAGGTTATGAACCATTTGAGCAGAAATGTGCCATTCAGCCCATCTGTTCTCCACAGCCGTTCAATGAGATCACAGCTGATCTGATGATGCTCTATTTTCCTGCCTTTTCCATTTAAACCTCAACTCTGTCACTGAATAAAACCTGCCTTTCTCAGCTTTGAATATGATTAATGATACAACCTCTACCAACTTTTGTGACAAAGTATTCTACAGATTCACTACTGCCTTAGAGAAGAAATTCCTCCTTGTCTCTGAGAAGGAAAAAGCCTATTTGATAATTTGATAATGCCGTGTATGATTGTATAGTTTGTACTGTCCAGTAGCACCCTTGGTCCTGGAGGAATGCTGTCTTGTTTTTACTGTATCGGTCACGTATGGTAGAAATAACAAATAAAAGCTACTGTCTCTCTCTAACCTTGCTTCATTACTATGCAGTTCACTATTTTCTCAAGTGGTGGACAGAAACTAGATGGTGATAATTCCTGAAATGAAAGTTAAGGCAGTAGCTGGAAGCTACAGATCACTCGTGTCTTCTCTGATCATTAATTTTGTCTAGACCTCTCCAACATCGCAGGGCACATTCGATGGATGTGACTGGCTACATAGTCTGTTCACAGAGGTTAACATCAGCAAAGCACTTGCCTCATCATATCAGTGTGGGACACAATCACCACAGCAATACCACATGTTGGAACTCACTTGCGATACTGCTGTCCACAAAGACAGGTGCTCATAAAAACATCAGAACAATGTGCAACTTATGGCTCTTAGATTACTTTCTGAGCACTCATTCGTTTTGCACTTACTTGGATGCTCACGGCATCTCTGCCTTGTCTTGCCTTGCATTTTAGCACAGGCAGGTAGCCAGATAACTTGTCAGGTTTGGCAGTAGTAAACAGCCAGGGGGTCTAAGTTCAATCAGAAGGCTGGTGCATCATGAGTCAGGAATGCTGGTGTGGTAGCCCAATTAAACAAAATGGAGGCGCAGATGCAGGAATGGTGGTAGTTTTGGGGAATGGGGTGGGTGAGAGTTGTAGTGCAACAGTGAGAGCAGTAGACCATGACCTTGTGAGGTGGGTGCAAAGGCAGTATTAGAGCATGAGATAGCAAAGAGAAGATGGAACTGGAGCACAGGAGGTCATTAACCTTCCCACAGGTATGCTGTATATTTCTCCAGATCATGCTCACCACACTGATCCCAGCAGCTCTTCAGACCAGGCTGGCAACATTTGACACAATATGAAGCTACCATTTGAACATGGTGCCCACAGTGTGAACTATATAGGATCCTGGCACCAGTGAGCATTATACTGCTGCTGAGTCTAAGGGTGTATGAGCACCATCATGGAAGGGTGGTGCATACTTAATGAGATGAACAACATAAGAGTGTGTGCAAAAGCCACTAGACCTCATGAAAGGAAATCTTCCTTGAAGCCCCCGAAATTGACACTCAGCCCAAATTTAGGGCTTGTTGGCCACTGTTCTTCCCAGTCTCTTGAAGAACCATTTGTTACATGTCTTCAATTTAATGTGTCTTCTACTGCTCGTCCCTTTGACTAGATGGTCGTCCCTTTGTTGGCCAGTTATCAGAACCCTGACCTCTTAAGGATGTTAAGGTACGAGCACACATGCTGACTTAAAACAAGTGCTGATAACAAACTACACACACTACAGCTTCAACTCACCGATTCTCCTTGTGTTACAGTGTAACTTGGAGCATTCTTTTGCTCATAATATTTATTTCATCTGTGCCACATGTCCTGATTTCGCTATGCTGTAGCTTCTGCTTCTTTGGCCATGGATCTGAACTGACAGGATCCAGACCTCAGCAATGACATGAATCTTACATTGGATATTGTGTTCATTGACATAAACAAGTTTTGTAAATCCCAGATCATTGTGATCACCATTCTTCCATATCAATGCCTCAGTTTTGTTTTCTAAAAGGAATTGCTATACCATATTAAGATTGTTGAATGTGTAAACTCCTATGTCTGCGCCTGATGTTTGGCTATGAGAAAACATTGCATCTTAAGAACTGTTAGTATCTGGAGTATAAGTTTGAATTCTGTATGGTCTCTCTCTGACCTTGAATCTGTTGAAATGAATTACATATCCTTCCATTTCATGGTAATGAACTGCTTATTTTTATTGCTATAAGTAGTTTTATATCTGTATCAACGCAAATCTATTTTTCCTGAAGGTTGTATTCTGCATTCACAAATACTGTTTAAATTGAATTACAGTAGAACTTGTTCGGCTTTATGCCACATTCCTTTTTTTATACCAGATAATTTTCAGCTTTGCATTACTGTATGGTTGTAGTAAATTCTTCACTAAAGCTTTAAATTGCATTTCTGGCTGTTCTGTAACAATTCACTACTTCCAAGCTTTTTAAGTCTGTTCGTTTTAGTACTGTATCTATGTACTATTAATGCTCAACCATTTTTAGGATTTCCCCTCTTTTTAACAATCAATCCTAATTCCCTAGTCCTGGTCTAAATTTATTTCCTTGCTCTTTCACTGTTCCGAGCAGACCGGCCTCATATAGCCTAAAGGTAATGGTGGCAATGCTCATACTGAAGGGTGACAACTTTTTTTAAATTCTCTTGTGGGGTATTGGCATCACTGACTGACCAGTATTTAGAGTCATAGAGTCATAGAGATGTACAGCATGGAAACCCTTCGGTCCAACTCGTCCATGCCGATCAGATATCCCAACCCAATTTAGTCCCACCTGCCAGCATACAGCCCATATCCCTCCAAACCCTTCCTATTCATATACCCATCCAAATGCCTCTTAAATGTTGCAATTGTACCAGCCTCCACCACATCCTCTGGCAGCTCATTCCATACACGTACCACCCTCTGTGTGAAAACATTGCCTCTCCGGTCTCTTTTATATCTTTCCCCTCTCACACTAAA
>NC_057726.1:17306386-17315034 GCF_004010195.1 Chiloscyllium plagiosum | reverse complement strand
TTCACAAAATCTTTCCAATAGGAAGGAGACCAGAATTGCATGCAAAATTCCAACAGCGGCCTAACCAATGTCCTGTACAGCCGCAACATGACCTCCCAACCCCTGTACTCAATACTCTGACCAATAAAGGAAAGCATACCAAACGTCTTCTTCACTATCCTATCTACCTGCGACTCCACTTTCAAGGAGCTATGAACCTGCACTCCAATGTCTCTTTGTTCAGCAACACTCCCTAGGACCTTAACATTAAGTGTATAAGTCCACTGTAGAGGAGTTCAACAGTGAGCTGTGTAGAAACTCTCTCTCTCTCTCTTTCTGCCCTTGAACTTCAACCTATGTTCCATTTATACTGATTTTTAAAGGGAGTTTTCTTATTGGGACTTTTATGTATATTCAGAACATCATACTTGAGTCTAGTTTGGATAGATTGAGTTATGTAGGCGTTCTTTATTCTGTTCTTTGTGTTTCATTGTGTAATTTTGTGAATAAAGTTTTGTCTGTTTTAAAATCTAGTCGTCCACCTAGCAATCTTACTCCGGGTAATTTTCACTGTACATTTAATGAAAAAAATTGCAAAGTTATGGTCTGGGCTGCCTGCTTAAGAATGTTTTGAGTGATCTGGCCTAGTCCATAACACTCTAACCGTCAATCGCATTGCAGCCAATTTGTGTTGACAAAACATACATTATAGCAGCACGACCTGTATTGAGATTAACTTTCAACTTCAGTTTTTGAGAAGTGATCTCTTAGAGTTGATCTCCCACTTGCTGTCAGGCCTGCCTGATGTTATAATTGAACCAGAAAATATTGCACAGGTAATATAAATATATTGTATCACAATGTCAGATTCTTTATTATTTGCTGCTATTTGTAGATCATAATTCTCAATTTATTTGAAGCCCTATGGGTAAATTTTGTGCATGCAGCAAAAGCCCCTGAAGGAAAAATGGAAGGCAACCAGCGTTGGTTGGCAATAGGTACCAAGGGGATAAATTCCTGGCTGTGACCTATAAAGTTGTGCCATTGATGCCACAATCCAAATAAGAATTGTAGCCTGCCCTGGAGGGTTGCCAATCCAATCAAAGTGCTAACAGTTTAGGAGCACCATCATTTGTGGTGACCATTGCTGAGGGTGCAGTTGTATGAAAAGGGCGACTCAGTGGCTGGTGCCTTTGGTGTATGGTCTTGAGGGTGATCAGTACCAGGCATGAAAAGTATTCCTATGCAAATGTACAAGAAGCATTCATATCGTTGTGCAGACAGCACCATTCTGTGAGGTCAGCTATTGTCACAGGGGTTTCCCATCAACGACCATGTTACTTCCTAAAACAAGGGTCTGGCCTCCCTGTAGCCCAATGAGCAGCCACCAGTTTCCAGTAGGTGACCTCCCCATTTTGTTGTGTACCCCACAGATTACACCTTGTCCATATAAAAATAAGGCTCTTAGATGGCTCAGTTAGGTTCCAGGCATGTGGCGGATCTACCAACTTTCCTGACATTGGAATGACTGGAAAAATAGCAGAGAAGGGTTTTCCCATGCCATTTGTCCATTGGTCCCCCCCTCTCGGCAGCAAAACCATTCATAAAATTCTGGCTATAATATTACAACTCTGACACCTCAATGGCAAATCATGTGGGCTGTGAAACAAAACCATAAATGTTGACGTGAAACATTTAGCAAATTCCTATGAAATTCGATTGATCACTATTTTCCATGTGTTAACACCACAGTTAAAATAGATGACTAAAGAATTACAATAGTTTGTAAAATATTTATGTAACAAATATTTGCACCATCTAATATCAAAGCTCTTTTTAAATGACAAAGGCAGAATTCTTTGGTCATAAATATCAGTAGCCCACTGAGTGAAAAGAGTCCTCCCAAAAATAGCCAGGTGATTGTCTGAGATATGGGTGTACACAAATAATCTGTCTTGCTCCTCCCTGTGTGGTCTCAGATTTGAATGTAAGCAGGAGTCAAGTTCAAACAACAGTCATAGATGAAAAAAATGCTTATAAATGATCTGTTTCAGAGTTGCTGCATTAGACTTGGTCGCCTGAGGTTACCATCCCTCAGACACCACAACCCAGCCATCCCAGGGATTTCAAACTTGATTGATAAGAATGAACCTTTTCTTCGAGATTAAATTTCAGATGCACCAAATCAGTATAAGTGATCCAATTAGAGATCAAGAAATGACGTGAAACCTTACACAAGCACAATCTAACAGATCCATACTCTAAAGCAGTCTACCAACATTAGCAGACTCAAAAAGAGATATATTCTCTCAGCACTATTGGATAACCCCAGGGAAAATGCATGAACCTTTGGCCATTTCTGATGCAACAGGCCTGTTTTCAGGAGGGTGTAGTGTGACACTGCCATTCCCACCAGAGGAAGGAGGCAATTATCTCCAGCATACTATCCCAGTGAATCATGGCATACTGATGTGGAAACACGAGTGGAAAAAATATGTTCTCCTTTAACTTCCAGAGCAAACAGCTGTATCTCTATGAATTCCCAAAGTTCCCTAGAAATTATGCCAAATCAAAAATAGTTGTAAAAAATTGCTATCATGGAAAAGACAGGGTAGATAAATTTAACTATTTTGACTGGTTGGGATACTAGAACTTAGGGGCATAATCTAAAAATTATAGAGATACCTTTTGGGAGAGATGTTATACTTTTACACACAAACTCTGTATCTAGGTACTTCTGTACCTAGGTTCTGTACCTAGGTACCTGTGAGAATGAACTGCCAGAGGAAGTGGGAATGTAGGTGCAATCACAATTTTTAAAAGACATTTGGATAATTACTATACTAGGAAAGGTTTGGAGGGTTATGGGTCAGGAGCAGGCAGGTAGGATTAGTTTAGTTTGGGATTATGCTTGGCATAGACTGGTGGGACCGAAGGGTCTGTTTCCTGACTCTGCATGACTCTGTGACTAAGTGGCAACTTGTAAACGTTTCATTGTACTCATGTGAGTAGGAGTGACAATAAAGCTAATTCTAATTCTAAACTCTCTTCCACAAATGGTAGCAGATGCTCGATCAGTTATTAATTATAAATCTAGTATAGATAAATGTTTGCTTTGCAAAGGTATTAAAAGATATGGGCCAAGGGCAGTTATATGGAGTTTGGTCACAGATCAGCCATGATCTTTTTGAATGGCTGAACAGACTGGAGTGGTTGAATGGTCTACTCCTGCTTTTAATAAGTCTGCTTGTTATTTAAAACAGTATCTTCTCTATAGGTATGTGTTGCATCCTCTACCACGAATCACTAAATAGGCCAAGACAAATCAAAGACAGAGGAGGATCAGTGCCAGTGAGCTATCTCTAACAGCATGTGGGTGGCATGGTGGCTCAGTGGTTAGCTGCAGCCTCACAGCGCCAGGGACCTAGGTTCAATTCCCACCTTGGCCAACTGTATGGAGTTTGCACATTCTGCGTGGATGTCTTCTGGGTGCTCTGATTTCCTCCCACAATCCAAATGATGTGCAGGTCAAGTTCATTGGTCATGCTAAATTTCCCATCGTGTTAGGTTCATTAGTCAGGAGTAAATATAGGGTTGGGGAATGGTTTTGGGTGGGTTACTCTTTGGAGAATCAGTGTGGACCTGTTGAGCTGAAGGGACTGTTTCCACACTGTGGGGAATCTAATCTAATCTAATCTAATCTAAAACTCTTACTCGGTGCTGCATACTAACCAAACTGGCAAATACCACAAGATGCCAGGACCGGTCATCTAGGAAGAAAACTACACCCACTGTTCAATATCACAAAGAAAGCATTGTAGGAGCAGCTGTTTAACAATGAGTCTAACTCAGATAGCTGATACAAGGGATAACAAGTGTTCATAAACAGAAGTAGAAGTGGGGTATTGACTTTGTTAGCATTCTGGTGAATGTTGTAAAGGCAGCTTCCTCACTTATAGCTGTGTGTACATTTTAGGATGGGCTTTCAACATCTTGGGGCTAAACGATGACAGAAAGTTTATAAACATCTACCTTAAAGGAACTTAGCAGGAAAACTTGGTGAGTGAGGGAATTTGAGTTGATATGGGGACATAGCAAGTGGGTGTGAATTGACTCTATTTAGTGGGTTAGCCTTAAGCTGTTAAAAATTCAGAACTACCAAATGTGGCCTGCTTACTCTGGCAGTGGCCTCTTGAAGCTGCTCCCAGTGCACCACCCTCATGTTGCAAGGATGCCAAGATAAGATTTTATCATTTTGGTGAGCTAGTTTTTACATGTAATGAAAATACAGTATGACTAACTATAGGACCTTCAAACATTTTCCATTCCTAGCACTTTAATTCAATTAATTTCACTGCGTAACTACTTCATCTTCAAGTTTAATTTTCTCATAGTTCATTATGGAAGTGGGGATGATGGTTGGAGGCATTTCTGTCAATCATCAGATTTGTGGATGTTTCTGTTTTTGCTAACTTCCAAATATAGAATCATTTGGTTTATCACCAATCCATTACCTGACTTCAATCTATCTTTTCATCTAATTTTTTCATCATATTGCTGCTCGTGTATGCTTTTTTTAATTTATGTATGAAGTGTGAGCATCACTGAGAAGTCTAGAATTTGGTAACTATCCATAACTAGCTTAAAAAGGCAATGGTGAGCAGCTTCCTTGCACTATTGCTGTCCACAGATAATATTCATACTTCCCTAAAAATATATTTTTTTTCCATTCAATCGTCTTAATTCATTTTGTATGCATTAATATTATGAAGCAGTGAAAACCAACAGTCTGAAAATGCTCTATTTTTCTTAAGTTCACATTTAATGGGATTAACCCAAAAACAAAGATAATGGGATTAAGTTTCCATCTGTTTCTGCTCATTCTATCAGTGCAATCCAGGCAGCAACGGTCAAAGGAATCTTAAAGATCAGTGAGTTAAGCCCAAAACTGTCAATGTTTGTGTTTTTAAAATCAATGTTTTAAGCTAGTTTGAAATTTGGTTGTCCAAATCAGGCCACATGCACAATAGTGACCAGGCCCAGAGTTTGAACTAGTGAGATTCTGCTGATTACAATGACTTGAGAAAGCTCTTGAAATTGCCTTAAGCACATCTTAAATGATAATTTAATTTACTCAGAATCCTAATAGTACATAGCAGTGAAACTATTGAATAATAGGTTTTAAAAGTAATTTTCAGTAGCCTTTAGTCAGGTTATCGATGGGTATCAAATGCCTTTTTTTTTGGTCAGTTTCAGCTCTATTAATAAAGCTGTGTGATGTAACCACTCTTATATATTCTTACAATTCTGTTAGAGACTGTTAACCTTTAAAGAACCTGAATACCTAGCAGAACAGAATTATAATACAAGATTTCATTTCTTGAACAGAAACAAATTTTATAGCCTATCAAAAAGAACTAAACAAAGGAGGCACTATATAATTATATAATTATGTATGCTGTGAGCTCAGTTCTACTATGTACCTGCTGTGGTTCTGTTCGCCGAGCTGGAAGTTTTTGTTGCAAACGTTTTGTCCCCTGGCTAGGCGACATCATCAGTGCTTGGGAGCCTCCTGCGAAGCGCTTCTTTGATGTTTCCTCCAGTGTTTATAGTGGTCTGTCCCTGCCGCTTCCGGTTGTCAGTTTCAGCTGTCCGCTGTAGTGGTTGGTATATTGGGTCCAGGTCGATGTGTTTGTTGATGGAGTTTGTGGATGAATGGCTCAGTGGTTACATTCATCCACAAACTCCATCAACAAACACATCGACCTGGACCCAATATACCAACCACTACAGCGGACAGCTGAAACTGACAACCGGAAGCGGCAGGGACAGACCACTATAAACACCGGAGGAAACATCAAAGAAGCGCTTCGCAGGAGGCTCCCAAGCACTGATGATGTCGCCTAGCCAGGGGACGAAACGTTTGCAACAAAAACTTCCAGCTCGGCGAACAGAACCACAGCAACGAGCACCCGAGCTTCAAATCTTCGCACAAACTCTGAACTATGTACCTCCTCCGTAGGAATTCCTTTACACATTACAACAATCTTGGATGTTTCTTCATTTCTTCCAGGACTAAATCAAAGGTATGACACAGCCCTTTGAAATTACTTTTAGTTATTCCTTGTGTTCCAGCCATCCTCCAAGGTAAACGTAGAGGAAGGTCCTTCCCATAGCCTTTTATTTATAAAACACTCCACATTTACTTTTTAGGTATTATGATTCTAGATGCCACAGCTTCATGTTTTGGTTGCTGGCAGATATCCAACCTTTCCAGGTAACTCAACTGACTGCTTTCTGCTGTAAGTTTATTTGAAGACCACTGCAGATTTCTTCTATGAACTCCATACTAGAGCAGATATTGCAGTTATTTTCACAGACACAGATATCTGAAACAAAATAATCTTCTACCTAAAGCTTCCTCCTGAATCATTACCTCCATGTCAACATGACATGATTTGGGATGGTTTAAATAAAAATACAATTAATTATTTTACCTTCAACATAACGTTTTGATTTTGCAATCGATATGAATAACTTATATTATTCAGTGAGTTTAAAACCTTTTCTCTGGATTCCCAGATCCAATTACAAGCTTAGGTATGGACCATTCATTCGTCAAGTTTTCACTCTTAATTCTGACCTAGCAGGCTAAATACAGCCCATCTTTTAAGTACAATAAACACAGTTTAGTTTGAGTTGCATTTGCATCAATAATGCTTTTCCAAGCTTCTCAGCCAGGTATCCACATAAAGCTTTGACTTAGCTATTTAAACATCAACCTAAAAGTTATATTCCTGAAAACTAAATGTAATATTTTAGAATGTATGTATCATGAACTGGATTTCCTCAACAATGTATCAAAGAGTACTGTTTAATAAAACGATTTGTGATCATGTGAATGAATGTTAATATTAATGCTAAACTGGAAGCCTAATCTAATCATGACATATTGAGCATTTTTGAGCAAGTTTCTTAATTGTAACTCTTGTAATGTTCGAGTATTTAAAACAGAAATGAAAAGTCATTCTCTGCCAGCTCCTTCATTAGTTGAAATATCTCAACCTGATTTCTCCTGAATGTCCTCATCTCCAAGTAATACAAAGCAAATGTACCCAGTCTCTCATAATAGTTCAGTTCTTTCCATCCAGATATCATACTGATGAATCATATCTGGACTCTCTCCAAGGACAGCATATCCTTCTTAAAGCGGAATGCCCAAACTGAAGACCATGCGCCAAATGTCATTTGACCAGAACTGTGTATAAAAGGTGCTAACACTTCCGTGCTTTCATATACTTCATAAGGAAGTCCAACTTTTTTTTTATTTACATTTATTGGTCTGCTTTTGTTGCTTTCTATAATTCTCTCAGGATTCAACACTGGCATCAAACTTATCCCTCACAAACCTTTCTTTCTCAAACCTGAATCACTTTTGTGATTATGTTTTTTTTAATTGTGATAATGTTCTCTTTATCTTTCAGGGATTTGAAACAATCTAAAATCATTTCTTCTATCCTATTTCAGCGAGTTCTTGATCCATTTCTTCAAAGTCAGTCCTCTTAAAAACCAATCCCTTTTCTTCAAAGTGGATAGTGAATTTAATTCAACAAGAGTCCTAACATCCTAAGGCACTGCTGCATTACAAGACAACTAACACTGTTACTCAGAATTAAATTGAATATTGCACTTCTCTCTGTTGCATAGAAGAGGTATTGCTTTAGGAAACTATTTTGAATGTTATCAATTAATCCATCTCATTCTTGGCTTGTGTATTGATTTCTCCTACAATTCAAATTCAGGTTAAAGTGTTTCATCATTACCACATTTTGCACCTGATTGGCCAACATTAAAATTCTTGTACATTGCTCGAAAGAATTTTTTAAAGACAACGATAGTCTTGTTTTCTTTTGGAGATCTGTGATGTGGTTTGTGGTTTATTATATGTTAGTGTGCATGACACAGACTACAGAGATTTCGATGCTCATTGAGACAGATGTCTTGAAGTTCATTATTAACACTATTTACATAGTTGCAATGTGCTAGGCGTGCACACATATTCTGAGTTCTTACCCTTACTATTATATGGTACATGCACAGAGCTGACTTCATTACACAGAGATTTACTGAGGGTGAGGCTGATAGTTTTATATTAGAATGTCACATGTCACAACTTCATATAACAATCCGAAAACTACAGGCTTGTGTATTCCAGAATATATGTCATAATACAACAATCTGATGCTTTTCTAAATCAGTTTTTGGGAATCTCTCATAAAATGACAATTTTTTTTATGATCGCCAATTGAAATTCAAGAATGCTGAGAATTTTACTTGAGTAGATACTCTACTGGGTGTTTTCCTCGTTGTTGTACAATGTATCTGTGATCCAACAGATTTTATTAATGTTGGTGTTTGGCTATTTGGCTGTATCATTAGGTTAGAAATATTTGTTCTGTCAGGAAGCCTCCAGGGTGGGGAGATAAATGGGGGTGTATGGCTGGGGAGAAGGTAGCAAAGAGTACAATCGGTGAATGGGGGTGGGATTGGAGGTGATAGGTCAGAGAGGCGGGTGGGGGAAGGCAGAAAAGAGTACAATAGGTGAATGGGGATGGGGATGGAGATGATAGGTCAGAGGGGAGGGTGGAGTGGTTGGTGGGAAAGGAGAT
>NC_057726.1:17287771-17306042 GCF_004010195.1 Chiloscyllium plagiosum | reverse complement strand
CCCCAACCCCCATTCTCCTATTGTACCCTTTGCTACCTTCCCCCACCCTCTTCTCTGGCCTATCACCTCCATCCCCACCCCCCATTTAGCTATTGTACTCTTTGCTACCTTCTCCCCAGCCCCAACCCCGCCATTTATGTCCCCACCCTCGATGCTTCCTGCCTCTATTCATGATGAAGGGCTTTTGCCCAAAACCTCGATTTTCCTGCTCCTCGGATGCTGCCCGACCTGCTGTGCCTTTCCAGCACCACTCTGATCTAAACTCTGGGGTCCAGCATCTGCAGTCCTCACTTTTGCCTAATATTTGTTCTGTGCCTAGTGAACTGAAATGTCACTCAAAAAAATCAATGAATTTAAGTTTTGGCAGATGAAAATGCATTTGGATAGATGAGTATTAACTACTACAGACTTTTGTCCATGTTGGAGAAAGCTAATCTATCTCATAATTTCTTTCAATTTTCATTCCAAACATTAACAGTACAGATATAAGTACCAGCACTTCAGAACAATACTACGTAATGTAGTCTTAGTGCCTTATTTGGATATTTCTCACTTGGCATCTTTCCCACTTAATTGTTCATTTTAACTGATTCTAAAGAATGTTGCCTTAAGCACTTCATAATGCAATAACTCATCTGGAACTGCAGTAATATCTCAAACCAAAATAGCTGAAAAGTAATCAGTAAATAATTTCAAATTAAAGTATTACATTTCTTTGATCATCTTAATTATGTTCTATATAATATTCAGGGAAATAAAAATGTATTATAAGAAGAAGAAAGAGTTTATTTTAGCAGTACTAGGAAGGTTTTCGGAGCAAACTACCGGAGATTCTGAAATCTGTACTGAAAACAACATGTGCTGGAGATCACAGCGGGTCAGGGAGCATCCATAGAGAGAGCTTTCTGTTGAAGAGTCATCTTGACTCGAAACATTAGCTTTCTCTCTCTCCATGGATGCTGCCTGACCCGCTGTGATCGCCAGTATTTGTTGTTTTCAGAAGGACAGTTCTTGTTGCCTTTCCTTAATTACTTTTGAATTTATAGACTCTCAGACATTTCAAAGGATAGTTAAATAGTTAACATAGAGTCATAGAGTGTCGTCCAGCATAGAAACAAGTCCTTCAGCCCACCATTGTCTATGCTGACCAACAAACACTGAACAGCGCAAATCCCATTTGCCCTCACTTGGCCCATAACATACTATGCCATCGCGTTTTAAGTGCACATCCAAGTGCTTTTAAAATGTTGCGAGAGTACCCGCCTCCCCAAAACTTTCTTCAGCAGAATGTTCCATATTTCTGAGATCTTCTGGATGAAAAAATGCTCGATCAGATCTCCTCTCACCCACTTATTCCTCACCATAAACTTTGTCCCCTCTGGTCTTAAACACATCTGCCATCGAGTAAAGATTCTCACAATCTATTCTGTCTGGACTTCTCATAGGTTTGCATTTTTCAATCAGATCCCCTTTACCCCCTGTAATATATTCAATTTTGAAAGCAGAAAATTAATTAAAGCACATAAAATTCAGGTCTTTATTTCTCTTTTTAAAAACAAGCACTGAAGCAATGTTTTACCTAGTATGCACAAAAGATAATTGATGAAATTTGTACTTATACATCTAAATATACAAGCCTAACACCAAAAGACGCTGAAGGGACTACGATTGAAATATTGGACCTATGTCGTCCAAGCCAGTGAATGTTTTTTCACCCTGTGACACAAAGTCTGACATGCTTTACTATTCTTTAAAATATAGAGAATAATAATTTTTTAAGGAGTCTGCTATGTGTAATTGTTACAACACAGGGTAAACCCCTCTGCTCATTTAAACCCGATACGCAGAGAAGATCACCTCGTGCCGTAATCTCATGTCACAGAGGTCAAACACCAACTCTCCAACACCATGTCCCAAATTCCCCTTGACCACGACCCCACTGCAACCCATCAACTGCATCCTCTCCCCCTTAGTTCAGGCACTCCCCACCTACATCTGCGATACCAACTACGCCTTCAATCTCTTCAGCAACTGCAGGTTACCTGCAGTTTATCTTCACCATGGACGTGCAGTCTTTATTCACATCCATACCTCACAAAGATGGCCTCCAGGTCCTCTGCTGCTTCCTCTCCAACAGACCATCCAGTCCCCTTCCACCAATACCCTCCTCCACCTTGCCGGACTGGTCCTCACCCTCAATAACTTTTCCTTTAACTTCTCCCATTTCCGTCAAATCCAAGGGGTGGCCATGGGCATCCAGATGGACCCCATCTACACCTGCCTCTTTGTTGGCTTTATCGAACAGTCCCTCCTCAGTACCTACAAAGGCACTGTGTCCTAACTCTTCCACCGTTACATCAATGACTGCATCAGTGCAGCATCCTGCACCCAGGCTGAACTGGAACAGTTCATCGACTTCGCCCAGAACTTCCACCCCACCCTCAAATTCACTTGGTCCACCTCGGACACCTCCCTCTCCTTTCTGGACCTCACCATTTCCAGTTCCAGTGACAATCTCCAGACAGACGATTACTACAAACCAACTGACTCCCATAACTATCTGGACTACACCTCCTCCCACCCAGTATCCTGTAAGAACTCCTTTCTGCCAATTCCCCCACTTCCACCGCATCTGCTCGGCTGAGAAGACATTCCACTCACAAGCCCCCCCAGATGTCCACCTTTTTTAAACAACGTGCTTTTCTTCCCTCTGTCATCTGGACAGCCCTCCATCATACCACCTCCATTCCCTGTTCCAATGCTCTAAACCACTCCCCCCCTGAACACAACAAAGACAGAGTCCCTTAGTCCTCACCTACCACTCTACCAGTCTCCATATTCAATTGCATCATCCTTAAATACCTCTGCCAACTCCAACTAAACCCCATCACCAAGAACATCTTGACTTTCCCATTCCTCTCTGCCTTCCACAAGGACCACTCCCTTCAACCATCCTTGGTTTGCGCCACTCTCCCCACTGACCCAGCCCTCTCCCCTCCCCACTGCCCCAACCCCCGGTACCTTCCCCTACAACCAGTAAAACCTGCAGGTACACCATCCCCCTCACCTCCATTCAGAGCCCCAAACAGTCCTTGCAGGTGAGACAGAGGTTCACCTGCCTCTCTACCAACTGAGTTTACTGCATTAGGTGCTCCCAATATGGTTATCTCTACATCGAGGAGACCGAACATAAACTAAGAAAACATTTCACTGAGCATCTCAGCCAGGCCCACAGGAGCCGACTGGACTTCTCAGTCACTGCTCATTTCAATTCCCCTAACCACTCTCTTTCTGACATGACCATCCTTGGCTTCCTCCACTGCCACCATGAACCACAGTGCAAATTGAAGGAACAACACCTCATTTCCACCTGGGCAGCTTACGGCCTAGAGGTCTCAACATTGAATTCTTCAATTTCAAATAACCTCCCTTCCCATCCCCTGACTCTTTTCCCAGCCCCTCTCCATCCCTTCCATTGCTCTCTGCCAACAATTGGATTCATTCCTCACATTGACTTACCAGGTTGTGCCCTCTACCCATCTTCACCTATCTCCACTTCACCACCCAGCCCCCGCCACCCCCTTTATCTGCAGTTCTCCCGATACCCACCCACAGTCCTGAAGGGTTACACCTGACACGTCAGATTTATCCATCTCCTGATGTTGCCTGGCTTTCTGTGTTCTTCCAGCCTCCTGCCTGTCTAGTGTGAAGTCACTTAACACATAACTCAGTTTAAAGGCAATTAAGGATGAGCGAAAAATACCAGCTGAGCTAATGACATGCACAGTCCATGCAAGAATGGATTGTTTTCACTGGCAGTGTTGGCTGAAAGGAGATATAATCAAGGTTGCTTTAAATCATGAAGAGTTTTGATGGAGAAAATAGCAAAAAGAAATCAGTTGAGAAGCAAGTGATGAAGTATTGTAAATTTGAAATTATCTGACTTGGTTTACTCGAAATCCTTTCAAGCCAACTGATCTGTTGTTGCAGCTCAGATCAGCAGAACAAGTAAAAGAAAATGATGTGCAATTTTTGCCTGACAACTCATTCTACTGACTGTATCTTGTTTGTGCATTATCGAATAAATGCATCCATCTGCACTTTATTAAACGCATTTTTGTGAAGACAACAAAATGTGTTTATTAATAACCCCTTGCTTTACTTTTAGGAGAGTTTGTGGTACAGGCTATTCTGAAAAATCTGCTTAAAACCATCACTGCTGGCCATCTGGGAAAATTTTGGATTGCAGATGTTCCATATTTATACAACTGCATGTGTATATAGAGTTACATAGAAATTACAACACTGAAATAATTTGTGTTGATGTTTATCCTGCATGTGAGTAGTCACTCAAATCCCATAAGTCTTCTCTCTTCTTGTATTCCTTTATTCCCATCTTCTCATCACCCACTTAAAATATGTGCAAATGATGACAGGGTCGCTGCACAAATAATTACGAGAATACATATATAAATGTTACATATAAATATAAAACCAATCAATTGTTCAGATGCGAACATGTTTAATGAATCATTGGATAAAAATGTGTCTTGGGCAATAATGTATGAACCACCTATTGTATATCTCATCAATATTTTGTTTATTGACTTCAATGGAACTAGGTTTCAGTCTGAAATATGATGGACAGCTCATGACGCACCATGTTTTATGCTGCCTTATAGAGTTCATTTCTACCACAGTAAATCCCTGTAATAAGACTTGCCTGTCGTTTGCACTATTATAAATGTTGAAATCTGGTTAAATGTTGATAGTGATTGCAGGCAAATTTAACATAGGTGATGATTGAAACAAGTTTGGTCAGGTGGATCTGCTTGAGTATGAGTTCCCTGATTGAGGCTATTAACCTGGGCCAATCAGGGAGTCCTGGCTGATGGATATAAACGGAAGTCTTGTGGTAGTGTGGGGGTCAAAAAAAAAGAAAAAAAAAGGAAAAAATATAAACAGGGGATTACGATAAAAGAAATAAATAGAAATCTTGATCAAGAGCCGGAAGGTGCATAGGGGCAGGCTGCCTTAGAGTGGCCGGAAGGTGGGAGAACGGGGGCTTGCTGGGTCTGTATTGTCTGCACTTTTTTATGTAACAGGATTGTCTTATGTACAAATGTCATTGTTGATGTCTTTTCATATTTGAAATTGGGATTTGGGGTTTGTCCTCATTTCCCTGTAAACTGGTTGAACGGTAGGGTTTGGGGCCTAGCTTTGCTGCTCCTCTCACTTGTAAAATTGCTGTTGTATACAGCTGTAAATGTTAACTGTTTCTCTGTAACCTCTTTTGTAATTGTTTAATAAAATATATAAACAGGAAAAAATAAACAGGAGTCTTGCCACCGAGCGGCGGAGATCCCCAGTGGAAGGCTCTCTATGTGGGAGTCCTCCCCCTTTCTCTCAGGGATCTAGGGTGGAGGGTGCTGCACGCAGCGGTCCCCTGCAACCGCAGATTGCAGTGGTTCATGGACTCCCAACCCAACTGCTTGTTCTGTGGCGCTGTGGAATCCGTGGACCACGTGTATATTGTGTGTGGGCGTTTGCACTCCCTTTTTGATTTTCTCAAAAACTTCCTCCTCTGCTTTTGGTTGCACTTCAGTCCCACGTTCCTGATCTTTGGGCACCCGGTACGGAAGAAGGATGGCAGGTCTGAAGATCTCCTCGTGGGTCTGCTCCTGGGCCTGGCCAAACTGGCCATAAACAGGTCCAGGCAGCGGGCTGTGGAGGGAGTCGTTTGGGCCGACTGCCTGCCCCTCTTCCGCGGTTACATTAGAGCCTGGGTGTCTCTGGAAAAGGAGCACGCTGTGTCCACCAACACCCTTGAGTTGTTCAGGGAGAGGTGGGCGCCGCAGTGAGTAGAGTGCATTATTTCCCCCTCCAACTCTTGATTTAACCCCTGCCCTCCCCTTCACTGTTTGATCACACAGCATTGCCCTTTGATGTGAAGGGCACTGCTTATCACAGGCCACTCGAGTGTTTCCTTTCTTCCTGGTGGTGGAAATTTGAATATAGATTTGTGCACCTTGTGTCTCACACCTGCACACACACAACATGGGTGCGGGGGGAAAATAAGCACTACTACAGTTAGGTGGCAGTGTGGAGTTTAAAACAAAATAAACAAACAGGAGTGTGAGAGGTTCAGAAGAAAAAACAAATAAATAAATAAACAGGAATCTCCAAGATTCTCCTTATTCTTGGTCTGGCTCTGAGCAGGCTGGGCAGAGTCCCTGTACTGTGCATGTGTAAGTAAAAGGTGACTTGGTGATGGGATATCAACCTCTGTGGAGTTATTTCATCTAAAATACTTCAGGAATTCGCTTTGGCTTAGGTAAGGATATTGAGTCATAGAGATGTACAGCACGGAAACAGATCCTTCGGTCCAACTCGTCCATGCCGATCAGATATCCCAATCCAATCTAGCCACCCGTCACCACCTGGCCCATATCTCTCCAAACCCTTCCTATTCATATACCCATCCAGATGCTTTTTAAATGTTGCAATTGTACTAGCCTCCACCACTTCCTCTGGCAGCTCATTCCATGTACGTACCATCCTCTGAGTGAAAAGGTGCCTCTTAGGTCTCTTTCATATCTTTCCTCTCTCACACTAAACCTCTGCCCTCTAGTTCTGGACTCTCCCACCCCAGGTAAATGATTTTGTCAATTTATCCTCTCCATGTTCCTCATGATTTTGTAAACCTCTATAAGGTCACCCCTCAGCCTCCGACGCTCCAGGGAAAACAGCCCTAGCCTATTTAACCTCTCCCTATAGTTCAAATTCTCCAACCCTGGCAACATCCTGGTAAATCTTTTCTGAGCCCTTTCAAGTTTCACAACATCTTTCCAATAGGAAGGAGATCAGAATTGCATGCAATATTCCAACAGTGGCCTAACCAATGTCCTGTACAGCTGCAACATGACCTCCCAACTCCTGCACTCAATACTCTGATCAATAAAGGAAAGCATACCAAACGCCTTCTTCACTATCCTATCTACCTGTGACTCCACTTTCAAGGAGCTATGAACCTGCACTCCAAGATCTCTTTGTTCAACAACACTCCATAGGACCTTATCATTAAGTGTATAAGTCCTGTTAAGATTTGTTTTCCCAAAATGCAGCCCTTCACCTTTATCTAAATTCAACTCCATCTGCCACTTCTCAGCCCATTGGCCCATCTGATCAAGATCCCATTGTAATCTGAGGTAACCTTCTTCGCTCTCCAATACACCTCCAATTTTGGTGTCATTTTCAAACTTACTAAATATACCTCTTATGCTCACATCCAAATCATATATATAAATGATGGAAAACAGTGGACCCATCACCGATCCTTATGGCACTCCACTGGTCACAGGCCTCCAGTCTGAAAAACAACCCTCCACCACTACCTTCTGTCTTCTACCTTGAGCTAGTTCTGTATCCAAAGGGCTAGTTCTCCTGTATTCCATGAGATCTAACCTTGCTAATCAGTCTCCCATGGGGAACCTTGTTGAACGCCTTACTGAAGTCCATATAGATCACATCTACTGCTCTGCCCTCATCAATCCTCTTTGTTACTTCTTCAAAAAACTCAATCATGTTTGTGAGACATAATTTCCCACGCACAAAGCCATGTTGACTATCCCTAATCTGTCTTTGCCTTTCTAAATATATGTACACCCTGTCCCTCAGGATTCTCTCTAACAAGATGCCCACCATCGATGTCAGGCTCACTGGTCTATTGTTCGCTGGCTTTTCCTTACCACCTTTCCTAAACAGTACTGAGCAATGTTTCCTTTAATACATCGTTCAGTCTTTCCATTTTCATCTTTTGCTGAGGCTGGAAGATGGAAGACCAAGAAAACAATTCAGAACATATGTGTTAGAATGTTGAATTTGACGCTAATGAGGCTGTGAGATCAAATATCAGAATTTCAGGTTTTTGACTTTATCTCTTGGTTGGACTTTACAAATCTGTGGTGAATCCAAGAACTTCACTGTGGTTCCTTGGCAGGGGCACTTAGTGCCATGCCTTAGTTTAGTGCTGTGCACAATCATATTAAAGTGCTTTGATTCAGTTTCCTTATTGTTTGCAGTATTTGATCAGATCTGTTTATTCTTACTACACTGTGATACCATGATATCATGGAGCCATGACTGAACAATCCCTTTGATAAATAAGAATATTACATGATAGAGAGAGAGAGAGATGTCTTCATGCATACCTTTTAAATTCAGATGCCTGCCCTTGGAGTCCCAATCATTGGATAGTATCCACCATCCTTCTTTGGATTCTCTTTTATGATAACTACCAGGCTCCTCTCATAATTACTCTTAGCTTCTCTTATTTGTTTGTCACACCTCTCTAAACTGTCAATTTTTAAATTGTCTCTCTATTTGTATTATCAACTAGACATTTGCCATATATAGCCTTGTTTTTCCTTCATCATACTTCTTATCTCTTTTGTCATCCAAAGGCTTTGTTAGGATATCTTCCCCCTTGCAGAATGTATATTGACCATGCATAAATTATTACTTCTTTCAAGGTAGCCAATTGTTCCATTACAAATGTGTCTGCCAATCCTTAACTCCAGTTTACCTGTTCCTAATGAAGTTGGCACTCACCTAATTGATTGATTTTTACTTTATATTGTTCCTTGTTCATTTTCATAGCCGATCCAAAACTCATGATACTATGATTATTTGATCCATTAACTTATCTCATTCTTCAGAAGCAAATCAACAATGCAACCTCCTTGATTGGGCCAGAAACATAATGGTCTAGAAGATTTTCATGAACTGTTTGCCCCTCTGCTCTGTGCATTATTATTATCCCAGTCTCTTTTTGGATAATAAAAGTATCCTTTAAAATATCCTTTTATTCTTGTATCTCTCTAACTCCCTTGCATGCATACATCTAGGCTTCTGCTGTTAACATTAAAATTGGCTATCACCAGGTACACGATAATAGACCCATTAATATGGCCACTGAGTTTAAACTATCTGTGAAAACATGCCTTAACTAAACTCTCTGATCTTCTCAGAATGCAGGAGATGGACACTGCCTATGTGGAGAGGCTTGTCAAGTTGTCCATTCATCTTACTACCAATGACACTTCAAACATGCGTTTCTAAAATAAGCAAAATGAATAACGAAGCTAATTATTTTAAATATATATTTTAAAGGAAAACTCTGGCAAAGATTGCCTACAAGTGGTTAATCAAACTCTCTATAAATTTGTATTCTATAACAGCTGAAGAAAGGCACACAAAAATATCTGTCTAGAAACTATAGTTTATGAATACCAGAAGTCAGGCTAAAAGCTTGGCTGCAACAACAATGTAAATTTTTCCTTGTCAGGCAATAGAAAGCAGGGCTAAAGGCACAGCTGTCAGGCTTTCTGGCCCCTTCCTCCAATTAAACAGTGGAAAATTAGATAGCTTTATAAATTCATTGCTCCTGCCACTGGTTGTCATCAGTGCTCCACAACATATCTTCAAATTACCACCCACCTCTCAGTTCTACTTTTTTTTTACATTTTCATTTGTATTTTGCTTCTCTCCTAAAGCATTCCTCATTTCTCCCCCCTCTTGATTACAGTTGACACTGTAGCCTTTGGTTTGCCTAAAGAGGAACATTGTCTTTGAACAGCATTTAGTGTATAAACAAAAATGTAATCATGGTTTATACCAATACCCACATGTGCACATGCAATGTGTGTGTCCATCCAATTATGTATACTTTCATATGAACCTTAATTGACTAGGCTATGACCAAGCAACTTTGGCTGCATTCTTGTGGGAATGCACTGCTCTTGCAGCTACTGTTGTCAGATCATATTAATAATCATAATGTGGTATATCACAACAATGCAAATAGTCACAAACCATGTACAGTAAAATTATTAAACAAATGTTTAATTTTCATGATATCAAATTTCCATTTTTCGGCATGGAAACGGCTATTTGCACAATTTGATGTCAAGTTTCCCTCTTCTGTCTATCACTGTGTCTTGGTACTGACAGATGCTACTACTCCTTCCTTTCTTAGTGCGGACCAATTCGATACAACCATCCTTTACAGCTTATTAGCCTTTATTCCCTACCTTGGCACCAGATTCTCTGTTCACAAAAACCTTTCCAACCCATGTCTATCCATTACTCCAGTAATACAGCTTGTATTTTTTTCTACTGGCCATCCTCTAGCATTCAGTCTCCTCCTCACATTGAACAGAAATTTTCTGTGCTGAAAAAAGTAATGATCTAGAAATTCCAATTTTGCCATGAAAATTGTATAGCCATAATGTTATTAAGTGGTAATTAAATTTTGTATTAAAAGTGAATTATCAGATATTAAACTTTAAAATAAGTTTGAATGAATTTTCAAGTGCATTTCATATTCTGTGTCCTTTCACTCTTGAAATATTGCAATGATATATTATGAAATGAATGACTAAATGTAAGATAGTCGCTAATAAATAGAATAAGAAATGTCTTTACATGGAGAGTTTTGAGAATGAAATTCTTGAGGCAAATAACATAACTATTTTTAAGGAAGCTAGATAAACACATGAGGATATGGTGATCGGGTGAGATGACGTAAGATGAGAGGAGAGGATAAACATTGACATCAAATCTATTCAGCTGAATGGCGTGTTTCTATGCCACAAATTCCTATAAAAACTTTTTTTTTATTTCTGATAAATATTGGAAGAGTTGTGTTTTGATCAATTGTGCAAAATAATGATTAATACTCAGATATGGTTGTTCCATTCCAAATAAAATTAATTGAAAGAAACAAATGGCACAAAGAAGCAATATAATTTCATTGAAGAGTTAATTAATTGCAAAGGGCATTTGAAATAACAGGGTAGCAAACATCAATTTTCAGAGCAATACAATTATGGCAGCGATGATGTTGGGAATGACTAACTTGTCTTGTGTAGTGACAATCTTAATAACAGAGAGGCATTTTTTGTCAAACTCATTTCATCCTTCTGTATCAAGATGGATTCAATTGAAATTGAAATTGAGAACATTAAAATTGTTACATTGGTAATTTGACCTATTACCATTTGAAGCCAGTCAATTGATGAGTTCCATTGAGTATATTTCACATAATTGTTCTTCGCCCACTGTTTTTCGTCACCATTGGCATGTCATGGTTATGAAGGTGAAGAATATTTTTATACCCCATGAAGGCCCAATGTTTTCAACAAAGTTACATATGTCAGTCAGGAGAACCAATGAGAAAATTCTCAGCTGTTAGTTTAAACTAAAATATTGACCCAGTAAGCCTCTTATACAAATATAAAATGTACTCAATATTATTCATGACATTATTTTATGTCAATACCTTGTTTTCAAAATTATTTATTGAAATATTTTAGGGGTCTTTTTAATCTGTGAGTAGTGAAAACAACTCTTTTACTATCCTATTTTGACTAAAGATTGGTGAAATTTAAGAGTAAATTACATTATTTTATAGAATCCAATCATTTTTAAAATGCTCATTTTGATGATAGCTGATAATGTTTGCAGTATTTGAAACAATTTAAATGGTATAGTAGTTCAACAAGAATAGATCAATCCCTAATACACAATTCAAGCAAATGTTGAAATTTCAACATTTGCCCCTCATTAGTATGAATAACCTCTAAATTTGAGGTCAGGACTGTTTTTTCTTATCTCCCAAGCTTCTTATAATGAGCTTTTAATGAGGTATTCACATTTCTTGACAAGCAAGAGTATTTTCTGCTTTAATGTCCTACCATTCACTTTAGGAACAAAACTTAAAATAGCAGTAATAACAAATGTATTCCCAACTTGTCTTTTTCACCTGCTTATTCATTAACTATTTTCTCATTAACTCCCAAATAGTACATTATTAGTAATAGTTCAGCTGTATAGCTACTTGTAAGGCTGGACATCTTACATATTTTGTCTTTCCTGGCACTTTAGGTATAACAGGGGTACTTTGTGATATAATATAGACTAACTTCTGTTAAACTTCTGCTTTTATTGATTCTGTAACTGAATAGTTGGATGGATATTATTAATAAAGTTACTCAATGTCAGCTGGACCATCCAATTTTTGAGAGTGACATGGAATTTTTAAAAAATGATGAAATTTCCTGCAGCAGAAACAGAGTTTCATTCTTTACACTGAATCCTAAAGCGACAGGCTGCCAGCTCTCACTCATTGTGGAATAAAGAGATTACAGTGAATAACCTCATGGTTTCCTGGACTGATTTAATACTGTAGGTTAGGCATTGCACAAACAGAGATTGCACTAAATTACTTCCCACTAATCTTAATGAACAATATAACAGCAATGACATTTCTGAGTATCATCAGAATTAAAAAGCTTCTGCTTGCGCACATTAAACACAATGTTCAAACAACATTCAAAACGCTAATGCCTAGTGCATTCATCAGCAATAAGTATAATAATTTGAGTGGGAATTCTTGCACTGAAGCAACAGCAAAACTATTTACTTTGAATTGCACAATTAAAAACTATGACTGCATGTGCTTTTGTATTGCCTAAGGAATTTTTCAACTGGCGCTCTTTCATACATAAAGCAACTCATTTTTCATTACATTTTAATTTGAACTCATTACAACTGCAATAGATCTCTTGATTAAGTGTATTTGCATGCTCATGTTAAGATGACTTTAGCTGTAGACAGTTGTATTTTTGAATAAAACCCAACACTTTAACCATTACAACCAATTGTGAAAACGTTTATGTTTTAAATGTTGCCAAAATCTGCATTAAGAAGCTTGAATTGCTCAAAATGCCCAGTGTTGAAATTCTAACTGGAATTAGAAGACCTCTGTAATGCTGAATTGACATTGTCTGAAATTATAGATGACTACCTGATTGATTACATTGACAGAATTGTGGCAGGGAATGCACAAGGTTCAGTTTTGACTGTATCTACTGGGCAGTGAATGAAAAATGTGTTAATTCTGGTGGTGGAAATAATTGCTCTTCATACATCTGGTGGACTGAGATCTGTGCAGATGATTTTAAGAGATTCAGATGAGCTGTGGTGAACAATGTAAGCTTTGTAAAAAGGGTCCTGGAACAGTATTGAAATTCATTCCTATGGCAGTCTTTGTAGAAGAAGGGGGATGGGAGATGCTGTAAATCAGAACCTTGCTTGTGAATGTAAGCGGTACATTTCACAATACTTGCTATTCTTACTTCAACATTAGACAGAACATCATTCTCTATTTTAGTAAACACATGCAGGAAATTGAATAATGCAAATTGATGGCCATTCCTTAAAGTACAAGGAGAAATAAATTCACTCAACTCATTTTCTACATAAAATAAAGAAGTCATAAGCATTAGAAATACTCAGCAGGCCTGGCAGCATATGAGGACAAAAACATAAGATCAAGTATTATCATAATTCAGCTGCATCAATTTTGTAGTGTTTCAAGGAGGCTTTCACTAAGAACACCAAGCATGGTGCCATGGAGATGTGGTGCTTATATAGTGAGGTGAGTAGCATAGCATTATGTGAGAACTCATGGGAGTTCAGAAGGTTTCTCAACTCCCAAGTTATCTCTTACAGTTCTACATTGCTCTCTTCATTGTATAAGCACTTCACTTACACTATCGTTCACTCATCAGAGGCAGAAGTATTTGCTACTGCTGGGACATTCCAGGGAATAAAGCCTCACTGAAGCACTGGCAGCCAAGAATAGAAGTTCACAGTAAGGAGAAAAAGGCACATAAGTGGCATGGGTGATACTTCATTGCAAATGGAAGATCATCTTTGTAAATGCATTGTTATTTTAATACATTACCTGTCTCCTTGTAAATTCAGCTACAAAAATGAAGCTACATAGGCTACCCAGCATTAGTACCATTCCATGTTCAGACCCTACCTGAAAGAGTGCTACTCTTTCCCTAATGCCTTAAGTACATAACATTTTGTCATAGAGTTATACTGCATAGAAACAGACCCTTCAGTCCAATTCGTCTGCGCTGACCAGATATCCTAAACTGACCTAATCCCGTTTGCCAGAATTTCACCCAAATAAATGTGAAAGCTGGCCCTAAGGTTCTTTTTAAATCTTTTCTCTTTCACCTTAAATCTATGCCCTCTAGTTTTGGACTCCACTATACTGGGGAAAAGACCTTGGCTATTCAATGATTTTATAAATCTCTATAAGGTCACCCTTCAGCCGCCAACACTCCAGTGAAATAGGTCCCAGCCCATTCAGCCTCTCCTTATAGCTCAAACCCTCCAATGCCAGCAATATCCTTGCAAATATTTTCTGAACCCTTTCAAGTTTAACAACATCTTTCCTGTGTAGGGAGACTAGAATTGAATGCAGTATTCTAAGATTGGCCTCACCAATGTCCTGTACAGCTGTAACATGACATCCCAACTCCTATAGTCAATGCACTGACAATCAAGGCAAGCATGCCAAATGTCCTCTTACACCAACCGGCCTGCATGCAACTCCACTTTCAAGGAACTATGCACCTGCACCCCTAGGTCTCCTTCTTTGGTAACATGCTCCAGGGCCCTACCATTAACTATATAAGTCCTGCCCTGGTTTGCCTTACCAAAACTCAAACCTCATATTTATCTAAATTAAACTTCATCTGCCACTCCTTGGTTCATTGGTCCATTTGATTAAGGTCCTGTTGTACTCTGAGTACTCTTCTTTGTTGTACACTACACCACAAATGTTGGTGTCAACTGCAAACTTACTAACCATACCTCCCATATTCACATACAATTCATTTAAATAAATATTAAAAAGCCGAGGACGTGGCACCAATCCTTGCAGCTAACTGCTAGTCATAGGCCTCCATTCCGAAAAACAATCCTTTACAATCACCCTCTGTCTCCTATCTTCTAGACAATTTTGTATCAATATGGCTAGCTCCTTTTGGATTCCATGTGATCTAACTTTGCTAACCAGTGCACCATGCAGAACTTTGTTGAATGCCTTGCTGATGTCCGTACAGACAACATCTACCACACTGCCTTCATCAACCTTCTTTGTCACCACTTCAAAAATTCAATCAAGTTAATGAGCATGATTTCTGAAGCACAAAGCCGTGTTGACAATATCTAATCAGTCCTTGCCTTTCCAAATGCGTGTAAATCCTGTCCTTCAGAATTCCTTCCAACAACTTACCCATCACTGATGTCAGGCTCACCAGTCTTTAGTTCCCTGGCTTCTCCTTCCCACCTTTCTTAAATAGTGGTACCACATTAGCCATCCTCCATTCTCTGGCACCTTACACGTGGCTGTTGATGATTCAAATATCTCACCAAGGGTCCCAGCAATCTCTTCCCTAGCTTCTTTCAGAGTTTGGAACACACCTCATCAGGTCCGGGGGATTTATCTGCCTTTATGCATTTGAAGACATCTAGCACCTCCTCATCTGTCATTTGGACACTTTTCAAGCTATCACTATTTATTTCTTCACGTTTGCTAGCTTCCATGTCCCTCTCCACACTGACATGAAATATTCATTTAGTATCTCATCCATCTCCTGTGGTTCCACATATAGATAACCTTGTTGATCTTTAAGGGACCCCCTTCTCTCCCTCGTTACGCTTTTGCCTGAATGTATTTGCAAAATGCTTTTTGAATCTGTTTAACCCTATTGACCAAAGTTATCTCAAGTTCCTCATTTTGCCCTCATGATTTCCCTCTTAATTATACTGCCTTATACTCCTTTAGGGATTCACTCGATCCAAGTTCTTTATACCTGATATATGCCACCTTCTCTTTCTTGACCAGAGCCTCCATTTTTCTGGTCATCGAGCATTCCTTTCACCTACCAGCCTTACCTGTCTTCATACTGACAGGAACATACAGTCTGTGAACTCTCATTATCTCATTTTTGCAGGCATCCCACTTTCTAACCATCCCTTTAGCTGCAAATAGCTTTCCCCAATCAACTTTCCTAAGCTCCTGCCTAATACTGTCAAAATTGGCCGAACTCCACGTTAAAACTTGAACTTTTAGATCAGGTCTATCCTTTTCCAGAGCTATTTTAAAACTAATAGTAGGATGATCACTTGCCCCAAAGTACACCCCCCATTGATACTTCAGTCACTTGCCCTTGTGGGAACATCACATGTTGTAAAGTTTTCAAACAACTACCTGTAACTTTTGTTAAATAACAGGAAAGATAAAGATGAAACAATAAAGTTGCATTTGCTTCTGGAACTAAACAGTTTTGACCCAAAACAAATCTAGAGCCAATAAATGATTTCACCCAACTCAGATCTGTTCAAAACCAATATCAATCAAGTCCTATCTGGCTTGTTGAGCACGATGCTGCAAAGTTTTATCCTGATGTCCCTCCTGTTCAATGTCCTCACTCTTCTCAGAAAACTGCTGCTACTTTCCCAGCTCAGCATCCAACACATCCACTCTTGGTCTGCTCTAGTAGTGTAGAGCACAGCATGTGATCATTCTGAGTACTTGTTTCAGATTTCTAGTATCTGCACTAAGTGCCTGGTGGGTGCAATTGCCCCTTGAAGTGCTTCACATCACTCACAGGAAGAGCCCTCATTCTCAAACGGAAAAAAAACACCAACTACACCCACTCTGGGTCTGGTAGCAGCTGTTTAATATTTCTACCTTATATTTATGATTCAGATGAGGATAGACAACAAACCAAGTAATGTTTCACAGGGTGGATCACATGCTCATCTTCTCAATCTAGGTGACCCCACCCCCTCCCCCCCAAACCCTTAATGTGGCTTTCTTCTTTGCATTGGAGAAAGTGAGGACTGCAGATGTTGGAGATCAGAGCTGAAAATGTGTTGCTGGAAAAGCGCAGCAGGTCAGGCAGCATCCAAGGAGCAGGAGGATCCCAATAATCCTCATGCCCGAAACGTCAATTCTCCTGCTCCTTGGATGCTGCCTGACCTGCTGCGCTTTTCCAGCAACACATTTTCAGCTTCTTCTTTGCATTCCCTAGTCAAGACCATCAGTTCTAAGTTTCCACATATTTCCAACCAACTTTTACGCTTAAATCATCATCTTCCATTTTACCCATTGGGACACCAGTTTACAACTTAATAATGTCAATCTATGTGGTTTACTGTCCCCACATTGAAGTGTGGTTGGTGGTGGCCATTCATGACTCCCACCCCACTGGAATCCATGCCCTCCTATGCTTTATCTTCCACCCATCACAATTATCACCCTCTCTGTTCTCAACATCGTGCCTCCAATACCTATATTTGACTCTTCTAACTTCCCAACCGCTGCAGTGATCCCGATAATCCTTCTTGATGTTCAGTGAGCAGACTCCCCAGGACTGACCATAACCCACTCTGGAATTCATTTAGTTCCATTCCTGCTGCTTCTGATTGCTAGTTCCAGTTGTTCGTTGTGGAGGCCAGTGTGTTGGGTCTAGGTGTTATGTATCACTTAGACCAGGGCAAAACATCTGCAAATCAACTGCCCAGCTCGGCGAACATACCCACAACCACAGCAACCTGAGCTACAAATATCTTTATTTCTCTTAGCTGTGATAAGAAGGATTTGAGAGGACAGATGCTGAGAATTCCAAATGTGCAGGACACCATCAACTGAGTGCAAATGACTCTGTGGGTGCCCCATGCTACTTGGGAGAGGTACAGAAAAGGCAAGAGCCATCATTCTCTATATGTGCAGATGGTGTGTGGCCACTCCAAATCTGTCATGTTTGAGGTCACATTCACAAAGCAGCTGCCACAATACATTCACCTTGCAGTAGTCATGCAGCCTGCTGTCCTCACTCTTCAAATGAGATCCAGCATCTGAATCTTCAGGGACAAAGTCTGATTTCTGTACGCTTGGCTGATGGGTGTAACCACATGCAATAACCACACAGGTACATAGAACATAGAACATAGAAATGTACAGCACAGAACAGGCCCTTTGGCCCACAATGTTGTGCCAAGGTTTAATTCTAATGTAAAATAAGATAACTTAACGTACGCACCCCTCAATTCACTGCTATCCATGTACCTGTCCAGCAGTCACTTATCTGCTTCCACCACCATGCTGGCAACGCATTCCACGCATTCACAATCCTCTGCGTAAAGAACCTTCCTCTGAGGTCCCCCCTATACCTTTCTCCTAATATCTTAAAACTATGACCCCTTGTGCCAATCAATCCTTCCCTGGGGAAAAGTCTCTGGCTAGTACACTGGGCTAGTACACTGGCCAATCGCCACCAGGACAGAACCCCACTGGTCCTCACCTTCCACCCCACCAATCTCCGGATACATCGTATCA
>NC_057726.1:17256838-17287279 GCF_004010195.1 Chiloscyllium plagiosum | reverse complement strand
TATCGTATTCCCAGCGCCCCTCCCCCAAATTCCCTCTCCCCTACCTTTTATCTCAGCCCGCTTGGCACACCAGCCTCATTCCTGAAGAAGGGCTTATGCCTGAAACGTCGATTCTCCTGCTCCTCAGATGCTGCCTGGCCTGCTGCGCTTTTCCAGCACCACACCTTTCAACTCTGGTCTCCAGCATCTGCAGTCATCACTTTCTCCCACTGGGCAAGTAATCCAGAGTTTTGACCCAGTAACAGTGAAGAAATACCGATATAGCTCCAAGCCACTGGGGTGGTGTTTGAATCGGAATGGAGCTTGTTCCCATGCATCTGCATGCCCACCCCGCCTTATTCTATGAGTTGATGAAGGTGCTGAATATAGAAGATTCCAGCAACAGTTGGCATTAACCTTGGCTGCCTGGAATGAGGGCGCCATTAGAGAGCAAGCCAGAATGGGTTTTGTTGTGGTCTTCAGCATCCTCTATAACATTGCCACCATTGTCTTAGGACTCCCTCAATAGAAAAGGAAAGAGCAGGAGGAGTGAGTGGGAATGCCAAGAACAATGCACCTCAAACAAATTGATAGAGAGAGCTTTCACAGACTCCACTGTCAGTGAAAATACTTCCCCTTTCTACTATACTTCAACATTGCATCTACTTGAGCAGCTTCATTGCAGTATCACCAATAGAATCTACCCACAAAATCATTTTCATTGACAACTTTATCCAGTAAAAATTATACAGCGGGAAATTAACTATTCCCCGTTGCAATTTCCATGCTGGTTGGTGCTTTTTCTTGTCCTAGAGATCTTAAGCTGTGGGCTGCAGCACGACTTTCACTGTGGGAGATTGTATAGGGTCTTGGAGAACACTTTTGAGCAGCTCTTGGCCTGCAGGCCTGTTTGAGACTGCAGTGCCTCAGTGTGATGGGTAGCAGGAGTTAATTGGCCGAGAGCAACAGTTACTGCATTAGAGGAGTGCAAGGATGAATGTTATCATCTTGAGCAGTTTCATTGTGACTGCCTGGGGAACACTTAGTAATCTGCGGGACAGGAAACCTGTACCAGAGCTTCGGACAAATCAGAGTTTATGGAGCTTAACTAATGGGAGTTTATTGGGGGGGTGTATCAGAAACGTTTCAATGGTGATCAAGGTATGAGTTTTAGAAGAGAAGGGTAGAATGTCAGGTTTAATGATGGTCTTGATGATGTGTCAAGATCATGAAGGACCAAGAGGTTGGCATCCAGCAAAGGGATGGAGTTTACAGGAAAGTTGAAGACAAGAATGTTAGTTTTTCCATTGCTGAACAACAGGAATTCGTAGCCCATCTCAATGTTAACTCAATGTTAATAGCAATTGCCACATCCTTGGAAACCTGATGGGAAGGAAGCCCCTCATAGACCTGCAAGTAGGAAAGTCCTGAAATAGTCCAATAATTTCCAGATAGGTTTCTGAGATCTTTAAAAACAAAACATTCTTTCTTGTAATTTGTTCTGTAGTTTTTAACCACTAAAACCTAGGGCTGGATTTTTACTAACCTGAGCTGTTTGGACCTGTTGTGGAAATTGGTAGCTTGAGGGGGAGGAAATTGGTGGCATCAAAGGGGAGAATTGAAAGTCCACATTTGGTGGAACTTTGGGGTGAAATAAAGGTTGTTCAAAGAAGTCAGCATCCTAGGAAATTTGAGTCCTGTGGGAGAATCCTGTGTAAGGAAGGATTTAGAAGGGTGTTATAGGGTAGGGGCAGACCAAAAGGTCTGGGTACCAGGAAAGTTGACTTTTCAAGCTCAAGAACTTATGCTCGAAATGTCGACTCTTCTGCTCTTCGGGTACTGCCTGAGCTGCTGTGCTTTTCCACACTTTTTGACTCTGAACTCCAGCATCTGCAGTCCTCACCTTCTCCAAATGGTCTGGATAGTTTGGAGAATAGAATACCTGAGTGTGATGGGTTCAGAAGTATTAATGTGGAGTGTTGGAGGTCTAGGGGAAAGGTTAAAGCCCTAAAGAGCAAGTCTGAGGCTTTGTGGGAGTGAGGGCATTAGGTTCTCAGTGTGGAATGTCAGATGCCTTGTGCACAAGGTCAGTGTGTAGGCGCATGAGCATTCAGCATGTTCCTATCTCAGGAAGTAGACATAAAGACATTACCAGATCCATTTAATTCTGTACTGAATGTTGCTGCTGAATTTGCTGAGATTCCAGGAGCTCATATCAACTGCAGTGACTGTTTAAATGTGAATAACAGTGAGCCTCTCAATATCATATTTAAAGTAAACAACCATCCCCTTTGTGTGGTCAGTCACCAGTCCACCTTCAGGCCTCAGCTAAAAACAAATGCTGGAAGTTTGAAACAAATACAGTAAATGCTGGAGAAATCCAGCAGGTCAGGCAGCTTTTGTGAAGAGAGAGGCAGAGTTGGCATTGAGCCCATTCTGACTCTTCTTCAGAAATTCAGTTCGGAGTAGGAGACATGCAGGACTCTAAACATTGACTCTGCTTTTGCGCATTTACTTTTTAAAAAAAAATTGCATTGTTGTTTCACTTATATCTTGTAGTATAGAAGAAAGTAAAGTTTTGTCTCAAAAGCCAAATCCTTAACCCACCCGCAATTACCTTCCCCACCCCAATTCATACTGGCATGCTTGTTGCTGGTTAAAAAGTCTCCCCTAACCTTTGTACTGATTGCCAATATTTATTTTTACTTCTTGGTTCTTTTGTTGACACTAACAGATTGACCAATGAAATGGTTTAGCTAACACAATGAGAGGAAGAGGCTGTAGGACACACAAAGCAGTTATGAGCAAAGACTGGACTCTGCTCATTCAGAATTAGAAGAATGAGAGGTGATCTCTTTGAAATATATAGGATTCTTAAGGGATTTGACAGGGTAGATGCCGAGAGGATATTTCCCCTCATGGGAGAGTCTAGGACCAGAAGGCACAGTCTCAGATTTAATGGGTGCCATTTTTAAGACAGGTATGAGGAGGAATCTCCTCTCTTGGAAAATTGTGAGTCTTTGGAACTCCTTTCCACAGGGAGCTATGACATCACAGTCCTTGTGTGAACATAAGGCTGAGGTAGATAGAAAAAGGGTAGATGGATTCTTGATCAGTCGAAGAATCAAGGGTTATGAAGAAAGTGGATGTGAGGAGTGTCAGATGATTCTATTGAATGGTGGCGCAAAATCAAGGGGCCGAAAGGCCTACTCCTGTTCCTACTTCTTATGGTCTTATTCTGGCAGTGTATTTCAGCCAAACAAAAGAATAGAATTTTGCAAACCTATCCCTCATTTATACTTCACACGACAAAAACTGATCCATCACAAATGTATCAATTTGAAAACCAAAATTTACAGTTGAAAACTGAATAATAGATATTATTCTGAAAAACAGTTTGTGCAGTAAGCACAGCAAAAGATTTTAATGTGGACCTTAACAACAATAATATCATGCAGGAAAATAAAAGGATGTTATCAATGTTGCTAATATATCTTAGATTTTGAGTGCATCAGTAGGGCTGTCCTATTATCTTTATGGTCTCAATATTTCTCTTCAGTAGCTACTGGAACAATAGCATTCACCAGACAATGTTAAACTTAGGTCAATGTACAAACAATGGCTGAGCAGTGAATTGTTTGACTAACTGGTAAGTGTTAAATTGATAATTACCTCAAACGTTTCCTGCATCTCGGCCAACTTCTAATTCATAATTATGTAGGTGACTAATTTTCAGAAGACAGACAAGATCTTTAAAAATAAAAACAAAAACTCCACATTTAAAAATTTGTAACTGTATCAGAATAAATCTTATTTTCTTTTTATCAGTGGCAAGTCGGTCACTTTGAATTGCTATTTTCATTGACATTGAACTGGCTGCTGACTCTGCTTTAGCTCCCACACCACTCTCGGTTTACTAAAGAGGTATATTTAACCTTAGAAAACATATATTTAACTTTGGTAAAAGTAAGCAAATAAATGGATGTAGAAAAATGGAAGTGTTATGTTAACCTTCACAGTTTCTTCAAGATGCTCATTGCCCAGCTGTGTATACCCAGCATTTTCTTCCTATTAAGATTCATAATGTTCATGGCTTTGCTCCGCTCTATTTTTTGTCAATTTGACTCTGTTCCAATAATGCCACATCTACCAAAGGCTTTGGATTCAAGCGTCATTATAGTTTTGAGTACAGTGTAGATCAGTGCCATGCTAGAGGAGTGTTTTACTGGTAGTGGTGTCAGTGTTTGCAATGAGACATTACACCAAGGCTCCATCTGGCTGCCCTGGTGAATGAAGTAGACCCTGTGGCACTTTTTCACAGAAAAGTAACTTTCACTATGTCCTGGTCGGTATTTTTTGATCAATTAATGCCTTCGCAAGTAAAATTGTGTGGTTGTTCTTGAATTGTTGCTAGTGGAAACTTATTGTGCACAAGCTGGCTGTCATGTTTATCCACGCAAGGATAGAGGTTCATTTCAAAAATGAATAACTGTCTGCAAAATATATCCTGAGAATGTTGAAGTCATGTATAGATGCAAATACTTTGTTACTTTTTATTTGTTCTTTGTTCAGAAGAAGTTCCTTGTTGTGGTCTTGAAATACTACTTTCTATCTGTTTTCCAAAATGTTGTTCCACTTCCTGTTTGACTGTAACAGATTCGGCTGGAAAGGACCACAAGCTATAACTGAACGTGAAGCTCATTGCCAGTGTTAGTTCTGATAAATGGAAATATGAGTGATCCTTTGTTTAGGATTTTTCACATCTATGTTCTACCTGCAAAAAAGACCCTGAGCTTCTAGGTGCCTGCCACTTTTTTTTTAAATAGATATTTTTATTAAAAATTTAACATGTTTTTACAAACACAAAATAATACACACAAAAACAAACATTAATATACAATTAAATATTAAATAAATAATAACCAAAACCTAACAAACAAAAAAAGATTAAAAAAAAGGAGAAAACAAAACTCAATTAACTACTAATCTAACCTATAACTGACCAGAGCTTATAATAAAATATCTTACATTACTCAAGAGAGATCTGCCACTTTAACACACCACACCAATATCTCTGTTCCAGACTTGCTGCAATGATCCAGCGAAGCTCAGTACTGCTGGAAGAACAACATTTTATTTTCCACTTAGGGACCCTGTAGCCCTTTGGAGTCAATATCGAGTTCAATAATTTTAGGCCTGAACTCTCCATGTCCTAGCCCCCAACCCCACACACCAGGCGTGTTATCCCACAGTCTGCCATTACATACTACCTCTTGTTAGCCAATAACAGTCTCCATTCACTCTCCTAGCCAGACCGTTATCCTTTGTCTGTCCAGCTGTTCTTCTTTCTCTTTGGGCTTTATCCACACCTATCCACACCTACTTCTTACCCCCTTACCCTTACCCTATCTTCTGCATATAAACTGTCAGTTTCCTAGCTACCATCCGAGGAAGGGTCACTGGACCCAAAACGTTAACTCTAATTTCTCTTCACAGATGTTGCCAGACCTGCTGAGCTTTTCCAGCAACTCCTGTTTTTGTTTTAGCCCTTGAGAAGACATTGTTGAGCTACTTTCTTGAATTTCAGCAATTCATGTTGGTGCCATTAGGAAAGGAATTTCAGAATTTTGATCCAGTGATCGTGAATGAGCAGTAACATTTTTCCCAATTAGTACAAGCTGTACTTGCAGGGCAAATTGTATGACGGGTGGTCCCATGGATCTCTTGCCCTCATCTTTCTATGTGGTAGAATTTGAAGGTTTGGAAGATGTTATCGATGAGGCTTTAGTGATTGGTGATCTTATAGACAGTACACACTGTTACCACAGTATGTCAATGGTAGACAGGAAGTAAATATTTAACCTCAGGAGAGTTGATCAAGAAGATTGCTTTATCCTGGATGATTTGATTTCTTTTGGGTATTGTGGGAGCTACACTTATTCCAAGTAAGTCATGAAGGAGGCAAGAACATGAAGGGTAGAGCTAAAAAAAAAGTCACTGCTCAGATTTTTATATCTAAAATGGTTGTGAACTTTAGCACAGATTTCAAAGTATTAATCTACCACATGACCTGTCTCCACTACTTGTATTGGTGTCTCAGTGGACATTACTGACTCCACCTACAATCCATTCACTGACAGAGGTATTCACTTGACCAGCTGTTTGTCCTCTTGGTATAATAGGCCGATCAGCGCTTAACACACAGAGTGCATTATTTGACAACAAAACTACTTTGCATCGATTGACAAATGACCTGGTATGTGACAGACTGGAGTATAAACATAACATACAGTGTTTGTCAAAAAGCAGTGTGACTGAAATAGCAAAACTCAAAGTTGAAAGTATTGTATTCGCACTCAATAGAAGATCAGAAATTAGATAAGACACAGAAACAGAGATAAAACATTCATCAGTACATATTTAAAATATCTATTTAATCTCTTGGAACATTAATAGGCTAATAAGAATAACTCACAACATTGGAGTAAGTAGTTTGCATTTTATAGTGTTTTACAGGCAGTGTTATGATTAACAAAATCAACACAGCCTTAGTGCATGAATCCCTGGGTACAGATTTCATATTACAAACTGAAAAGACCATCAGAATGATATGTGTTAGGACAGTTTTGAAATGACATTTCATAGTCTGACCTGATAAAACATTATCATCGTGCTCCGTTTGCTCATCAGTTTTATATTAAACAGCCTATGAAGATAAGCAAGCTGAGAGAACAACTGGAAGAATGCTAACTAAAATCAATTGAAGGCATCACAGTACTTTACATATACATGTCTCCCTCCTTTTAAGTCAACAATTACAAGAGAACATGGGATTCAGTGTCTCATAGGACATCATTTCCAATTTTATATCAAAACAACCACATCAATTTTATGGATATTAAAGTAAATATGAAATGATTCAAATCTGCATTTAGATGTTTTTCCAATCAACTAGCTCATAGATGTTGTTATACAATTCTTGTTGCCTGACCTGCTGTAATCTCCAGCACTTGGTGCTTTCAGTTCAGATTCCAGCATCTGCAGTAATTTGCTCCTACATTGTGTTGAATCGACTGCCATGTCTCTTAAGCAGGTGGGCCTCGAACTAGCCTCTTGGCCTCGAGGTAGGGGCACTACCACTACACCACAAGAACCCCTGAAATCTGTATTAGTTGTAATGGCTATTGATCATGAATCTTAACTCTTTCAACATAACATAGCAATTCTAACTTTGTGACGATTGAAGATTGATTAGAGAATACTTATTTTGTATGCATTTTGGTAATTAATTTAAATTATTCATAAAATAATGTCAAACTCTAAGTTTTAGAAAGCTTGTGGTGTTGTGAGGGTAGGCCTATTTATATACATTTTTATATGAATTTGGATCAAACAAGGATGCTCATTATTATAATTCATGAAAATAAGCTGTCCCTTTCAAATCAGGTGTAACTGATTACTGTGCGTGATGGCAGCATAGTGACAATGCTGTTACCTAGTAATTCGCTAATATTCTGAGGTTCATCATTTCAAATCCTGCTACAAGTGAAGCTTTTAAACTCAATTAATAAAGCTTGGAATTTAAAACATTTCAGGAACTGTGATTATGAAGCTATTGTCAATTGTTGTAGAAATCCATCTGATTCACTCACGAATGGAAAAAAAATCTATCATCTTTCTCTGGTCTGTCGGATATGTGACTCAAGTTCTACAGAAATGTCGTTGACACTGAATTACTCTCTGGGATAATCTAGCAAGCCATCCAGTTTAAGGGCAATTTATCGATAGACAATAAGAACATAAGAAATAGGAGCAAGAATAGGCCATCTGGCCTCTCAAGCCTGCTTTGCTATACAATGAGATCATGGCTGATCTTTTCGTGGACTCAGCTCCACTTATCCATCTGCTCACTATAATTCTTAATCCCTGTTCAAAAGTCCATCTCTCTTTGCATTAAAAACATTCGGTGAGATCACCTCAACAGCTTCACTCGGATAGGGAATTCCACAGATTCACAACACTTTTGGTGAAGAAGATCCTCCTCAACACAGTCCTGAATCTGCTCCCTCTTATTTTGAGGCTATGGCCTCTTTTTCTAGTTTTACTCTCCAGTGGTGAAATCTCCCTGTTTCTATCTTGTCTATTTCCTTCATAATTTTATAATAGATGCTGCTGTAGCTAGTCATGCCCACATGCCATGAAAAAATAAAATAGAAAAGTTCTCAATGTGATTGTGAAAGGCCAATAATTTCAATGCAGCATCCTTCATCCATCTCAGAACAAAAATAAACGAAGGAGAAGAAACACAGGGAAACTGAAACTGAGTAGTTAACACTTCCATTGAGCACAGTACAAAATGGAAAAGGTGCTGAGATCTGTGATATCTTCACCGAGCTTTTCTGTTCATTATCGCCTGAGGGTATCACTATCTAACAAAAACAAATTTCTAATGGTACTGATTCTGTCAGCAGTAAATGTAGACTAAAAAAATTTTTAGGGGGTTCCAATGTAATTATCATAAACATTATACTGCTTATTGAACAAGGGATTATCAGTTGGATTATTACCTGTTAAGCTGTGCCTTTGTATGTGTATGTTTGCTGGTCCTATAACATATTATATTTCCAATGTAGCCTTAGAGTAAATTCATCCAAACCAGCCAACTTAGCAGGGGTTACTGCACAGTAATCATGAACAGAAGACTGCTAAAGTTCTTTAGCTCCCTAGGGTATCAACGATCACCTCTCCTATTGCCCCACCTAATAAATAAAAGGTTACATTTCATAGGTCAAATTCAGAAGCTTTCTGGTTTGCATCTGGAGATTAAATTGCACCACCCAAGAGCTGTTCTATGCTGCCTGACTTGGTCATCAACAGAAAGAGAAGATCAGATTCCAATTAAATCATTAGAATTCTATCTACATTTTGTAATTAAATCCTTAGTTTGGGTTGTATGTCTAGCTTGTCAGCTCAAGAGAGTAGATTGATGCAGTTTCAGTTTAAGACCTATTAGTTTTAGTTTAGCAATATGGTACCGAATTTTATTTCATTTTAAACACAACATTTGCTTCATAAAGGCAGAAATGGGTACTGCGGATGCTGGAGATTAGAGTCAAGATTAGAGTGGCGCTGGGAAAGCACAGCAGGTCAGGCTGCATCCGAGAAGCAGGTAAATCGACGTTTCGGACAAAAGCCCTTCATCAGGAATGCTTCATAAAGTCATTCACAATATCTCTGGCACACTGAAGATGAGAGAAAAATAAAACCTTGCACTGTCTTAAACATTCAAAAACAATAGCAAATAATTAGAGGCGATGTTTTCTTTTAAATACACTCTGCTAACAACAATTCATTTTTTAAGGCTAACCTTCTCATGGGTGAAACCCACAAACAATTATTAATATGTAACTACATAAATCGACTATACAGACAAAGGTTACAATGTAAACTGCACAGTAAAATCTGGTTTTCTTTCATGTATTATAATTAGAGTTTCTTATAATTCTGTACCTCAAACAAATTTAACCTTCCAAGGACATAAATTGACCTCTACATGCTTTAGAGTCAAAAGGTGTAGTGCTGGAAAAGCACAGCCAGTCAGGCAGCATCCAAAGACATTTTGAGCATAAGCTCTTCATCAGGAATTTGGGGGTGGGAGTCGCTGTGGGAGGGTGGAGCAAGAGGGCTGCAAGGTAATTGGGAGGGGGGGTGGAACTGGGGGGAAGGTAGCTGGGAATGCGCTAGGTAGATGAAGGTGGGGGGGGTTGACAGTGATAGATCGAAGTGGAGGGAGGAGTGGGTAGGTGGGAAGGATGATGGACAGGTAGGACAGTTCAAGAGGGCAGTGCCAAGTTGGACGATTGGATCTGGGATAAGGTGGAGAAAGCTGCTTCCCAGTTATCCGCTCTACCATCACTCCCATCTATCATCATCACACCCCACCTTCACCTACCACTGCCTTCACAGCTACCTTGCCTCCAGCCCTACCCCCCTACTGAGTTAGAGATGTGCCATGATGATATAGAAAGGTTGACGCCTGTCTGGTGCCAACCTCCATGGACAATAGATGCAGGCAGTCACTGCCAATGAAGCTTCTCCTAAGGTTTTGAGGACTGCCGTTGGAGACCCAGAAGAATTCCATGGATCTGTGACCCTCTGACAGAGGAAATTCCTCCTCATCTCAGTCTTCAACTCAGAAAAAGAGATCAAAGATTTATGTCCTCTGGTCCCAGACTCTCCCACATCTTCCCTCCCAAGTCTCTAACTCTATGACTCCGAGTTCCTTAAGAATGATGTATATTTCAATCAGGTCATCTGTCATTCTTCTATCTTATAATCAGCTCCAATCTGCTCAACCTCTCCTCATAAGGCAACCGAGCCACATCTCGTAGGAGACAGTGAGGTTTGCAGATGCTGGAGATCAGAGTTGAGATGTGTTGCTGGAAAAGCACAGCAGGCCAGGCAGCATCTGAGGAGCAGGAAAATCGACGTTTCGGACCGGAGCTCTTCATCAGGAAACACATCTTGTATCAGTCTAGCGAGCCTCGTCTGGACTGCATCCAATGCCATTAAATCTTTCCTTACATAAGAGGCCCAAAATTGTTCACAGTATTCCAGTGTGTTTCTTCCTCAGTCTGCTGAGATGTTATCGATGATGGTAGATTAGAGTGGTGCTAGAAAAGCATAACAGTTCAGGCAGCATCCGAGGAGCAGGAAAATCAACGTTTTCAGCAAAAGTCCTTCAGGAATAGAGGCAGAGTGCCATAAGAGGCCCAAAATTGTTCACAGTATTCCAGTGTGTTTCTTCCTCAGTCTGCTGAGATGTTATCGATGATGGTAGATTAGAGTGGTGCTGGAAAAGCATAACAGTTCAGGCAGCATCCGAGGAGCAGGAAAATCAACGTTTTCGGCAAAAGTCCTTCAGGAATAGAGGCAGAGTGCCTGAAGGGTGGAGAGATAAATGAGAGGAGGGTGGAGGTGGGGAGAAAGTAACATAGAGTACAATAGGTGAATGGGGGTGGGGACGGAGGAGATAGGTCAGAGAGGAGGGTGGGGGAAGGTAGCAAAGAGTACAATGTGAATGGGGGTGGGGATGAAGGTGATAGGTCAGAGAGGAGGGTGGAGTGGATAGGTGGAAAGGAAGATAGCAGCCGAATGTGCTCCTGATTCTAATCTACCTAAGGTACCCACTGACATATCAGCATCAGAGCTGGTGTCAAATGTGGAAGGAAGTCTTGCCGGTGCTTCCTTTGAGGGTCCTCGGAAATGGAAGTGGAGATGATGTCCTGAGGAGCTGCTGTCTTCATGTCAGAGATGATGCAGATGGAGTCAATGCGTGCAAGAGATAAGAGAAAATGAGTAGTGAAGGGGTAGTAGTTTTGGCTTGTTAAGAACACATTGACAGTTCTTGTAATGGGAGAGCAACACAACACTTAACAATAATTCTTACTTGGTTGCCAGGACATGATGGTTATAGTCATTGCCCCACTACAGCAAAGCTTCCCTTCTCAAATAGAGTGGAGAAATGGAGTTTAAGAAAGAAGCTCACCACCACCTTCTCAAGGGTAACCAGGGATGGCCAATAAATGCTGGCCCAGCCAGCGACTCCCACATCACAAGTGAGTAAGAAAGAAAACCTATAACTGGTACCTTTAGCAGCTTTATAAGCCATTTTTAAAATCTTATACTATCCTGAATTTGCTTTTTACCCATGTTTGACTGACTTTTTAAAGTGTTTATGCACTTTGAAGGAATGTGTGGTTTCTGTAAGCCATGTAACAGCTCATAAAAGACTATCCATTGCCCATGTACATTCATAGGTTTTAATGTTTCTTCCCAATCTACTTCAGCTAATTTGTGCCTCTATCCCTTCATAATTGCCCTTATTAAAATTTAACACTATTGTTTCCGATTCAATTACCTCACTTTCAATGTAAAATTCTATCATATTGTGGTTATTTATCCCAAAACATTCTTTTACAAAATTGTTAATTAAACTTATTTTCATTTCAGAATATTGGATCTAAAATAACTCGTCCTCTGTTTGGATCTATAACATACTGGTCGAGAAAACCATCCCTTAAGCACAGCAAAAACTTATTTGTTCTCCGTAGCTTTAATGCTCGATTAGTTTAACCAGACTTTATGCAGATTAGTGCCATCCATGTTAACTATATGCTTTTCTCATCTTTGAGTTACTACTTGGTGGGCTATGAATAACTACAAACAATGTCTGCTGCTCTTTGTTGTTTCTGAGTTTCATTGAGACAGATTCCACATATTGATCTTCCAATCTGACATCCTCTTATCCTCACGTACTGATCCCGTCTCACATGATCAGCACAACTCCACCTCCTGTTCCTTCTCGCGTGCCCTTTCTAAACATCAATTATCCTTGAAGAATCAGCTCTCAGATCTGGTCACCATGCAACCATGAGGAGAAAGTGAGGACTGCAGATGCTGGAGATCAGAGTGAAAAAGGGCGGTGCTGGAAAAGCACAGCAGATCAGGCAGCATCAAGGGAGCAGGAGAGTTGACCTTTCAGGCATATGCCTTCATCAGGAATGTGAGGGGGGGAAGGGAGCTGAAAGATAAATAGGAGGGGGAGTGGGACTGCGGGTAAGGTAGCTTGGAAGGTAATAGGTAGATGCAGGTGGAGGGTGATGGTGATAGATCAGGGTGGAGGGTGGAGCGGATAAGTGGGAAGGAAGATGGACAGGTAAGACTGTTCAAGAGGGTGGTGCCAAGTTGGAGGGTTGGATGGGGGAACGGAGATGAGGAAACTGGTGAAATCAACATTGATGCTGTGCAGTTGGAGGGACCCAAGACGGAAGATGAGGCGTTCTTCCTCCTGGCGTCAGGTGGCTAGGATTTGGTGGTGGAGGAGGCCTAGGACTTGCATGTCCTTGGCAGAGTGGGAGTTGAAGTGGTTGGCCACCTAGTAATTAGATCATAGAAATCCATGTATCTCTACTTGTGCCTTTGGTTTCTAGAACGAGGGAGCACTGTCTGAGAATTAAGGCCAAACCATTTAGGAGAGATGACAGAAAGCATTTCTGCACACAAGGGGTAGTTGATGTTTGGAACTCTCTTCCACTAACAGCAGTGGATGGAGGATCAGTTGTTAAATCTGAGAGAGATAAATTTCCATTAAGGAATGATTTAGAGATGCCGGTGTTGGACGGGGTGCACAAAGTTAAAAATCACACAACACCAGGTTATAGTCCAACAGGTTTAATTGGAAGCACACTAGCTTTCGGAGCTGTATTCTAACAGATAAAAGGCTTAACAGACAATCAATTTTTCAATGTATAATTTCAGTTACATCACACTGTAAATTTTTGCTATAAATTCTGTGTGTTAGGATTGAGCCCTCCACTACCAGCTGATGAAGGAGTGTCACTCCGAAAGCTAGTGTGCTTCCGATTAAACCTGTTGGACTATAACCTGGTGTTATGTGATTTTTAACTCCATTAAGAAAAGTTATTAAGGGATATGGGCTAAAGAAAGATATACAGAGTTAGGACTTAGATCAGCTATGACCTCACTGAATAGCAAAATAGTCTTGAAGGGCTTTCAGGACCTCACCCCTTTTCCTCCCTGTTTTGGTGGTACCAATATTGAACGCAGCTTCTGTCTGATCCCAATCCCACAAAAGGAGTTGTCCAGCTGCTCCACAGCATTGTTGCCTTTGGACCAGCGAAGCAACACACTACCCTGGAGTCATGCTTAATGGTACATAGCTACCTAATCTCCTGACAATGGAGTCCTCTACCACTATTGCCCCTCCATTCTTCTTCCTAGCCACCCTTTTATACAGCTGAGACACAGGATAGACTCAGGGACTCCTGGATCCCTTGTTCTCCTAAACTGCCTGCCAGTCATCTATTGCCTCTCTCCCTGTATGCTTCTAACTTGCAGTGAGACTACTTCCTTATTAATGCTATCCATTAGTCCTGTGCCTGACAGATATATAATAATATTCAGCTGGAGTTCACCCATTCCGTCCGTTTTTCTTTTCCCTTTTTTTTCCCTCTTTTGTGCATTTTATTCCTTCTTTCTTCTTGGCAATATCCTGAACTCTTGGCATCACCTCAGACTTGGACTCCTGGCCTCAGCACAAGCTTGAACTCTTGGCCTCAGTACGGACCCAGCATGGCAATCTCTCAGCTCAGCATGGGGTCCTCTCAGCCCAGTGTGGCAGTCTGCTAGCCTGGCATGAAGGTCTCTCAGCGGCCTAGTGCAGCAGTCTTGCAGCAGCCCTGCTTTGCAGTCTTCAGCCCAGCATGTGGACGTCTGCCCTCAAGGTGATTCCAGAGCAGTTCCCCAGCCTCAAAAGTCTCCAGGTGAAGCACAGCCCTGTCTGGAGTCAAGGCCCAGTGCAGACTCAAAGCTCGTGGCTGTCATGGACTGTGTTGGAAGGACTGTTATTTTGAATTGTTTATTTCTTTTCTTTTCTTTTTTTTCATAAAATTTGTACTTAAAAATCTGCACCTTTGTACCTAAGATGTTGCTGTAAGTGGCAACTTGTAAACTATTCATTGTACTCATTTGAGTACATGTGACAATAAAGCTTGCTCTAATTCTAATGACTCTATGAGAAACGAAGCTCACTGTTCAAAAATTTCAGTCCGAGTCACATTCTGAAGCAGCAGTTTTATTAAAGCGTTCTTGCAAGAGCAGGTGTCCAACAAGTAGGCACCCTGATCAGAAGGTGACATTACAATTTATACAGTTCAGTTGAGTCTCTCGGTACTCCCTTTTTACCCCATAGGTTGCTTTTGCTGTTGCGCGTAGCCTATCACAAGCTCTAGCTTCACACTGCTTCTGTTTACATCTCCCACTACTCGAAGCCTGTCACCGCTCCCCCCCCCCCCCCCACTCATATTTATTTTATGCCTTATTTGGTTATCTTGTTCATACTAACTCCCTAGTGCGTGACAATTGCAACTGTCATGTCAATACATCTGCTTCTACCAGTCGACCACCTCCTTTTTCGGTTAGTTATTTCTTGGTATACCCCCTAATGATTCTGCCTTGCAATTTCTGCAGAAGAAAGATGCAGCTACTTGTAGCTGTTTGTGCAAGCATATCTAGCTTGACATACACTCCCCTCATGATTCAGCCTAGTGATTTTTACAGAGTCAACAACATTTGCAAGCACCTCTCACAACTCCAACCACAGTTCAAACACTGAACCCCAGAGGAAGGTTTATGCAGCTGGTGACACTTCCTTCAGCTGTGTTTTCCGGAACACACTGTACATCAATGACTTCATATATACCACAGGATACACTCCACTAGGCCCATCAGACCTGCCATCCAGTGATTCTAAAAACTATTTATTACTCTTAGAATAAATATACTCTTGCCATAAATACTTACAAGTAACTTCACTTCACTTACAGTACCTTTATTTTCATTCCCTGATCTGAACAAACCATGGTTCAAACATGGACAATAGAGCTGAATTCCAGATGAGATGAGAGCAACTCCCCTTAACATCAAGGCCACATTCAACTAAGTGTGGCATCAAGGACCCCCAGAAAAACTGAAATCAAAGGGAATCGGGGTAAAACTCTCCGTTAATTGGAGTCAAACTGGCACAAAGGAAGATGGCTATGCATGTTGGAGGTTAGATATCTCAGGTCCAGAACATCTCTGTGTTCTGAGGAAGGGTCACTCGACCCGACACATTAACTTTGATTTCTCTCCACAACTGCTGCCAGACCTACTGAGCTTTTCCAGCACCCACTATTTTTGTTCCAGCACATCTCTACATGAGTTCCTCAGGGGAGTGGCCAAGGCCCAATCATCTTCAGCTGCTTCATGACTGACCTTCCCTCCATCACAAGGCTCGGATTGCGGATGCTTGTTGATGATTGTACAGTGTTCAACACCATTTGCAACTCCTCAGATACAATAGCAATCCATGTCCAAATGCAGCAAGACCTGGACAATATCCAGGCTTGGGCTGAAAAGTAACAAGTAACATTAATGGTACATAAATGCCTGGCAATGACCATCTTCAATAAGAAACAAATCTAACCATTGGCCCTTGACATTGAATGGTATTACCATTACTGAATCCCCCACTATCAACATCCTGAACTGGACCAGCCATATAAATACAATAGCTACCAGAGTAAGTCAGAGGCTAGGAATATTGTACCAAATAACTCACCTCCTGACTTCCTAAAGCCTGTCCATCATCTACAAAGCACAAGTCAGAAGTGGAATACTTCTCACTTGCCTGGATAGCTGCATCTTCCAAATCCATGACCACTGTCTTGTGATAAGGTCCTAGGGTGTGTTGCTGAACAAAGAGACCTTGGAGTGCAGGTTCATAGCTCCTTGAAAGTGGAGTCGCAGGTAGGTAGATAGTGAAGAAAGTGTTTGGTATGCTTTCCTTTATTGGTCAAAGCATTGAGTACAGGAGTTGGGAGGTCATGTTGCAACTGTACAGGGCATTGGTTAGGCCACTGTTGGAATATTGCGAGCAATTCTGGTCTCCTTCCTATTGGAAAGATGTTGCAAAACTTGAAACGGTTCAGAAAAGATTTACAAGGATGTTGCCAGGGTTGGAGGATTTAAGCTAGAGGGAGAGGCTGAATAAACTAGTGCTGTTTTCCGTGGAGCGTCAGAGGGTGAGGGGTGACCTTATAGAGGTTTATAAAATCATGAGGGGCGTGGATAGGGTAATAGACAAAGTCTTTTCCCTGGGGACGGGGAATCAAGAACTAGAGGGCATATGTTTAGGGTGAGAGAGGAAAGATATAAAAGAGACCTAAGAGGAACATTTTCACTCAGAGGATGGTATGTGTATGGAATGAGCTGCCAGAGGAAGTGGTGGAGGCTAGTACAATTGCAACATTTAAAAGGCATCTGGATGGGTATATGAATAGGAAGAGTTTGGAGGGATATGGGCCAAGTGCTGGCAGGTGGGACTAGATTGGGTTGGGATATCTGGTCTACATGGACGAGTTGGACCAAAGGGTCTGTTTCCATGCTGTAAATCTCTATGACTCTGTGACAAAGGTAGCAGATGCCTAGAAACATCACCACCTGCAAGTTCCCTCCGAACCATTAACCATCCTGACTTGGCAGTATATTGCTATTCCTTCATTGTCAGTGAGTCAAAATCCTGGAACTCCCTCCTTAATGGCATTGTGGGTCAATCTACAGCAAATGAACTTTAGCAGTTCAAGAAGGCAGCTCATCACCACCTTCTCAGGAGCAACTAGGGATGGGTAGTAAATGCTGGCCCAACCTGTAAGTGAACAAAAAATATTCCACCTGCTCCAGATGTGTGTCATAATATGTCTGAACATTTGATTAAAAATATCTTTAATGCACATAGACAGCATGATTGAACAGCCATTTGATCTTAATGTTTTTTTAAAAACAGTGAGAAAGATCTTGGGAGGGTATGTTTTGTCCATTAGGGGAACCCCACCAAACATCAGTAACTCTCTTTCTTCCTGCTTGCCTATAGTCCAAAATGCACCCCAACACCACTCTATAAGTATACCCTTCATAGCACTAATTTTGAATCCGTACCATGGGGAGAAAGTGAGGTCTGCAGACGCTGGAGATCAAAGCTGAAACTTTATTGCTGGAACAGCACAGCAGGTCAGGCAGCATCTAGGGAACAGAAGATTCGACGTTTCGGGCACATGCCCTTCTTCAGGAATCATTCGGGCACATTCCTGAAGAAGGGCATGTGCCCGAAACGTCGAATCTTCTGTTCCCTAGATGCTGCCTGACCTGCTGTGCTGTTCCAGCAATAAAGTTTCAGCTGAATCCGTACCATGGCCAAACTCACCCTACGCAATATTCATCCCACTCCCAACTTCCCTGCTGGGAGTCCATCTTGGCCTTCCTACCGTCTTGGCAGTTCCCACCACAGAGTTCTGGCACTGACAGGTCTGTTGGAGCTGCTAACCAATCAGATGGCCAGGCAGGCACAGAGGGTGGTTCTTCTGACCTCGCTGAGGAGTGGAGGTCTGACTCTCCAGCACATCAGGCCACCCAAAGCGCCTCATGGCTCCTGACCCAGCTTCTTTCTGGTCCATTGGCTCCCTTCCACTGACTTCCCTTTCAAGAGATGGAGAAGGGGGAACAAGCAGTCATTGCCTCTGCCTTCCACTTTGCGAAGGTAAAAAAAAGGTTACTGAATGTCTTACATTATTATCCAGTTGTTCAGAAATACAAGTTCCTGTAGCACAGGCACTGATCCAATATCCTATTCTGTGTTCACAAAGGTGTTTGCATGTTTTCATGACTTTTTAAGATTAAATTTGGCGGGTTCACTTTACAGAAGGATAGAATATTCCTTTGTCATCATGTGAGGTCAGGTTTCATGCTGGAACCCATAAAGTCTACATCAAGAAAAGATGATTTTTTTTGAGCAGAGGAATTTTGTTTTTACAGGATATTTGACTGCATGTGGAGGCCTTGCTGTCAGTTTTGATCAGGGTCAAGTTCACTTTTTATAAGAATTGAGATGCTATCTCAGGGAATCTCTAAGATTACAGTAGTCAGAAGTTGCATCAACATGAATTAGACCAGGTTCTGCATCAAATTTGCGTCAATGGGGTTTGACTTTGGCAGTAGAAATACTTAGCTTGAAATAACTCCAGTTATGATATTAATTTAGCTAACTCTTATTCAACTCTGCTTACAATTCTAGGTATGGTATAAACCTGGATTCTTTTTAGTTTGCTGAAACACTCCTTTCAGAATTTACAGGAATCACAAAGAATAAGAAATATAGTTGTGCAAAACAATGAAATGCCTGATAGATCAATCCAGAGGTTCACTACATTTCCCACTGTCTCCTAACCTCTCTTATTTGCTACATTGCTTTCTTTCATCAATAATAGTTTATTTTCAATTTAGTACCAGAACAATGTCTCATAAACAGCACCTACATCTTCACTTATTTAGTCTGCCCCTCTGTTTCTCACATATAGACAACAGATGTCTGTGCTGCTATCTTAATAGAGAAAGATAACTAGTGGTGGTTTTAACCTGAGGGTCACCATACCTCAGGTGAGGGGAGAGATTGAAAAGGAGAGTCCTTCATCGTAACCTCAGCTGGTGTGGGAATTGAACCAGTGCTGTTGCCACTATTCAACAGCTATCGAGCTAACAAATGCCCCCATAGTGGGGATTTGTAAAGATGTCACAAATAAACATCGTGGTACATTTTATATGGCTCTCTTTAAGTGTTTTTCTATTGATTTGAGAATGGGACCTCTTGCATATCCCCAAATTTCAGCATTTCACCACTGCAGCCAGGCCTTCAGCTAGCCAAATACTAACCTCTGCTATTTCTTCCGACAGCTTTCTATCTCTGTATTTCCCCTCTCCTCCTTTAAGATGCTCCCAAAATCTGACCTCTTTAATCAAGTGTCTTAAATCTGTTTATATAACTCAATGTCAAATTTTATTTGTCTACATTCCTTAAAAATCCTTTTTACTAAATTAAAGTTCTTTTTTGCTGGTTACAGTAGGATTGACAGACCAGAGTAGTACAGCAAGCCACGTATTATTTTCTGGTCATAAACCACAGAGCATTACACATGCATTCAAGCACATTGTTATTATTAAATGTCTGCAAAATTCTGTTTAATAGTTTGGCTTTACACCCTTTCTGATACTACTGTTGTCAGGCTGACGTCAAAGTGGTGCTGGGATACCTTCTGTAGGTTTTCGCATCTTGTCTGTCTAACTTTGATTAATGTAAATTCATAGTCACAGCATATAAAGCAAAGAACACTTTTCAAAAGAGAAACTTGCATTTATCATAGAATCCCACAGTGTATAAACAGGCCATTCAGCTGATCGAATCCACACTGAAGAGCATCCCTCCCAGACCCACCTCCCCATACCTTATCTCTGTAACTCTGCATTTCCCATGGTTAATCCACCTAGCCTGCACACCCCTGGACACTGTGGGCAACGTAGCATGGTCAAACCACCTAACCCAGAACTGATATTCAGAACTGTTCTGAAGAAGGATCACCAGACCTGATACATTAACTCTGCTTTCTCTCCACAGACACTGCCAGACCTGCAAATTCTTTTTGTTTCTGATTTCCAGCATCTGCAGTTCTTTTAGGTTTGTTTAAATAGCAAAACCATGTTGCTCTTCTTCAATACAGTGTCACATGATCCTAAAAATCTCACTAAGTGAGCAGAATTTAGTAACCACTCTGAAAGACAGCACTTCCAGCAGTATCACACTCCCTCAGAACTACAGAAAATCCAAGCCTAAATTATATGGTCAAGTCTCGAGGTAGATTTCAAATTCATGACCATCTGCTTCAGAGGCAAATACACTACAAATGAGACAAGTCTGACATAAAATGGAAAATGTAATATACCCTGCAAAGCAATAATGAGTATGCTTATTCATGACACTCAAGTAGAGTTCACTAAACTTAGCAAAGAAACAAAATAATATGTTACATTCTGTCTTCTGTTTTCCCATGAAAAACTGTTTTAAGGAAACTGAAAATTACAATGTGCCATCATAATTGTGATAAAACTGAATATATGTTGCTTATATATGCATTTCTCTGAAGCTTACAAGGTTTAAGAATTAAAAGTGGATCGCAGTGGATGCAGCTTCATCCAATCCACTCATGTCAACTTCATAATAAATCAGCTTGAGGTTGTGTATAAGAGAACAATGATTGAAAGATTCCTAAATAATGTGGGTAGTTTAGCCAGGCACAGCTTTATACCTCATTTTTAAAGAGATTATTGCTCTCAGACAGCATTCTTCTTTGCCTTCAGTGTCTATTTTGCTATGTAAAATTGGGTGATTTAATTCATGTATTGCCTTTTCCTTAACAGTAGCACATGCGCTGTCTAGATGGGAATTGACGATAATAAGATATGACACAAGCCACTAAGTAAAATAATCTGCTGTACAGAGGTGGAAAAATATTCAGTGTGCTTTGGCACAGCAGCACAATTGTGAATTAATGAAAATAATGTGGTACATGGCATTCGAGAAAAGAGATATTAATCCTGCAGTGACATGCTTTTACTTAACAATACAGCATGTTACATCAAATCATAAAATGAGCATAACTTACACTCAGTCCAACAGGGAAAATGAATTGGAAATAGGTTAGGTAAAGCTGTTATAGAACAACAATGGTAAGGCCAAGTGAAAAATTCTCTCTCCTGTATAAATAGAGGAATACGGGAGAACAGAAACACACAGCACACAATATATTTGATACTTCTTGGACAGCACCTTTTGGGGTTACTGGGGTTGAGTTTGGACTTTAAGCATCTGAACAGTGGAGGATGAGTGCACAGGAATCTCTTACAATCTCATTTTCTTTGCAAGGAAATGTTTCAGGAGACGAAAGGGCATTTTATTCCTGTGTAGCAGGAATTCTTTCAGTCTTCTGCAAGGGATGTTCACTCAGCAATGTCAGGGATATGCATCCATGGAAACACAGGAAAGAGGAAAGTATCATAGTGATAAGGAATAGGCAGATGTACGTTCTGTTTGTTTTTAACAAATGGTTAGAACTCAGTTGTTGTTTCGTTTCTGCCATTTTACTGTTGCTGATGAGGACGCATTGAAGATTTGAGAATGGGGGCATGCACAGTTTTGAATGACAGGGCTCACAATTTATTATGGTGTAGAACTATTGCATAGGAAGGTAGAAGAAGTACGCCTGTTCTATGATAATGACAGCCTGGAGAGAAACGGAGAAAATATATTCAGCAGTTGATGGAGTGTGGGCCTTGCTTATCACCTGTCTCTTGTTAAAACCATTCCACAAATGACTGGAGATGGGGCATGCTGCCAAGCAGTGAGTGATAACAAGTTACAGGGTTTTGCAGTTATTTCTGAAACTATGCATTAAAGCCAGGTTTAACAGAGGGCAAGTAAAAAGCCTTTCATGGCAGGAGAAACCTTCCCATTTAAGGCAGCTTGGGAGTCATTTCTAACATGGATCTAAAACAGGTGTGAAGTCTGCACTCTGCCTGTGGCACTCACCCAAACCCACCTTTGGGAGGCCTGGATTATTTTGAAGTTTGGGTCTTATTCAAATGTAACTGACAAGTTGAGGGAGTGAAACAGGTGCTTGCTTGCTATATTTCAGCACATTTGGCATTTGCATGAAGCCAGTTGACAGGGTGATTAGATTACTTACAGTGTGGAAACAGGCCGTTCGGCCCAACAAATCCATACCAACCCTCTGAAGAGCAATCCACCCAGACCCATTCCCCTTACACTACGGGCAATTTAGCATGGCCAATTCACCTAAACTGCACTTTTTTTTTGGACTGTGGGAGGAAACTGGAGCACCCAGAGGAAACCCATGCAGACACGGGGAGAATGTACAAACTCTACACAGACAGTTGCCTGAGGCAGGAATTGAACCCGGGTCTCTGGCACTGTGAAGCAGCAGTGCTAACCACTGTGCCAATGTGCGTTAGAAGGAAAAGATCCCCAGAGAGATTGGAACAGAATAATCGAATGTTTCGTGTCTGAACTTGGGAGAGACAATAGCAAAAGCCAGGGCTATGTCTGAAATTCAAGCCAAAAGAGTCACATGAAATTGGTCCTCATTGGGATTTTTGGAGCCACTGAGGAGATCAAAAGCACAGAACAAGGGTGAGTGGTGTAGAGCTGAGTGAAAAGATAAGGACGAGAAGAGATGATCAAAGAGATGTTAGGTCTGAGTTCAGGAGAAGTGGAGCATGAGAAATTAGAGTGGAGAGATGTGGAAGTTGTGTTGGAGAGGTGAGAAAATCTGAATGAGAGAGACAGTGAAATTGGAATCGGCTGAGGAGAGCATAATGAGTGGAGAGCTTGAGAAAGGCAGGATATGTGGCAGTAGAAGTTGAAATAGAATGCGATGGAAGATCAAGATGGATAGGGAGGTTAAGAAAATCAATCAGAAGGTTATTGCGGGGCAGATTGGTTGGATAGTAGTGGAAAATAAAAAGATTAATTAGGATAGGGGACTTGAAAAAGCTGTAATGGGTGGTGGTGTAGAGGAGCATAATTGGGATGGAAGTAAGAGGAGATCAGGACATGAAGGATAAAGTGTTTGGGATGGTTGGTGTGAGAAGATTGTGATGGTTGGTGGGTGAGGACAGAAATATATAAGATGACAAGATCAGGATCAGTGAGGGGTGAGGATGCATAAGGTGAAAAAATTAAGATAATGCAGATAGGGAGCTAATGATTATCGTTGGCTGATGCTTGCCTGAAGGATATATGCTGAGAATTTCTAGTTTCTGCCATAAGTGAACAGGCTGATTCTATTCTAGTTAGATAAAGATGTTCAGACTCAAAATGTGATGCACTTGATGGATAAGTTGTCACTATTTTGAAGGATTGTTAAAAAAATCCTGTTAATTATTTGTGTCAATATTTCTGCACTTCAAGGGGAGTTTCAGAGTGTCTTTATACCACTTTCTATATCCTTTCTTGGAATGCTGGCCATTAGGCTTGAGAAAATAAGATGTCCATCCATTTTAACTATTAGGACACAGTGTCTCGCCCAACATGGATGACCTTACTGGGGTTTTGCTTGAATGCTTATGGAGTATGCTTCAAGAAAGACATCAACACATATCAGCATTTGTGTAATGGTCACCTCATTGATCTGGAGGTTACAGCAAAAGCACTGCTGGTGAAATTTCTTTAACAGTTTTATGAGTCACTTACACAGGTCTAATTGCACTAGATAAGCATTATGACAGCAAAAGTCTATACATGAGACCTTTTGTTGACTTGCAGACATCTTTTTTTGTGAAACTGCCATAGTTTGTAGAAGACTGAGCTGGACATCTGGTGTTAGATCTCTTCTTCAAAGTTGGCCTTTAGGGTGAAGTGGCAGCTAAGGATATGTGAAATGCTCAACATATTCCAGAGTCTTTCCCTTACTACATATGTGAGTAGAATATTTGACTAACTAGATCTGGGTTGAAAGGAAATATTTTGGCAACATTAAAGGATAGTCTGAGTGTCTCATATGCAGAATTGTAGAGATCAAGAGTGCCTTGCAAATCTGGTGTGGAGTGACAATAATATGGCAATCAACCATGAACTGTTGATCATGTATGCCTATAGATGTGAGCTTAGGTTTGGCAAGGAGGTTACTGAGTGGCAGTTGATACTCTCCAGACCATCTATTAGTACCCAGTGCTAGAATCCATGGGCGAACCACCAGCAAAGGGGAAGTGAACAGAGTTGGTTTGGTGGGGGTTGTAACTCATGACCAAAAGGTTGTGTGTGAAGCAGTTTCTGATGAGTAAAGAGGCTACTTGGTTCTGTATCAACAATTACACGCATGTAACTTTTCTGAATTTGAATATATTTTCAATTTTTGTGATTCAATTTCCAGACTAAAAGTTTGACATCAACAAATGATGTCTCATGCTTAGAAGACAGTAAGAGAGATATCCTAAGTTTTTTTAAAACTACATTCTCTTGATTAAATGTTTTTAAAATGTACATTTCCAAGAATTTTAAAACAGCTGCTATACAAAATTACTAGAGAATATAAAAAGCTTACATGAGCAACCTAGAATATGAAACTCCTTGCATTATATGGCAGTTTCAGCCAAGGCAATGTAAAACTCTAGTGGATGAGATGTCTACCTCAATCAGTTCTAAACCAAGGAAATCCTTTGAAAATCATTACTGCATGTCTGAGTTCTAGTGATTGTTCAATTACCTGCTGTAAAACACAACAGTTTCTGATGAAGGAACATCAAATCCATTTTGTTAACTATGTGTCTCCACCTGAAATCCCACTAATTTGATTAAAACTGCTTGTTTGTTTCATCACTTTTAATCATACAGATTTGGCATGTTTGTCAGTTTTCCTGTATTACTAGAATAGTGAGCAGCTCCATCCTCAACTAAATGCTTGCCTCTGCTCTCAATATCTCTCATGTTTAAGTTCAGGAAAGAAATCTATTTCTATTTTGCCTACAAAGTGAACCAGCTTACACCTTAACTTCCACCTTATCACTACTGAACCTTCATCAGCAATCTGACAGTATTTATTCCTCGTGAAAAGACTCCTGTGCAGAGATAACTGAAGAAATTTCAACTGGACATTGATTATTGCACGCGCTAACTCATGGCAACTAATTTTGATCCCTGTAGCATTATTTTTCATTTGTACTTTTACTTCTTTGCATTCTCTTCTCATTACTTTATGCATCCATGTTGAGAAACATCCTCTGGTCTTTTTTGAATATAGTAATAACCTCTACTTTGTTTAAATTTGAAGTATTTGATGTAGACTGTTTAAATTAGACTTCACACCGGGGTTTACAGAACCACATCACCACCCATTTTTAAAGGGGAAAAGAAAAATGTCACAAGAAAATTAAAAGCCAATCCCTATCATGGACAGGAGAGAAAAACAATTCAATTCTCCTCTCCCTCTTGTTCATGACAAATCATAGATAGGCTCATACAGTCACAGAGTTATATAATATGGAATCAGAGGCTTTGATCCAACTCATCCATGTCAACCAAGTTTTCCAAACTAAACTAGTCCCACTTGCCTATTTGGCATTTATCCCTCTAAATTTGTCCTATTCATGTATCTATCGAAATACTTTTAAATGTTATAACTGTACCTGCACCGTGGGTGGCACGGTGACACAGTGGTTAGCATTGCTGCCTCACAGCGCCAAAGACCCGGGTTCAATTCCTGACTTAGGCGACTGACTGTGTGGAGTTTGCACAGTCTCCCCGTGTCTGCGTGGGTTTCCTCCAGGTGCTCCAGTTTCCTCCCACAGTCCAAAAGATGTGCAGGTCAGGTGAATTGGCCATGCTAAATTGCCTGTAGTGTTAGATAAGAAGGGGTATGGGTGGGTTTCGCTTCGGTGGGTTGGTGTGGACTTGTTGGGCCGAAGGGCCTGTTTCCACACTGTAAGTAATCTAATCTTATCAGTTCGTCTGACAGCTCATTCCACATACGAACCACCCTCTGTCTGAAAATGTTGCTCGTCATGTCCCTTTGAAATCTTTCTCCTCTCGCCTTAAAAATATGCTTGCTAGTTTTGAACTCCCACACCATAGGGAAAAGAGCTTTGCTATTCACCTTATCTGTGTGCTGTATAATTTTATAAACCTTGATAAGGTCACGCCTCAAACTTCTACTTTCCAGTGGAAAAGTCCCAGCCTTTCTTTATAACTCAAACCTTCCAACATCCTGGTAAATCTCATCTGAACCTTCTTTAGCTTAATAATATCCTCTATAACAGGATGACCAGAACTGGACACAATACTCCAGAAGAGGCCTCACCAATGTGCTCAAAATGGCATCCCAACTTAAGACCATAAGACAAAGGAGCAAAACATAGGCCATTCAGCCTATTAAGTCTTCTCCAGTATTCAATTGTGGCTGATAAGTTTCTCATCCCCATTCTCCTGCTTTCTCCCCATAACCCTTGATCCCCTTGACAATCAAGAACCTATCTAATTCAGTCTTAAATATACTCAATGATCTAGCCTCCACAGCCTTCTGTAGCAAAGAATTCCATAGATTCACCATTCTCTGGCTGAAGATGTTTCTCCTTATCTCCGTTCTAAAAGCTCTTCCCTTTAATCTGATGCTCTGCCCTCTGGTCCTATTCTCTCCTACCAAACTTCCCAACATCCACTCTGTCCAGGCCACTCAGTATTCTGTATGTTTCAATTAGATCACCCCTCATCCTGCTAAACTCCATTGAGTGTAGACCCAGAGTGCTCAAACGTTCCTCATATATTAAGCATTTCATTCCTGGGACCATTCTCGTGAACCTCCTCTAAATACACTTCAGGGCCAGTACATCCTTCCTGTGATATGGAGCCAAAAACTGCGGTACTCAATGGTCTGAGCAATTAAAGCAAGCATGCTTAATGCTTTCTTGACTATCGAGTCTACTTGTGACACAACTTTCAATGAACCATGTATCTGTTCCCCTAGATCTCTCTGTTAGACAATGCTACCCAGGGTCCTACCATTATCTGTATCAGTCCTCCCCTTGCTCACTTACTCAAAATGCAATACTTCACATTCATCAAAAGATCCCAATATAACTGTTCAATGGTCATTATCATAACAAAACTTACATTTATTGACTTGGTTTCCCCTTTCCTGTCAGGAAATAAAAACATATTGATATTGGTGGTTATGAAGAAATCCCCCATTGACTAAAATTTCTTTAAAGGTGGCTGAACAAGAAACAGTAGATTTGGGGGAAAAATAATTTATTGTGATCATCATGGAGATTCTATTTGCTACTTTTAACCCTAGTTCACATCAGTCATTAAACATCTTTAAACGTCAAATAGTTTTTCTGACTTGGCAGTATATTTTTATGGCAAAATAGCTAAAAGGCACTGTTTTAAATGTTTTGTCAGGAGAAGACGAGATTGCATATTTACTTAAGGCAAGCCTCTTAGTTCACTAATAAGGTTAACATTGTCATAATTGATGAATGGGAGCAAAAATGTTCCGGTAACTTCAAAGTTTAGAGGATTATGTTACTTTATAAGCAAGGTGGTACTCTCTATGGCTGCCAACTCCCTTTTTATAATCTTCTACTCTTGTTCAGTGAAAAAAAACATGCCTTGGATAGTAGCCAAAACAGTACTTTTTCTTGGGCATCATATCCAATTTATATGTTTACCACGGAGACTGGAATCCCTTTCCCAAGAGGAGATGGTGCTTTCATGTGGAAAGTCTGGTCCTGGCAAACAAGGTCTGGTTCCCTCCTCCTCTTATCTAAAAGTGCTGAGTTGCGTGCAAGCTTTGTACTCATTCATTGATCTGAGCTGATCAAACTTCCAGTACTCTAAGGTAAAGCCCAAAAGTCTATTAAAAAGGCCACAAAACTCTTACTCATTAGACTATTGTTTTTGCAGTTTTCAAAGCTGAGCCACAATGGGAAATCTTCAAAGCATTGCTTTGATGTTGGCATTAGTTTTTATCTAACAAAACTGGCTCCGAAAAGAAGGGGATAATAAGTTTTTATCTGCAAACTTAATTTCACAATTAATGCCCTGGAAGTGAATTACTTCAGATGAGATTTTGTTTCTAATACAGTAATTAAATTTGATTAAGGGTATTTACCCTCCACAGTGCTGAGACTGGAAAGTCTGTGAAATATTTCAGAAATTTTGCACACTTACACATCTTCAGTGTAAAAATGTCAAATAGTGATTTGAAAACTATATTTAAAGTTGAAATGTCCATTTGGTTCCAGGTTCAATTATTGAAATGTTTTTTAGCTGGGACAGTAATTAGGTACTAAAAGTAACTTCTTCCATTGCTTCGTTGAAAAGGAAAACTGGTAGATTATTTAATGAGGAGCCCTTTCATTATTGCCCAATTTATAACTCCTACTTGAATTTTACGCTCACACTTTGTTGCAAAGTAATCAAAGTAGGAAAGATTAACCCAAAGTAGGGAAGTCAAAATGGGAAACATTCAGAATAAGGTAATACTGACTCTAAGTATAAATAACAAGTACAAATAATTTTCTATGTACATAATCTGTTTGGACTGAACAAAACCCTTCATTCTAAAGATGTTTCATTCATGACAATATTAAATGTCTTGTAGTGTAGTTCCACAATGTATCTTGATTGAGTTAATGCATACTTTTACCTATGGTTCCTGATATTCACAGTAACAAACCATAAGATTAAAAAAGCTATTAGCAATATTACATACACAAAAACAAATGCTTATCACTGATTACTGGTATGACAATTTAAATATTTTCACAATGAATGGCTTATGTACTGTTGATTAATTTTGCATTATATATTAATTGGCATCTCTGGACACGTTGTAGGAAGAAATCTTGAAACAACTGCAGGATCTTGCAGGTTTCCCTTTTCTGTTTTTCATCAGTGTTTGCTGTTGAACTCCCTTGAGAATTACAATTTTAAGCAATTTCCTTATCAAGAAACTGTATTTCTTAAATTGTGTTTTTCTTATGTGCATCCTTTAAATAGCTAATTTGTGGGAGAAATTAGTTTCAAACCCACCAAACTGCTATCTGTAAAAAAAAATTACCAGTTTACACTTTCAGCACATCAAACATTGCATCTATGTGGTCAGAAAAACCACAAATGTTGTAAAGATTCTATTTTATAAAATACACAAACAAAATGAAGTCCTTGTGGAAGTAGGGCAGTGATATAGTTTACTTTAGCACAGTCATGAAGGTAGCTCCACAATGTATACCAATCTAAATGGAATAGTCTGATTGAACTTTGTTATATTTAGGAACTAACATGAACACTTTTCTCTGAAATAATGTTCATTTTTAAAGCAACATTTATTCTGAGAAAAGTGATCACGTTAGTTCCCAAATATAACAAATTTATGTTATACTTGGTCCCAACGTTAGTAAATACATTTCCTATTGTAACCTTTTGTCCTTCTCTGACCCTATCTCACACTGTTTACATTCTTTATAATATGCCCAAACCAAAATATAGGAATAGGCTCACCGCCAATTTAGTTTGCTAACTCATAATTTAAAAAGCAATAATAAAACTAGATGATGATGCCAGGCGTAGCCTCATCAACTCAGAAAGAAAACTGAGAATTGAAAGGTCATTGTTTAATTAATTCCACATTTCATAAACCTAGAGAACTCTTACAATTCCTTCGAAATAGCCATTCAAATCCTGACTCTGCCTATACTGTGCAATATTCAATTAGTTGCATGTTGGTGGAAGTGCATTTACTTGGAAAAACTATGTCCAGTAACAGTGTGACTCACAAACTTAGATTCTACTCACATTTCCTTGTGACAGCCTTGGCTCAGTGATGGCACAGTCAGCATTTGATAGGTTCATGCTCGAGTCCAAAGGAGAGATTACACAATTGAAGATGACATTTCAATACATTAGCAAAAAAAAGCATTGCATCATCAGAGGATCTTAATGTCAAGCTTCATTCATGGTCTTAATTCTCAAATTGTTAAAAACATATAAAAAGAAAACAAAAATGTGACTTTTATTGGGAGTTTGGTGGTAAGTGGTGCTGGAATTTATTTGAGAGGCAATTCTGCTTGGAATGGGTCTGGGTGGGTTACTCTTTGGAGGGTTGGTGTGTACTTGTTGGGTCAATTGGCCTGTTTCCACACTGCAGGGGATTCTACGATATAACAGATACTTTCTTTCAGACACACGCACATTCACTCTGTCTCTCTCTCTCTCTCTCTCTCTCTCTCACACACGCACACACTCTCTCTGTCTCAGATGCATTTACTCCCTCACACTTGCGCACACTCTCAAGCACACATGCAGTCTCACACTCACACTTTCTCACACACATATACTCCCTCAAACTCACACACACTCTCTAAAGCACACACACATTCACACACATACACTCTCTCTCCCACACACACATACACGCACTCTCTCCCCCTCACTCTCATACT
>NC_057726.1:17240876-17256492 GCF_004010195.1 Chiloscyllium plagiosum | reverse complement strand
CATACTCACAAACACACACACTCTCTCCCCACCACACACACACTCTCTCTCCTCCCACCACACTCACACATTCTCTCTTTCTCCCCCTCTCACACACACACATTCGCGCACACTCTCCCTCTCCAACTCTCACACTCACACACACACTCTCTCTCCAACTGTCTCTCTCACACACACATATAAATCTATGGGATGAATTTGCATTTGCAGATACATTCTATTTTGTTCAAAAAGCACACAATTTGTAAACAGTCAGTCAAAGTGGCATTTTATAAATTTCTACTTTTGAAATAAAAATAGTCTGACTTCAGGTTAAGACACAGAGTCTAAACAAAGCCTCACACCTAAAATGCATTGTCTGACCTGAGATGTCACTTCTTTTATACTGATAAAACCTTAAGTTATCTTGGGGCAGTGACTTGAAAGAAATTCTGCGATTTGTGTATTAATCAACCAAAACCTACACATTCATTCTAACTGATTAAAGATTTCACAGCCATCTTAGGTATGTTCAATTCATTCACATCAGTTGTATGACTCTTTGATCTTTTACCTATAAATTCTGTGTCTCAGGTCTCCACCTCTCTCATTGGCACTTGATGAAGGAGAAAGGCTCCAAATGCTTGTGTTTTCAAATAAACCTGTTGTACTAAAGCCTGCTGTTGTGTGATTTTGACCTCATTTAACAGAGCCTTGGTTTTACCATTTGGAGAGGTGCAATCAGTTCAGGACACTGCAGCTCAAGACGCATTTATAGCCTTGAAGCAGGTACACTACAGATATTTCATCAATCTGAATCACATTATCCCGAATTTCAAAAATTAAAGGGGAATCCAATTGAGTTGTTTAAATTGTCAAAAAGGTTCGATAAGGTCTGTATAGAAAACTTATATTTGCTGTGCTGAAGCACAATTGTCAAATGAAAGTTGGTAGGTATCCTGCTTTCACATTTAGAAATCTGCCTAACACCTCGATAATGAGCTCTGGTCATCCAAAGGATGCCCAAAGTCCTTTTTACAACTTATAACTTGCTGCCTACATTTTTCAAGTCAAGAAATGGGCAAGTGGCAAGTAAAGATTTTTTTGTTAACACTCACCATTTCATGATTGAGTTCAAAAAGCCTCCCTGTCACTGTGACAGGTCTGAAAACAAAATGTTTTGAAACAGCACTTAGCGACACAACCATTTTAATAACTTGAAGTAAGTTTTGTGTAAGGTTCCATTGTACATAATCCATTTCTGATTAAAAATGGGACACAGAGTTAAATCCCTATAACACAAGGAGCATTAGGGAAATATATGATGGAATCAACAAGGTAACAGATCTATTTAGTAAAGAAAACAACACCACTGAAAATAAAAGCAGCAGGTATTGTCACTGACTTCCATAAATGGTTGAAAAGATGGATGCAACACTGTCTTAAATTGTACTCAAGGAGAACACAACCACCATGGGAGCTCAAGACATCACAGAGAGTCTGCTTGTTATGAAAGAGCTGGATTATCAAATCCACAGTGAAGTAGCTTAGCAAAGTTATTGATTTGCTTGCCACTGGCAAGGTTCCAAGTTATGATGCTATACTGCCTGACCTCATTGAATACAGGGTACCAGCACCTCCACAGCATCTGTACAAACATCTCTGTCTCTGTAGGGGAGAGGGAGTAGTGCTTCAGGATATGCATGATGCAAAGACTGTGCCTCTGTACAAGAAGTGAGGTAATTACTTTACGACATCTATTAAGGCATCTCTTTGCTGAGAGTTGTGGAAAAGTATTTAGAGCATATTATCCTTGTCATACTCTAGATCTTGGCTTGGATGAATGCATCTATCCTGAATCCCAGTGTCATTTCAGAATTCAAAGATCCACAATTGACAGATTCTCATTCTGGCAGCAAAAAGAGAAATGCTACAAACAAAGTGTTAACAATATATGTCACCTTCATCAGTATCACAAAGACATTTGAACAGGCGAATAGATGCAGTCGAGAGTGTGGTGCTGGAAAAGCACAGCAGGTCCAGCAGCATCCGAGGAGCAGGAAAATTGACATTTCAGGCAAAAGCCCTTCATAGGAATTTGCCCAAAATGTTGATTTTCCTGCATCTCGGATGCTGCTGGACCTGTTGTGCTTTTCCAGCACCCCACTCTCAACTCTAATCTCCAGCATCTGCAGTACTCACTTTCGCTTAGGTGAACAGATGCAGCCTAGTTAAGCTGTTGGAGTAAAGTAGCTGCCTACTGTACCTTGCTCAGTGTGGTTTCTTCTTTCAATGACACCATGATGGTTCAGGTCAGATATGACAGCGTAACATCAGAACCTTTGGCGATCTGTAGCAGGGTCAGTCATTCCAGCATATGGATATATACTTCCCTCTTTTGTTGTCATGCACCTTCTAGAGAAATTGGGTCACCACTTACTAGAAATTGGCTAGTTGTCAATTTTTTACGAGGTCTTTGAAGGGTTACTTCTGTCAGCCCCTGCAGGTTATCTCATGCTATCTAACAAACTGTCCATAAAGCACGCTCTGAATGTTGGTGACTAGTGTCCTACATTCTTGGCCAGAAGAGCAAGTAACCAGCTAGAATTTCAAGATTACCATTCCCCCAGGTCTGTTGGGAATCGAACATGTCAAGCTTCTATGTAGTGGGTGGGAGAATGGGAAACTGCACATCAACAAGGGGTGATTAAGTAATAACAAAATGATCACTTGAACTAATGCGTGCAAATAGATCTCTTGCCTCCCACGAGCAAGAATCTCATCTCGCCATTCAATAGTCAGTTGGAAAATGGGAATTCTTGGTCCTGACATCAGAAATCTTCTTTACTACCATTCTCACACAGTTATCCCACTTTTGTGCCAGTGCCCACGTTGTTCAATGACTAGAAAAATTCCATCCAATATCAATCGACAGAGCAGAACTGATGGAAAACCATTCAGCTTTGTCTGTCTAAAATCCAAGATAAAAGTGCAATGAATCATTAGCATAGAATTGTTCTAATCTGCTGAAGCTGCACTAGTTCTTCATAAATTGGGCAGACTCTGTCACACCTGCAAAGTGTTTGGTTTGAATATCACATTAGGAAGATGGATGTCTTGAACTTGATTGAACTTTGTTATAATCGCCACTATTCAGGACTGACAATGTGATGCCAGAGGTTGTTGATAACTTCACATGTCTTGGGTCCATGTTGCAAACAACCTGTCACCACATACTGAAATCAGCACATATATCATATGAGGTGCAATTGTTATGTCCAACTTATTCCACAAAGATGGCAAAACTAATTAACACAGTTTGCAACATAAAAATATCATATCCCTAAATAACCCAAAATGTGCACGCACATAACACACAGAGACGGACACAAGCATACACAAATGCCAGAGAAAGGAAAAAAAAATCCCTCTGCAAAAAAAACTCCATTGTTTTTGTTATACGATGGTGTCCAACTTCCATTTTCCAGCTTATACTGCAAAATGAGAATAATATGATCCCTTAAATCCCTCCATACTTAAAGAGATGAAACATTATCTTTAAACATGTTTAGTTGCCACATAAGCATGATATCTATACAAATAAAACACAAGACAATTATATCCATTTATCTCCACTTATTCATTTGTAGGACTTTTACAATTTCTTGTTATAGTTTCTCACAAATTATTGAAATGTCCCAATACATTTGCGTTTATTGTGATGCACCAGTTATTGCATCATGTTATCCAACAATATGAACAGATTTTATATTAAGTGGTTGAATTAATAAGTTCCATTGAAACAATCTAGCATTTCAAGTATTGGATTTCTTTACAAAAGCGAGGAAACATGGTCAGTGTATATTAGTATTTCTTTGCAAACTATGACAGACGTAGACCTCAAAATAATGAAGAAGCAATAATACTTTCACAAAGTCTCCTTTTCCTCTGTAGAGTACTTCTTCTGATAGTGGTTTATTTTCTCATATAAACAACTATTGACTTGTCTATTCCTGATTCACCATCTTTCAGTAAAACTGTTCTAGTACACGACTAGCATCAGTTACCATTTATAAATGTTATCGACAGTCGGGGCTTGCCAGCTCCCATTCATTTATTTAAATGCCCTTCAGCATAACTCAGACAGACATTTCCACTTTTAAATAATTTGACAATTCAATCTGCAGAATGACAGTCATTTTCAATTCAATGGCACACTGAGTGGACCTAGGTCTTTCCTTGTATTAAAATTCTATGTTTTGAGACTCCAAGCTTTTTGTTTTGTCTTTTCACTCACAGAGAAGGGAGAGAGAGATGTTTTCTGTTCACTGTCTTCTGGATTTACCTGGCTGTGATACACTCAAACGACTGCATTTGGATAATCACTTGGCAGTCTCTTCATAACTCTGAGACTCCAGATGTCATCGGATCCCGCAGTGTCTCCACTTCACTGCTCTGCAAATTAACATCGTCCTGCAGGCTCAAAGTGCACACCACTCAATTCTGCTTGATCTTCAAGTTGGAGGGGAATAGAAAACTCTCCTGGTGGTTTGATTTTACCTATATAGCAGTGTCCACTTCCTATTTTCCAGTTCAGAGTCTAAAAGGAATGATATGTGGTCCCTACCAGCACATATTGCCAAATCTTCAGCAAGCTCCTTTATTGGTCAGAATATTGAGTACAAGAGTTGGGAGGTCATGTTGCAGCTGTACAGTTCATTGGTTTGGCCACTGTTGGAATATTGCATGCAATTCTGGTCTCCTTCCTACCGGAAAGATGTTGTGAAACTTGAAAAGGTTCAGAAAAGATTTACAAGGATGTTGCCAGGGTTGGAGGATCTGAGCTACAGGGAGAGGCTGAGCAGGCTGGGGCTGTTTTCCCTGGACTGTCTGAGGCTGAGGGGTGAACTTATAGAGGGTTATAAAATCATGAAGGGCATGGATAGGATAAATAGACAAAGTCTCTTCCATGGGTTGGGAGAGTCCAGAACTAGAGGGCATAGGTTTAGGGTGAGAGTAGAAAGATATAAAAGAGACCTAAGGGGCAACATTTTCATGCAGAGGGTGGTGCGTGTATGGAATGAGCTGCCAGAGGAAGTGGTAGAAGCTAGCACAATTGCAACATTTAAAAGACATTTGGATGGATATATGAATAGAAAGGGTTGGAGGGATATGGGCCAGGTGCTAGCAGGTGGGACTAGACTGGATTGGGATATCTGGGCGGAATGGATGAGTTGGACCGAAAGGTTTCCATGCTGTACATCTCTATGACTATGTGACTTTATGACTCACCACAAATAAAGGAAACATTATTCCTTACACATCCATCATTTTCCTTGTTGACATTTTGTTTTTGATTTGGCAATATTAAAACAGTATGCTTAGTTGCAAAATTTTGAATTTAAAGAGGATCCCTTCTCTTTGTGAATATCTTTCTCCCAGAAACAGATGAATTTATACTTTTAAAGGAATCTATTTAGCTAGGTTTTCTTAAATTAACAAATGAGTGAGTTTATTAACTACTAAAAGTGAGAAAAATAACACAACACTTGGATTATGAATAAGAGGTAAGTCCAGAGAAAGACAGAAAAGATGCACAGATCAATCTCTAAGACTTCTATGAAGAGCAGGTAGTTGTATATTGTGGCTGCAGTGGTGTTAATAGTCTTAGTAAATAGTAAATTCTGAGATTCTTGATTTTGCAAGCTGATTGATATTCTGTTGTCCTGGTTCTTTTCGACAGTGGCTGGATAGCATCCAGAGTAACAGATTTCTCCCGTTCTTTACCGGCAGAGGTATTTAATGGCTGTTCCAAAGACACTGGTTCGCAAACCAGGACACTAATGTACGCAGACAAGTGTTGCATGTCACTTTTAAATCTCTTATTTGGAAGGTCTTAAAAAATAAAACTCAAGCATGCATGCAGGAGATGGCCTTCAGTTGACAGAATTGTGGATAGTCAAACTCATGTTATCTCTTCCTTCATAGTCTTTCTATTTGAAGTTTCCTTCACTCTGTATGGTGTAACATTCCATGATAACACACAGGACTCTACCAGACAAACAGTGAACTTACATCTGCAGTCACTTGTTTGGTTGTAAATCTTCTTTGGGATTAAAAGTTGATATGTGCATAGATGAGCTGGACTTATGATGCTTGGTCATGACAGCATACTTACAAAAGAAAAACTTCTACTGATGTTACATGTTTGTATAACCAGGACATCAAAAGCATTCACTAGTATGTGAACCCTCAGAGATAAGGACAAGATTGCCACCATTGAACTACTGCCACACATTGCCTGCACCCCTCAGTGATCAGAAACGTAAAGTTGATCATCGTTAGTACTTTAAAGGGTTTGGTGCACATATTATCACCAGTTTAATTTTTATTTTTTAATGTTTGTGTCTGTGTACCCAGCTCTACAATGGAGCCTTGCTTAGATTCTTTGTGACCCTGCAAGATGTGATGTCACAGGGCCACTTACATTCTACAAATAAATATTCCATAAGCAATCAATCACTTCTGCTTCAATGAAAGCAATGCACACAGCTAAGGAGACAGGAGCGTGGTTTGGTACTGACGGTAATGGTAAATCTCAAGATGATTGATAAAGATTGCATAAATGTAGACATCAGAATTATGCAAAGTGTTTTAAGGGTGGTCTGAAGTACACTTAGTAGGTTGAGTAAGTCCACAGCGAAGTTCACAGTTAAAAATATTTCTCGCAGTACAGTTTACTCAATGCTATTCATCTACATACAATTTTGATGTACTGTGCAAATGCTTTCAAGAACAGCCATCTCCTGTACAAGCTGAGGATTATTGCTGGGGGAAGGTACGAGGTTAGGAAAGGGAGAGGTGAGAGTTTCATACTGTGTGGGTAAGAAAAATTGAAGTTCAATATGGTATTACTAACTGTCTTTGTATCAAGTTGACCAATGAAAAGGGCACCAGTCTCATGCTATATTTTATTTCCAGCAGTGGACATTAATTGTTTTCTGAGGCCCAGAAATCATGTTGAGAAAATGTCAGTGTGAATGCATTCAATATATTAATCTGGAACTTATAATTTTTTCATCATGTTAGCCAAGGTGTGAACTTTGTTAAAATAAACACCTCCATGGAAATAATAGTAAAACTAACTTCAGATGAAGCATTGCCAAGCTAACATCTAACTATATAGTTTCGACTTAGCATTTGGTGAGGGGAAGAACAACTACAAACTGAAGTAAAAACAAGAGGAAATGTGCAGTAGGCCAGTCAGTGTTGGAGTGGACCCCTTTCAACAAAACACACACATTGTAATGGTAGCCCTTTCATAGGACTGGCTAAAGCAAAAAAGAGGGTGTGAAGAATGTAAAAGTTGAGAGTTCAAAAGGTCTGCTTTTCACAAACAGTCTACTGTTCCATTCTTCCCTGTAAAGGAGCTGCCACAGATTGATGATACCAAATCTGATAAGTGGCATAGCTGTTGGCTTATCAGGTTTGATAAGGTAGTGTCTGATCTGCAATGCTTTTACAATATTTTACAATGATATAATAACATGAGGATGATCTATGTCTCCCCTATTATACATACTCAACCTAGCAGAAATAAATGGTTTGAAAACAAATGTAGTGTGAAGCTGAATTGGGGCATTTGCAAAGGCTGCTTAACCCTGAAGCATTGTTTGAAGTCATTTAAAATGATGTGTACTACTTAAGGTTTAAACAGCACTCTGCACTAAGTACTTTGGAAAGCTAATGCTAAATGAGTTTGTGTTTTTTTTCCCACCACCAGTCAATGTAGATGCACTTGAACACCAAGTGAACATCCAACAGAAATAAATAGTGTAAGAACAGTCAATTTCCACTGAAGGATAACTTTTACAGCTGGCTATTGAATTGCTTTAGCAAAAATCTGCAAGTTGCTGGACATCTGAGATATATACTAGTTACAGCTTCCTGGTTTTGATCTGCCTATTTATCCCTGTTTTCTAATTTCTAACAATTAACCAATCTTCTATACATGTTAATATATTGCCTATACTCCATAAAACTTTGATGACTTCTACTGTTTCTGCTTATAAGAGATCAATACTTCTTTAGCTACTTTCCTTCTTTTTCCATTTATGAAAGCACTAACAATACACTTTCATACCCTAGCTTGCTGACTCTACTATTTGTTTTTTCTTCCTATTTAATCAACATTGTGAGCACTCCTTGTTAGTTTCCGAACTTCTTCCAATCCTCAGGCTTATATCATTCTTTACAAAATTATAAAACTCTTCTCAAATTTAATACTGCCCTTAACATCCCTACTAACCATGGATGAATCTTAAAGTTACTGTTTTTAAAATTTTTAATAATGATGTGGAACTATCTGAACCACATGTAGGTGATAAGGCCAGAATCACAGACCCTACAATAGAAACATAGTTACCTGCAGAAGTTTCCAAAATGTGCAGTGAGCCCAAGTCTTGTGAAGTCACAACACTTAATGGGAGGAACCTTGAGGAGGAACAAGAAAGCAACTGAGGCAAGTGTGCAAAATACCAATTGTACACAGCAGACATGAAACAACACACCCAGACAATTGCAAAGTGATGGAAGACCATGAGAGTAATCAACACATTGACAACACGTTTGAAGATTTAAAACAGCCAAGGGTGAGATCCACAATTCTAGAAGGTTACGCCATAACAAGATTTGGAAGAGTTATCAAAGCACTGAAACAACATTTGGATTCAGAATCTTGAAAATGTCACAATCCCTATCTCCATAATAACTAATTTTGCTATTACCCCTTGCTTGTGTGTTCTTTCTTGTGATGCACGAGAATTATCATTACCAAAAAGAGGAAAGATTGTATTAACATTTGTTGAGTGAAATACCTTTAAGAGTTCAATATACAAACAAACCAGTCCCTGGCTGTTATCACATGATCACAGGCTCTCTACCACAGCATTCAAGGCACAGGTTGTGCCTGAAGATTTCTCTGTGTTGTAAGTATTATTTTAGCTGCAAATAAACCCATTAAACATCAGTACTGAATGAATACTTTGCACCTGTAATTACAAAGAAAGAAGGCAATGCAGCCAATGCTGTCAAGAAGGGGTAAGGAACATTGGATGGAATAAACCTAGTAAGGGATGAGCTATTAAGTGGTTTAGAATCATTGAAAGCAGATAAATCACTACGACTCAATGATCCTGGATTTCAAGAAAATTAAGAGGAGTAATGGAGGCTTTGACCATTATTTTCCAATCCTCAGACTTTAAGAACTGTGAATATTTTGCCATTGTTTAGAAGGGGAGAAAGGGATATTCCACATAATTACATGCCAACCAGTGAACCTCAATTGTAAGGAGATTATTGGACAAATTGTTGAATGACAAATATTAATTTTTATTGAGAAAATTAGGAGTTAATCAAGAACTGTCAGCTAGATCTGTTAACTGAAGAGTTTAACTGAATTATTTAAGAGGTTACAAGGACAGTTGTCGAGAGTAGTACTTTACATGGTTTTTAGCAAAGCTTTTCTTAAGGTCCCAATTGGGAGTCTAATCAGAAAAGCGAAAAGTCCATGGGATTCAAGAAATGTGGTTAGCTGGATCCAAAATTGACTCAGTGGCAACAAGCAGAGGATAATGGCTATTGAGCATTTTGCAACTCTTAACCCTGTTTCCAGTGGGCTTCAGAGGATTCTGTTCTAGGTCCCTCACTGTTCCAAGCATATATCCATCATTGAGACATCATGTTAGAAACATGATTAAAGAGCTTGCAAATAATGTTTGCTGATTTGATCTGTTATTGATAGTAAGAAAAAGTGCAAATTGCAAGAAGGTATAAATAGTCTCAAAAGGTGGTCATGGAGCAAAACATTGAATTCCGTCCAGAAGAGTATGAGGTGATGCATTTGAGAAGACAAACAAGGCAAGAAAATGCACAATAAATGATAGATTACTGAGAAGTGTAGAAGGACGCAAAGAAATTTGGAGTGCATATCTAGATAGCAGGAAATAAAGATAGCATGGTTAAGAAGGCATATGGGATATTCTCCTTTACTTAGCAAGGTATAGAACATGAGAGAGGGTGATTTTGCTGGAACTGTATAGAACTTTAGATAAACCATAGTTGAAGTACTGCATGCAGCTTTAGCCTGTGCATTATCCGAAAGATGTGATTGCATTTAAGAGGATAAATTTGATCATGTTTCTAGGACTAGCAAATTTTAGCTGTGAGGAAAAACTAAATAGGATGTATTTTTTTGATTGTTTTATTTGGAACAGATGGCTGTGTATAAAATTATATGGGCCCTAGACAGAGAGGAGAGGCAATATTTATTTCCCTTAGCAGGAAGGACAATTATCAGAGAACAAAAGTAATTTACAGTAATTGTGAACAAGATTAGAGGGGTGTTGAGAAATTATTTACCAGAGGTTTGTGGGACTCAATGCATTTTCCTGAAGCAATTTTCTGTCTTTGCCGCCCTGTCACATTTAAAAAGTACTTACATGTGCATTTGAAATGTTGGGCTATACAGGGCAATGGACTGAGAACTGCTAAGTAGATTTAGGCTGCATAGTTTGGTTGGCATTGACAGCATGGGCTAAAGTCTAAGTTCTGTTATATAAATTTCTATGATTCAATTATTCTTATAATGTGGTTTGATTTGAACTCCATTATGTCTTCTGCTACATTTGATCATTTCTCTTCATACCTACTGCTGGAATCATCCAATCTGTCCCTAACATGATAAGAATTCAACTTCATAAATGTTCACTACAAATACCGGAGAGAGAGACAAAAAAGCGCAAAATGCTAGAAATGCATACAGGTCATTCATTATTTATGAAGAGGCAGGTTAAGATTCTTAGTGTACAACTTTAAGAATAGAACAATTTCAAAAAGGTTTGTACTTTAAACGTAAACATGTCCATTCCCTTCCTTCATCAGCCGCTTAAACATTGTTCCATGGTTATGGTGTCATTTGGACCATTCTATGTGTTTATGTCCTGTAACACTATCCACTATGTATTTGCTGTTTAGCATGAAAGGAATTATGAATTTTATTACATGCAATGAAACTGCTTTCCAATAGAACAAATGATTTTCTCCTCCATGGTGTCCATTGAAACAAGATGAAAGTGTATTAAAAATAGAAAGGAAATTGTGCATTGCAGCATCTGTTTTGCAGTTAAAATTACACTCAGCTCAACATTTGCATGATGTTGCTTCCTCTCGTGATTATAATTTATTTTTGTACTAAAATAAACATCCATCTTAGCATTGAAACAATAAAATTCCCAAGGTCCCACAATTCACTTAAAAACTGGACTGTCAACTTTCTAGGGAACATTATAATTACAGTTTGAGAATAGGAATTGCATCATATTATTTTCAGTGGTATGTTTCTAATGAAGTAATCTTGAATCAATGGGTCACATTTTTATGTTCAGAATTATGAAAGTCAGGGGTTCAAGTCTTACTCCAGAGGTTTAAGCTCAAAATATTGATTCTGTGCTGTACTGGGAAAATGTTGCACTGTCCTTAGATGCAGCTCTATAATGAAGAAAAGCTGGGTACTTATGCTTAATTTTCTGGACAATATTTACCCTGCAAGCAACAACACTAAAAATCCAACCTTAATGGAGGTTTCCTGTGCTGCTTTGCTTCCTACATTACAATTGTGACTACACGTTGAAAGTAGCTCAGTTTAAAATATAGAACTGAAATTTTTGATTCCCTGTTGGTCGACAAAAATCTGAATATACTAATGCCTTTTTCTCATGTTTTGCACATAGCCTTGGAGACTGTAACATTGTAATTGAATATTTGATTACTGCTTAAATATTATAAGAGTTTCTGACTTAACCACCCTTTCAGGGCTAACCCTAACCCTAACCATTTCAGACAGGGTGTTCCAGGCTCCCACCAACCTCTAAACGAAAAAACATTCTCAACACTCTGCTTCACCTTCTGTCTCTTACCTCAAGTTTTTGTCTCTTCACTATTGACCCCTCAACTAATAAACCCCATCTGTCCCATCTATGCCCCTCATAACCTCATACACCCATACCAGGTATCCTCACAACTTTTGCTGCTCAAGGAAAGCAATTCCATCTATCCAATCTTTCCTTGCAGAACTCCCCAACCTTGGCAACATCCCAGTAATTATTTTATACACCATCTGGAGCATAATCGCAATGATTGTGCAATGTTAAGCACCATTTGTGACTCCTCAGGTACTGAAGTAGTCCATGTTCAAATACAACAATACCTGGACAATATGCAGGCTCGGGCTGACAAGTCGCAAGTAACATTTGTGCCTCAGAAATGACAGGGAATAACTATCATGAATAAGAAACAATCTAATCATCGCGCGTTGACATTCAATGGCATTACCATCACTAAATGTCTCACTGTCAACATCCTCGGGATTACCATTGACAAGAAACTTAATTGAACTCACCATATAAATACAGTGGTTACAAGAGCAATCAGAAACAAGGAATCTTGTAGCAAGTAATTCACCTCCCCAAAACCTGTAAAGCACAAGTCAGGAGTGTGATGGAATATTCCCCATTTGCCTAGATGGGTGTAGCTCCAATAACACTCAAGAAGCTTGACACCATCCAAGACAAAGCATAAGACTTTCTGGGCATTTCTATTTGTATTAGCATTCACTGTTTCCCACTCATCTCTTCTTTAGTTGGTAACATGCTGTTGGAGATTATTGGAAACATTCTCTGAAGTCTGGTCAAAGAGGTAGATTTTAAGGAGTGAGGTAAAGCAGGAAAAGCAGAAAGTAAAGCAGGGATGCTTATGGGGAGAACAGTGGAGTTTAATGAACCTTAAGTCAGAAGGCACAGTCATCAATAGTAGATCAATTAAAACCACAGATGCCTGAGAGCCAGAACTAAAGAAGCACAGATATCTCAGAGAGTTACGGGCAAGAGGTGGGAAGATACAGGGAGGTTCACAGCCATGAAAGGATTTGAAATAAACATAAGAATTATAAAACCCCAACATTGTTTTAACGGGGAATCAATATAGGTCAATGCACACAAAGGTGATGAGTGAACAGGATTTGACGTGAGATTGAACTCAACTAGTGAAATGTTAGACAACCTTAAGTTGATGAAGGATGGAAGATGTGAAGTTGGCAAGAAAGTGTTCAGATTAGTCAATTCTAGAGATTTTTTAAAAAAGCATAGACAAAGATTTCAACAGTAAATGATCTGATGCAGATACAGAGTTAGGCAGTGTTACAGAGTTTGAAAGAGTTAGTAGTGTTTGCATATGTGGCCAAAACCACATCAGGGTTTCAAATATGATCCAAATGTTGTAGGTAGTCTGGTTTAGCCTGAGATAGTTGCCAATATAAATCATTCATTTTCCATTCCTTTAAGTTGCTGATTTATTAGAATTCTCTTATTTGACCCTATTGGCTCTTATTAAAGCCCATGATGCCTTATCTGCTATTATACAACTACCATCAAGTCTATTCCAACAGAGAATCACAGGCTGGCTTACAGAGAGTAGTATATATTGTCCATTATGAATTTGCTGATACTATATGAAAGTTTGAGATTTAACAATCTATGCATAGACTTTGAATATCCAAAACAGATTGGCTTAAAGTGAAGGATAATAATCCAGAAATGAGTAAATGAGTTCAATATTCTGGAACTAAACTTCCAACTTTCCTCCAGTCACCAACATCATAATGCTACTTCAGTATAAGATTTTACAGTAAACTGTCTAATAATTCCAATGTCCTTTCAAGGCCTGGTGCCATGCTGACTGCATGTTTATACCTAAGGAGTCAGTACCTTTAGCATGGATAAGAGCTTAATATCAAACACTGACATTTGAATAATAGCTGTAAGATGTGAGCCAAACTATTCTTCTCACGACAGCCACTGTGAGAGTCTGCAAGCTTATCCAGGCAAGAAGTGCGTGTTTATTACCTACGTATAAACATTTCATAAATCATTCCAATTTTTTTTATCTTCAGCTAAAAGCTGGATGAGATCAAATCTGTCCACCTTCCATTGCATTTCCTCTATGCTGCCTTCCCCTTATTGGAGACAACATCAATGTATAATCAAACAGGAAATGCTGGAAGTCCAAAGCTGCTTATTGAGTAGCTGAAAGATAAAGATAGGTTTACCCCCAGGAAGATTACATTCATTCACAATCTTTAACTTGGCTTTTCTTTTTCATGTGCTGATTCACCTGCTGTCCATTTCCATAATTTCCTGCCTTCTGATTTCTGGAATGATTTTTGTTTACATTTATCTTCCCATTCTTTCATGACCAGCACCCAAAAATAATTTCACTATCATTAACAACAGGGGAATGACCTCAGTAAATATAAGTTCCCAGCTACTGTAAATTTCTTTACCTCTTCTTCAGACAATTCAATTCTACTCAATGAAACTGTACATAAGATTAGATTCCCTACAGTGTGGAAACAGGGCCTTCGGCCCAACAAGTCCACACTGACCCTCTGAAGAATAACCCACCCAGGCCCATACCCCTACATTTATCCCTGACTAATGCATCCAACACTATGGACAACTTAGCATGGCCAATTCACCTGACCTGAAAATCTTTGGATTGCGGGAGGAATCACACACAGACATGTGCAAACTCCACATAGTCACCCGATGCTGGAATTAAACCCAAGTGCCTGGCGCTATGAGGCAGCAGTGCTAACCACTGAGCCACTGTACTGCCCCATGCCTACAATTCATTGCGATGTACACAATTTTTACATTATCTTGAAATTATTTCTCTCATTGCCTTTAATACATGTCACACAAATAGTCCCATGATATTGGATATGAAGTATTTGATTTTATCTTACTGATTGGAATGGATGATGCTGTGGCTCAGATATCATGTCAGTAGACTCATATTTCAGTACCCTAGACTGATATTCTTGGGATTTGGGCTTATATCCACCATTTTGGGAATCTAAATCAAATAAAAATTTGGTATAAAAAGCATATCGAATGATGATTAAGTAACCACTTGTTACAAAAATAAATCTGGTTCACTAGTGTCTTTTCAGGTAGGAAACCCACCATCCTTACCTGCCATAGCCAATTGGTCAAAAGAGTCAATCACATTGCAATTTCCTAACTGCCTTCTGCACTATAAGTGTTGACCTAGGCAACAGTGCCCAAATACCAAGAACAAATTGTAAAAAGAAAATTCTGTTCTCTGGTATTTTCAAGATGAGTTCATTTTAATCTCACTGACTCTAAATTGTGTTGCTTCAGGTTTGTAGTTAAATTCATTTTTAAAAATTAAATGAAACAAAATTGTTACGCAAAATGAGTTTTACATGCAGTTATTTGTAATACTTTTAAAGTAAGATGCAGAATTATGTTACACAGCTTTTTTTCCATATTTTATATTTTTGGCATCTGTGAAACCAAGGTTTAACTCAAAACTTTTAGTCCATTAAAAAACAGACATGATTTCAAAGTTAATTCCCCCATTGTGAAGTGTATGAAGTTCCTAAGGGCAAGAAAGCTAGTACTTAAATGCAAAGTTTGTGTTATTTTGTTTGAGGCTGGCTGCAAGGGTTTTATGTTGATCAGGAGAAAGTGAGGACTGCAGATGCTGGAGATCAGAG
>NC_057726.1:17195691-17240182 GCF_004010195.1 Chiloscyllium plagiosum | reverse complement strand
CTCAAGGGCGGAGGAGCGGGAAGTGGAAGAGATGCGGTGGAGTGCATCGTCGACTACGTCTGGGGGAAAATTGCGGTCCTTGAAGAAGGAGGCCATCTGGGTTGTACGGATTTGGAACTGGTCCTCCTGGGAGCAGATGCGGTGGAGACGAAGGAATTGGGAATATCGGATGGCGTTTTTACAGGGGGCAGGGTGGGAGGGGGTGTAGTCTAGGTAGCTGTGGGAGTCAGTATGTTGATCAGACTGCTAATGGACATGCGTCTACAGCATAAGGCCGTCAATAATCCACAACCAATTAGCAATCCGAATCTCAGTGCTGTTTGTTACTCTTGTTATGTGTAAATCAGCTACCATGTTTCGTTATATTTTAGCAGTGGCGACATTTCAAAACTGCTCCGTTGTCTCTGAAATGCTTTGAAACATTCAGAATCGGTAAAACATGCTGTACAAAAGCAATTTCATTTTAAATTAAAGCCAGGGAGACTTCAGGAGGACTGGTGTGGAAAATAGGTAATATTGTCACAAATACCGTAGGGCATATTCTTCTGAGTTTAGGACTGTGCCATTTTGCTGGTGAAGGAAGATTTACTCTGCGTTCAGTTATCCTGTTATCTCTGACAGTGACAAATTTTAATATGATTACTGGTGATTAGTGTGAAAAGTCTTCTATTTCCTAGCATTAGTAATCCTAGCATGATGGACACAAGTATTTGCACTTTTTATTCCACTCAAAGTTCTTCTCATTCTGTAGATTTCTGTTAAATGAATACTGCTGAATTCTGTTCTTTAATGTTAACATTTAAGTAGAACATACATTTATGTTCTATATCATGTTATAGGAATAGATTGTTATTTCAATTTCTTATTTCTGACTTTCACATCATGCATTTAGCCAAGTTTCTTCTCAGCTAATCTGTTTCTGTTTTGTCACACCTTAATATCAAAGTTGCAATGCTATTTTACATATTATAATATTTTACTCTGCTAAACCCTTCCTGTCTGATGTAAATCATATCCAAATTTGGTAAATATGCACAGTGTATTTCTATGTGGGATTTTGTTTATCTTACTATTTGAGTTCAATTAACTATTATGTAAATTAAACATAAATCTGTGTCAATTGGTTCCCTTTTATGAGTGAAGGAATTACTAATTCCAAGGATAGAAGTCTTATATCACAATATTTGTCTTTGACACTTTAGTTGACTTGTTGATCTATAAATGCACTTGCAGACATTTCCTCTTTCAGTAAGCCAGTCAGGCACAATGATGGGTAACAGACGCTTGAAGTCCTCAAGGGACAATCTCGTATTACCATTTTCATTGCCTGAACAAATGTCCTTATTAGCCTATGGTCCCCAGAAAGAATCCAAAGGTGTAATGTGACATTGTTAGGCTGCTAAACAGCATCTCCTGTTGCTAAAGTTATACAACAAATTTTGTATGGATGGGAAGTGGATTTGGCTTGCGGTTGTAACTTGGATAGGTTTATGAATAAAAGAAAAGCTTGTCTCATAGATTAGTTTTGACCCCGTCAATTATTCAGTTTATAATAGAAATGGCAGAATCTGGGTACCTTATTGGAGATGATCAACAACTTACTATCCGCGTTTGATATAAAGTTGCGATATAGAAATGCATAATAATGGATGCATGATGCTTATTTAAATGTTTAATTGTATCTAAATACACTGTATTGATTAAAGTGCTCACTCACTTAACACATGGATGATTTGCTGTGCAGAGAAACAACACTTAAAAAGATCCAAAGCAGCCATATGTGAACTTGTTAATCTTAATTTAAATAATTTTAGCAGCAGTTGTATCAGCTATGTCCCTTTTCCTTGCTAATAGTAAAACTTGATGTTAGGTTTTTGATGAGTTAACTGGTATCACAATTAATTTGCTTGCTTGACTGCCAATCCAGTGTTCTGATCAAGAATAAAAAGTAGCAGTCGAACTCAATTTTCAAGTCATTTAACCCATTACAAATCAGCATCTTTCGTGGACTGCCTAAATATGATAACTCCTATTCTTTATAATTTTTAGTTGCCAATAGACATTCTAACATAGAATATTCTAACATTGCCCCTAATAACTGCTATTCTTTTTATACTTCAAAATATAATTCACTGTGTGGTGTTTTGAGGCATTTTAATACAAAAAACACCAGAAGTATTAGATCAGGTTAAAATTATATTGTTCGTATTCAAATATCTAATATTGGCAAATGATATTTCTTTACTATTTGTGTGATGATATCAACACACTTATTTAAAATGAGTTAATGTCTCTTTTAAAAACTGAGGAACAGTGTTAACACATTAAGCATTCAAATGCTAATATTTCACAATACAATTTCCAGGCCATGTAGTATTATATAATACATCTGAATTAAGTGTATTTTTGGTATGGCCTGTGCAGCAGAATGAACAAACCATCAGTGAGCAATGCAACACTTTGGAAAATAATCTAATTCAGAGTGACGGAGCTGTTGTATTGCATTTTCATCCAATCTGTTTAATCTGAAATTGTTCATGAGAATCCTGTTATGAAACCAGCAGACTTTCCCTTGTTGACCTTACTGAAATCATTTGCTACCCAGATGACAGACAACTGCATCAATTAAGGGCTATTTAGCAAGGGAAAGTTAAAGGTCAAACTGCTGGGCAAACTGTCTCCTGTTTTGACCTGGTCAATTATTCAGTTCACTGTGGAAATGACAGATTTCAGGAATCTTACCACAGATTATAAAACAAATAAGTATCAGAGTTTGAGTTAGTCCTGGATATTATTGCACAATAAAAAAAACAATGATTTAAAATGTGTTGTAGTTTGAAAGAACAAATGTGTATCTATAAACTTTTATTCCAGTAAAAGTCATAATTGAAATGATGATTTGCTGCAGAGGATTAAATTTGTAACTAATGAGAGGGTATTGATGCAGCTCTGTACTTAATAATAGAATTAAACATGTTTTAGTGAAATTGAACACTTGCAGGGAGGGGGACAGATGATAGCAAATCCACAGGATATAAAACAAGCAGCTTTTACGCATTTTGCACCCCTGCCAGTGTGGATCTTTACTGCATTGTTATCAATGCTTATAGCTAAACAAGAGAGAAAAGTTCATAAGTAAGATAAGTATGCAGGTCTGCAATTTGATAGTTTCCTGATCAGTCATGACATATAAAATATTAGGGTCTATTATATAGCATGACACTTTAAAGTGATTAATGTAAACAGAGTTAGCATGGCTTCTTGAAGGGAAAATCATGCCTTACTAACCTATTAGAAATCTTTGATGAAGTAACAAATATGAAAGATAAAGAAGAACCAGTAGGTGTAATATATTTGGATTTCCAAAGGGCATTCAAAAAAGGTAACACACATAAGGGCTTTAATAATGTAAGAGCCACTGATGTTGGGGACAGTATATTAGGATCGATAGAGGATTTGCTAACCAATAGAAGACAGAAAGGTGAGATAAGAGGAGCATTTTCAGGATGGCAATCTATTCATGGAGTACCGCAAGGACTAGCACTGAGACCACAATTATTTATGATATTTATTTTGATTTGGATGTGGAAAAAGCATGCACAATCACCAAGTTAGGAATGACTCAAAAAATAATTGGAAAACCTATAGACTGATTAAGTGGGTAGGCAAAGACTTGGCAAATTGAATATAATGTAAGAAAATGTGAGGTTATGCATTTTGGCAGGAACATTAGTGGAGCTGAACATTACTTAAATTGAGAAAATCTGCAGAAAGCTGTAGCACAAAGGGATTTGAGGGTCCTTGTGCATGAATCACAAGAAACTAGCACACAAGCAGCAGATAGTAGATGACTGAATACTGTGAACAATTTTGGTCTCCTTATCTAAAGAAAGATGTACACCATTGGAGGTAGTCCAGAGAAGGCTCTCCATGTTGATCCTGGGCACAGAGAGATTGTTCATGAAAAGAGTTAAGTAGTTTGAGCCTGTACTTGTTGAAGGTTAGAAGAATGAGAGGTGACCTTTTGAAGCATATAACATTGTTCGGGGGTTTGACGGAGTTGATGTGGAAAGGTTGCTTCCCCTTTTGGGAGACTCCAGAACCTGAGGACCTAAGGGTCACATGGTAGCACAGTTCCCAGCACTGCAGTCACACAGCCGGTTTGATTCCAGTCTTGGGTAACTCTCTGTGTAGAGTTTGCATGTTCTGCCCCTGTCTGTTGGGTTTCCTCCAGGTGCTCCGGTTTCCTGTAACAGTCACAAAGGTGTGCAGGTTAGGTGGATTAGCTATGCTAAATTACCCATTAATGTGCAGGTTAGGTGGATTAGTTATGCTAAATTACCCATTAGTGTGCAGGTTAGGTGGTTTAACTATGGTAAATATGTGTTTACGGGTATAGAGTGGGATCCTCTTCAGAGTTAAAATTGCTGTGCTCTTCCAGCACCACTGATCCAGAATCCTCTTCAGAGTGTTGGTCTAGACTGGATAGGCCAAATAGACTCTATCTGCACTATACAGATTCTGTAAAAGGGTTAGGATGACACAGTTAGTAGAGGGATAGGGAGGAATTCCTTTTCTTAGATCATAGTGAATCTACTGAATATTTTTTCCCACAGAGGACTGTAGAGGCTGAGTTGTTAAGAATATTCAAGATTGAGATAGACAGATTTTTAATCAGTAAAAGAATCATGGGTTATAGGGAAAAAGGAATTGAGCATCATTAGATCATGTGGAACAGACTCAATGGGCTAAAAGGCTTACTTTTGCACTTGCGTTTTATAGTCTTATGGTCTTGTGCCTTTTCAATATACTTAATCAAAAGCCAGTTACATTTCCACTTGATGTCTAGAAAGTGTATTTTTTAACCATCTACCTCCCTACCCCAAAGTGGGAACACAACTATTTCTGAACTGACAGAAAGGGCAGCTGAAAATGGCTTGTCAGACTTTTAGTTCCATCAATGTGCTATACTGGAAAATGCAGGCAAGAATAGTTCAAAGTAGCTCCCCCAGTGTTTTCAGACATGGTGCAACATGGGACTGAGCCAGACTGCAGCACAAGGTCCTGTATTTGATCTACAAATTGTGGTGATTAACTCACTCAGTTTGCACAGCAATTGAGAGATACTGTAAAATGTACCACACAAGCCAGAAGAAGTTATCATGTTGACCTTGAGTCAGCCTGAATCACAATTCTTTGAATTATGAATGAATATACTTAAGAGGCCAGACTCAGAAAAAGAGAAAACTTGGAGCATTAGAATAGAATAGTTAGCTGGTTGTTGTTGACTGGAATGGATGCGATGGGCCAAAGGGCTTTTTTGTGTGTTGTAGATCTCTGTGACTTTGTACCTACTGGCTGATCAACATCTCATGCTTGGCTCTATTGGCTGTAGATGTGACTAGACCAACACATTCCTAACTAGTATCTCACATTCTATCCTTCATGAAACTGAGGCCATCCAAACCTCTGCTGCCAATGTGCAAACTCTCAGCAAGTCCAATTCAGCCATCATACTTTGCTGACTCACTTTGGCTGCCACTTAAGGCACAAATTAATTATAAAATTCCCATTCATGTTTTGAGTCTCTCCATGGCCTCACTCTCCCTGTGTAATCTCTTCCTGCGATATAATGTTGTAAAGTCACAGAGATCTACAGCACACATCCATTCCAGTCAACAACAACCAGCTAACTATTCTATTCTAATGCTCCAAGTTTTCTCTGTTTCTGAGTCAGGCCTCTTAAGTATTTCTGGTTTTGATCAATCCACCAATGGTGGTCATTTCAAGGCTTTAATATCTGGAATTCAGTGCCTTACTTTTTCTACCACAGCACACATCCATTCCAGTCAACAACAACCAGCTAACTATTCTATTCTAATGCTCCAAGTTTTCTCTGTTTCTGATTCTGGCCTCTTAAGTATTTCTGGTTTTGATCAATCAAAAGATCAGTCATTTCAAGGCTTTAATATCTGGAATTCAGTGCCTTACTTTTTCTACCACTCCAATGTTTATACCTTAAAACTCCACCTCTTTAACTAAGCTTTCAGCCATCTGCCCTATTAATACAGTCACATGATACATTTCTCTGTCTTGCATTCTAATGAAGTGCTTAAGAATGTTTCATTATGCAAACCTACTACAGAAATACAAGCAGTTGCCGTTTCTGTAGTGCAACTGCATCACTGAGACACAATATCTGACTATTTTCATCAGAGGCTGAATGTTTATGTGACTGTGGCAATCAATAGAAAGTGGGGAATGGAGGGTGGGGTGGACTGGTCAGGAAATTGGGAGGAAAGGTGGGGTTGTGAAATTCCCACTACCTTCCCACTGACATGGCATCTTGAAAGCAAAGGAATTCAGTCCATTCACTCAGAGGCTAATTGTGATACTTCAGTAGTTAATTGAAAGAACATTCTTGCTACTGTCATGAATACACCAGTGACAGTTGGATCTCCACCATGCGTACATGCTCACTGCTGTGACATTCTGAGCATCGCGGTACAGGTGGCTCAGTGATTGGCATTGCTGCCTTACAGCACCAGGAACCTGGGTTCAATTCCAGCCTTGGGTGACTATCTGTGTGGAGTGTGTACATCCAGGTGTATGTGTGGGTTTCCTCCGAGTGTTCCGGTTTCCTCCCACAATCCAAAGGTGTGCAGGTTGGATGAATTGGCCAAGCTAAATTGCCCATGGTGTCCAGGCTTGTGTTGGTTAGGTGCAGTAGTCAGGGCTAAATGCAGAGTAATAGGGTAGGGAGTTGGTCTAGATGGGTTACTCTTTATAGAACATAGAACATTATAGCGCAGTACAGGCTCTTCGGCCCTCGATGTTGCGCCGACCTGTCATACCAATCTGAAGCCCATATAACCTACACTATTCCGTGTACGTCCATATGCTTGTCCAATGACGACTTAAATGTACTTAAAGTTGGCGAATCTACTACCATTGCAGGCAAAGCATTCCATACCCTTACTACCGAGTAAAGAAACTACCTCTGACACCTGTCCTATATTTATCACCCCTCAATTTAAAGCTATGCTCCCTTGTGCTCGCCGTCACTATTCTTGGAAAAAGGCTTTCCCTGTCCACCCTATCTAACCCTCTGATTATCTTATATGTCTCTATTAAGTCACCTCTCAACCTTCTTCTCTCTAACGAAAATAGCCTCAAGTCCCTCAGCCTTTCCTCGTAAGACCTTCCCTCCATACCAAGCAACATCCTAGTATCCTAGGAGGGTTGGTGTGTGCCTAATAGCCTGTTTCCACATTGCAGGGATTCTATAGTTAAAAATCACACAACACCAGGTTATAGTCCAACAGGTTTAATTGGAAGCACTAGTTTTTGGAGCACCGCTCCTTCATCAGGTGGTTGTGATTCCAACTATACCTGTTGGACTATAACCTGGAGTTGTGTGATTTTTAACTTTGTACGCCCCAGTCCAACACCGGCATCTCCGAATCAAGGATTCTATAGAAATTTTGTTTAAATGACAATCATCATATCGACATAGATCACAGCATTGACTTTAAGTTCTGTAAGTTGCTGTCTCACACAGTTCTTAGAGAAAAAAAGAATTAGAAGGATCGCTGATCAGGGACCTTCCTATTCAGGCATTTTGTGGCTCATAAAAGGAATGTTCCACAGTGATGGCTGTCTGACAGCAACACTACTCCCTTCCTTTACCTCTCCCCGAAGAGTGCTTGTCTGACTTACACCAGTGATCTCTGACCTCACTTATATTGCTGTGAGGATGGTGCCTATCTCTGCACCTCTTGGATGGATGCAGTTCCAGAGGCAGCCATCACTCCTAGTAGTGCTGGTGATACTCAAGAGCTGTTGACCCTCTGTTTAGTCACTCATCAGCTACTGGATTGGTATGAAAAACACAAGGCAATGTTGTCCCTCATAGCTGACCCATAAACTGCACATTGAAAAAGGAAGAAATTATAATAAAGCATTTTTAAACAATTTGAATTAAATGATTTAAATTTACATTGAATTTGATTTAAATTATTTAACTTAAAGCATTAAAATGAATCAAACAGTGATTTGTCATCTCAGTCTCCAAACCAGTCCAAGTTTAGAGAGGTCATTGTTTTGTTGAGTTTAGATTTGTTAAACAGATAAGAGTGTCAGCTTTTGGTGAGATATATATGTGACTAAGGGCAGAATGATCCACCTTAAAAACTATTAGAATTTAAAGCATAGATCAATTTATGAAATACTAGAAACAGTCTAGTGTAGACTCAGGTCACTCATTCCATTATGTTTATAACATACTTGATTCTGATACAATAATATAATATACCATGGATAGAAGCAGTTACTGAATTATAAACACGAGTGAGCCAATTCATACATGTCCCTTATGAACTTGTAAGTATGACTGGTCTTTCCTTTTAAGACCAGTACACAAAGCAGTATATATGCCTCATAACAGTCACATCAAAAATAAATGCTTCTTTTATCAAAACACCTTGGTAAAGTGCTGAAGCCATTCTATAGAAAGCCTTCAATTGTAACGAGTGACAAAGGCAAGATAGAATATAAGTAGTAGGTTGATGATTTGACACACATAAGTGAAAAGAAAGATAATGCTGAAAGAGGCAAAGATTTCTGAGGTTTTAATGTACTATAAAAATAAATTTAAGTGATGATTAGATATTATAACAGTACTGACAGGAGGAGCATGTGGTATGGCAGATTTACAGCTTATAATTAATGAGAAAAGAAAGTCAAGGGAAGCAATTACTATAGTCGTATTGATAAAATAGAGCAATATGAGAATAGTTGCATTGGTCACAAGTTGCCTTGACTAGCGACTGTGTAAGTATAGTGAGCTAGATGAGATTGCAGTTGAGTCAACCACATTTCTGTGGGTTTGGAGTCACAGGAATGAGGGCAGTTTCCTTCCCTAAAGGACATTAATGATAGATTTTTCTGAAAATCGACAATGGATTCATGGTCATCATTAGACTCTTATCCAAAATTCTTATTGAATTCAAATGCTACCATCTGCTGTGGCAGGATTTGAATCCAGAACATTACCTGGGTCTCAGGATTAATAGGCCACTAGGCAATCACCTTCCCTGTATATGTTTGTAATTAAAGAATCACTGAATTGTTCTTGTGTTGAAGGAAGCCATTTGACCCATTGCTTCTGTCCTGGCTGTCTACGTATTTTCATTCAGTGTGAATTTCCTGCCTTTTCCCACAATCCTGCACATGGTTTCTTTACACAGTCATACAATGCATTCTTGAATCCCTGAAATGAACTGACTTCCACCACACTTCCAGACAGTGCATTCTGTCTCCTAAGTATTCACTGTGAGAAAAAGTTTGTTTTGCCATCAGTTTATAGTTGCTTCTTCTGTAAAGCATTTTAAAATTGTGCCCTTGGTTTCTTAATCCACTTATGAGTGGGAACAGTCAATTCCTGGTTGTTCTGTCTACACCCTCTAGATATTGAAAACTTGTACCAACCCTCATAGCTTTTTCCTCTACAAGAAAATTGTGCCAACTCTCCAATTTTTCCTGATAACTGCAACCATTTTTGTAAATCTCTTCTGCATTCTCTCTAATGCACTGAAATCACTCTTAAGTGTGGCACCCAGAACTGTACACAACACTCCAGTTGAGGTCTAACCAGTGTCCTATGGAAGCTCATCATATCAGCCTTGCTCTTGTGCTCTACCCTCTTAGTTATGAAGCCTGGAATACTTATACTTTATTTCCAGTTCTCTCTACCTGAACTGATATCTTCAAAGATTTAGTACTCATACACCCAAGTCCCTCTGATCACGCACACCCTTCAAAATAGATTCCTATTCTTGCTCTTAAACCCATACCCTGGTCCTCTCTCAATCTGTAAAATTGAAATAATTTATTTTGGAATAATTTATTAATTACAATGTTACTATTTTATTGAAAAAACTCTTGCATTTACATAGAACCTTTCATGACCACCTAATACCTCAAAGGACTTTACAGCCAATTAAGCATTTCTTGAAATGTCATCACCATGTAATACAGTAAACAAAGCAATCAGTATTCACTTAGGAAACAAATAGGTAATAATTGATTTTTTTGTTGATATTGACAGAGGATAAATATGAGCCAGTACACTGGGGATAACACCAATTGTCAAGACCCAAAACAGAATCCAATCTTTTTCCAAAATGGAATCTAATATTTTCCAGCAAAATAGGAATATCAAAGATTATGGAAAATGCACAGGAGACTGGCACAGTAGGGAAGGAATATTGATATAGACTTGAGAGAAAAATTAACTCATTTTTATGTGGCAATTATCTGCAAACCCATAGTTCTGAAGACAATCCATAGATGAAGCTGATAGACCCCACAAGACTCCTTAAAATTTAGTTTTCTTTGTAGTTGAACAATCCGAAATACTATTATTAGTATTATTAATTCTTCAGTAAATTATATTTGTTTGCATCTGTTTTCATTTACTGTAAAAGTATGACTCATGTAGTTTTGCTTCCAAAATTCAACAATGATCCATGCTAACTCTAAGCTTTTGGAGACCTGCAAGAAATGGAAATTAGCATTGCAAACATTACTTGTAGGTATAAAAATTGTAAAACATTTCAGTAGCACATGTATTCATAGTACCTTCAATTTAAGTTCACCAACAACTGCACGAATAAATTCAGTATGTAAATGAGCTATAAAACAGAGAAGTAACTCAACATTTTTAAAATTGCATCCAAATCTACAGCGGATGGTCAATACTGGGATTCTTGGTGACAATAAATCCCTTAACCACTGTGCAATTCACATGCATTTCTTGAGGGCTTGCAAAACACTTGCAAAACATTTGCATTTCTTTGCTATCATTCTCTTTGTAAATAAGTCTTGAATATCCCTATCTTTCAACTGAGCATGACACCCAGTTTTAACTTTCCCATATCTCTTTCCCACTAAGATGCTGATGCACTGAGGCTTGGAGACAGAGTCATAAAATAAATATATGTTTGCAAAGCAAGCCCAATCTAATTCTGATTGTGTTGATTCTGATCAAATTTAGTCTCCCTGGAGTTAACATTATACCTATGTCCTGAGCCAGGTCAGGCAGTGTCAAATTGCTGTCTGTTGAAAGTCCTGGTCAGATATACTGGGATACTGAAATACTGGGATTAAAGAAAACCATTTACTCTAGAAGCTTTAAACCCACGTAGAACAGACATATTTCCTGGGAATCAATGTTAAACCAATATTTGAGAATGACATTTTAAAAATGATGTTAACTATACCTTCATGCTATTTACATCAGCAAAGATTCTTTTTGGAATCATCCATGAATTCACAATATAACATAATGAATAAGGTTTGATAACTTAATCCTAGGCATATAAATTTACTGTTATCTGTGGTTGGCTGTTTAGTGAAAATATGTTAGACTGATAACCCTGTCTTGCAAGTGAGGAGTGGAGGCTAAATGATGACCGGGAGTATATGAGACTATAACATTATCAAATCATTCTCTGACTGTCATAAAACTGATGCTGAAGAGCCTAATAATAATTGGAAACTAATGCTGCAGTGCATAACACAACCCATAACACACTCGCAGCCAGCTGTCATTGTGCATGATTTACAGTCTCCATCTTTTTCCATTATTGATTTTTTTATACATTCCATTTCATATTTTGCATTGCTAAGGCAATTTTTCCATTGCTCCTGCCAGCTTTCATTAGGCCTGCTGAGCTTGTTGTACAGCTTTACATCACTGGAGAAGAAGACTGCTTCTTAACTTGAAGACAACCAGTGTGACAGGTAGAAATTTTTTTTCTGAACTGGAAGATAGTACCGTGGAACTGGAAGATTTTTTTAAAAAAAACAAAAAATGAAATAGGGTTTCCTCCTTTAACAACGTATAATAGTTATGCAAATAAATGATGCTTTGTTTTGAAAAATAAGCTATGACCTATATAAAATAATTAATAGGTGTTAACATTTTTGACTGCAACATGCAATATTTTAACATTTATGATATTGTCATGCTTTATTGTAAAATAATTCTAAAATAAGAATGATGCAAAGTTTCTTAATTGTTCTATATTCTTAATCAAATAGTTTTATCTATTACCTTACACCAAAACTATGCTTGCTATATTGCATAAAAGCATTGCTAAATTTCTTAAGACCCAAACGGAATTCTCCAAAGAGTCATGTCTGATTGAGATAAGATTGTGAAAGAGTTTGATAAAGTACACATGGAGAAATTTTAATCATGGTGAGTCCAAAAGTGGAAGATAGTCATTATTAAATCCAACTGAGAATTCATGAGAAACTTCTTGTGTCAATGGGTTATTGGAATATCAAACTCACAAACATAAGGTGGAGTTGAAGTAAGAACCATACAGTTAAGGAGATGGTAGGTAATAAAAAGGAAAATAGATGTGCTATTTGAGTTAGATGAAGAAGGACTGGGAGGAAACTAAAGTGGAAACATGAACTCCATTGTCACTGGTATGGATTAAATAATTGGTTGTAAAACAGTGTGTAATATTCCTTTGTACTTGAATCAGCTTTGATCCTGAATCCCTAATCAAAATGACATTAAATGACAATTTTAAATTAAGCAGAGCACCTATTTCAGTGATGTACATTCAGGGATTAAATATTGATGAAGACAGCGGATGGTCTTCCAAGCTCTTTTTGGAAACGAGCCATGGACTCGCCCAAGAGACTACAGCTTTAACAGTGCAGCACTCCTGTGGTGCTGCATTAAAGTGCCAGCCTGGATTATGTACTTAAAACTTTGGAATGTTGCTTGAATCAAGAATGCACCTTCTGAGCCAAGGTTGACAAGAAAAAATCAGGTAAGTTCAGTCACTGTTATGTGATCCTCCCTACCAGATAGTCCATTTGGCAGTCTGCCCTCATCATGTTTAACATTCAGGTGGCAAAGACACAAATCTCTCTTTCGAAATTCTGATTGATTCCAGAATCTTTGAGAACATGAAGAACAAGTTACATTACTGGTAAAAGCAATGATAAACTGCTCTAATTTCTGATAATTCAAAACCCCAGACTTATGCTTCAGAGACAAGGATATAAATTCTCATGAAAACTTGTGGAATTTGAATCGAGTTAATAGAGCTGAAACAAAAAAAAACTAACATCAGTAATAACAGCCTTGAAACCACTAATCATTGTGAACTCCCTTCTGCTCCTTTTGGGAAAGAAATCTGTCATTCTTTACACAGTCTGGTCTACATGCAACTCCAAGACAGACAGTAATATGGTAGACTGCCCCTCAAATTGCTGTTCAAATGTATAAACTTAAATTAGAGACCAAAAAAACTGCAGATGCTGGAATCCAAGGTAGGCAAGCAGGAGGCTGGAAGAACACAGCAAGCCAGGCAGCATCAGGAGGGGGATACAGAAAAAACAACACTATGGGTGTACTCAAAACACATGGACTGACACAGTTCTAAAAGGGGTCTCACCAATTAGCTAAGGACAACAGCAATACTTACACCCACAAACGAATACATATATTAAAATATTCAGCTGCCATTAGAATGAAAATCTGAAAGGCAATCTCACCCTTGGTAAAATGAGCATATAATAGAAAGTACTCATTTACTCCATTTTAATTCAGTGCAAAGATATCTTTGCCAGCTCTGATCTATATGCTAGAAATGCAAAAGAAAAACCGGACCAGTGCAGAACCCTTGTGAGACAAAATTGTTAACATTCATTGACTCGCAAATGAGAAGCAAAATCAAAATACCGCTGATGCTGGAATTCTGCAACAAAATCGGGAAGTGCCCTGACAAGAGGTCGCTGATTTCAAACGTGAACACTTCTTTCTCTACAGACGTTGGCAGAACCGGTTTAATAAAACAAAACACAACTGATTTCGTTTCATAGTTATTGTTGGTGCGGTAATTAGTCTTGAATGGGCGATAACGCAGACTGTCACTGATAGCTTACTGGTACTATCTGCCGTGTCCCTTTGATTCGTTGTTCACACGCCAATGTCAGTACTAAATGAGATTTAATATTAATCACACATCACCGGGTTATGGTCCAACAGGTTCATTTGGAAGCATTAGCTTTCGGAGCGCTGCTCCTTTGTCGGGCTTCCAAATAAACCTGTTGGACGATAACATGATATTGTATGATTTTTAACTTTGTCCACTCTAGTCCAACACTGGCACCTCTAAGTCAGAGATTTAATGTGAAAGCCATTTGTGAGGCTTCATAGAAACAGTTTCATCCAAAATAAGCGTCGACAGTGTATTGTGTATGTTCAGTTTTGCGACATAATTGCACAGCTGCTTTTAAACTCGTGTTCAATGTGCTGTCCTTCCTAACGCCGCCTGATTAATTGTCAGTGATTCGATAGTACAATTGATACGTGCTTTCCCATTTCAGATGGTCCGATCGTCGCGTTACGAAGCACGTTGCAGATCTATGAAATGCACGTTCCGCACTCTCCGATTCAAACCCTGCTCATTTACAAGCAAACAAATATCAGAGCTGGCTATACAACATTTCTAATGTATGAAGAGCTCCAGGGATCACAGGCGAATAAACACGAGTTTTGTCCTCGTGTAGCCCGCTCAAGCAGCCATGCATTGGCCTTTATGAACACAGGCCCGTTTCTTTCCGGCTTTGTAACGCTGTTTGTTTCCGACTATGAGAAAGGGATTTAGGTAAAATACACGTGCAGCCAGAGAAATGCATTTATGGGCTTTTAAAGGCGCGAAATAGCGACAAATCCAATTCAGTTCACTTTCTGTGAAATCGTGGCACAGTTGTGGGAAAGACCTGCAGACAGCAGACACTTAACAGGAGCAATATGACGTCGGAGCAGAAATAGACCATTCAGCCCAATGCTCACCTGGTAATCATCTTCCTGCCTTTTATTCGTAACCCCTTGATTCTTTGTGATTTAAAATTAAACATCAGTCGACAACAGCTTCGCTTAACACGAACGGCCCAGCCTTAAGAACCCGATGTACTAAAGGTTTCAAATAATGCCAGAAATGGATCTCAATATTTTTTTAAAGTTAATCTTCATTTTCCAACCAAACATTTTTAAAATGTAAAAGCTGTCACTGTGAGGACTTCAATTTTGCATGAATGTGGAAAAAAGTAAATTAAAAGAATGTTACCCATTAAAAATGTAAAGCTACCTGCCATGTACGGTAGCACCTGACGTGTACAGGAACTTGAGAGACTATTTTACAATCAAGTTTTAAGATCTTGACATTTTGATGTTTGGCACAGAGTTATGACTGCCGTTTACCAGAGTGTGTATCTGCTAGTTATTAACAAGTGTTTTGCCTTGAAGTCTTTGCTGTGTGATGTTTTTGGGTGGGGGGGGGGGGGGGGGGTTTCTGGCGCAATGGTAGACCCTGGTATCGGAGACCCAGGTTCAAGTCCCACCTGCTCCTGAGGTATGTGGTAACATTTCTGAACAATTTGATTAGAAAATATTTGTCAATGAGGTGGGGGAGGGGTGATCCTTGTGGCACACTGGTAATGTCCCTACCTCTGAGTCAGGAGGCTCAGAGTCTAGTTCATGAGCGACTTGCTCTGGAGGTGAGAGTGAACAAGTTGATTAACTGTCAGTGTGTTTTGTGGACAGGTCTAAAGGCAAAACTCAATAAACTGGGCGCTTTCCTATCCACGCCTCTCATTATTTTATAAACCTCTATAGTCAACCCCTCAGCCTCGGACGCGGCAGGGAAAGCAACCCTAGCCTATTCAGCCTCATGTATCCGTGTTACACAGTCCATTCATCGCTGTTTCCTAAGCAAATGACAGAACTGTTGATATCTGATCGCAACAGTATCCCTTAACTGGAATATAGATACAGTGTTCCGAGATTGTTCATCTAAAAACAAAATGAACTGTGGATACCCTACATTCGGGTGATGGATTCAAAGGGGGAGGGAGACATTGCCATCACGTGATGTTACAAGACTGGTCACCCGCAATGGGAGGTCCTTTCTCTCCCCACAGTCCCTTCCTTTCAAGTAGATTCAAACGTGTGCGAATTGCAATGATGCCCCCGGAAGTAACTTGTAACACACTCAGCATCGCCGACGGGAAAGTGGTGAAGGGTGGCGGGTGAAACAAAGGCGGTCGGGCCCTTCAGTGGTCCGTGTGCGCGTTTAAGTTGCGCTTTGCTCAAAACCTAACCATTGTTTTAAAAAAAAACACATCCAAAAAAGTGTGAAAATGACCGGTGCGGTTATAGTTAATGTGTGTGTGTGTGTGTGGGGTGGGGGGGGAGTGGTGGCTGGTAGTCCTTCAGAAACAGCTTGCTGTCTGAATTGACGCTTAGAACGAGAAAGGTAAAACAGTAAATCCACAGCAACTTTCACAAGCTATATCTCACATTTGTTAATGTAACAAGCGACAGATGTACCGGAAAAAAATAACTGGTGCAGAGTAACGGTTGTAAGTGTTGCTTGACTTACTATGCACAAGTAAGATATATATGTTTCTTTCTTAAGAGAAGCAGCTTCTGTCTATTTAAGCATGGGTGTAACACAGGGGTCCATTATTTCTGCTCAGCAAGACTAAAACTAAATAAGAAATGAAAGAAGGTTTTTCTGAACAAAGCTTTAACCCAGTGGATTTTTATTTGGAAAGGTAAGTAGTCGAGAGCACTGTTGACCACGCGTTCTGAAAAGTTTTTAGGAGCCACGCCTTTGCAAAGTCCGAAAACACAAGCGAATCGGATTGTGACATTACTGTAAAATTATTGATTAATTTTACAGCGAGGATATCGCCTTAAAAAATATTTCGACTAAGTTGCTTTGCTGAAAGCGACCCCTCTGGTGATAATGCACCTCCCCAGTTATTTATAGGGCTCAGCTCTACCTGCAGCGGGCGAATATATTCTGTCCTGACATTTTTCCCGGAAGAAATCCCGTCGTGAATGGGAACATCTCCCATCGGGAAACAAGCAGGCACAGAGTTGTTATCTCAATACTGTTCTGTATCAGTAACTCAGCAGAATATAACAAGGCAGTCATTGCAACTAAAAGCGCTTCAATCTGGGGAAATGGTTGCGGCAAATTAGTTCCTACCCACATCGATCTGTACCCCAATATTTGACAAAAAGAATGACGAGGTTTTTGTTTTCAATTACGACCCATATGTTTAATTCGTATTGCCACCTCCATGCAGGTGTTCAATAATGATTTTATTTCAATATGCAGGGGGGAAAATGTTTTTTGTTCTGTTTCATTATCGAATTTCTGATATCCCATTATTGCGTCGTTAAACCGCAAGGCATATAATTCAACATTTTACATTTAGCCGTCAGCATGGAAGGTTGGGGGTGTTGTGGTGAGGGTAGCTAAAATTGGAGGGTCCCTTCCTACTCTCGTTAATACATTGAAATGATAACTGTGTTTACAGTATAATTGCGATAAATTTGGTAGGTTTGTTTTATTCATTAGTGGGAGGTCAGCGTCAGTGGCTGGGTCAGCAGTTATTGGCCGTCCCTGGCTGCCCTTGAGAAGGTGGTGGTCACAAAGGCAATGTGTGCGAATCGTGTGCATCACGACTGGTTCGGTTTTAGTTATGAATAAAGAATGAGGTGCAGTAAAACTATCCTAACAGATTTCAGGTCAATTGTTTTGATGATCGGTTAAAATAAGCTTCCTCTTCTGTTCCTTGTGTATTTGATAACCACAGGGTTCGACCTCACGACAAGTTTGACACTGTAAATGCTCATTTGTTCAAAGATTCCACATGAAGATTGTACACGTTTGCGGAAGGAAATTGGAACGATTCTCGATTGAAAACACAACGTGATTTAACTTCGGTTGAATTGTTTGCACCGCGTCCATTCAGATCACCTCAAACCTCTATTGAGATTCTATTAATTGCTTTTAACATCAGTGCTAATGTTACATTTGAACTTCCTAAGGCTGAATATCCGCATTTGTAGAGGAACGCGTTAAGCTCATTCGGCTGTGGCATTCCTTTTTTGGATTAGTTGAACTAGTGCCGAAAGGGTTAAAGTGCACACAAAGTAACGACTCTTAAAAAAAAAACCCGAAGGCCTGCGGTATTTTGCTGAGTTTGTAGGTCGTGATGCCATTGAACAAATTGTCCTGTCAGTTGAGGAGTTGTAGCCTTTGAAAAGAATCAACACGGAGTTTGTAAATTTATGGTAAACCCATTTTCTACTGGGGATTGAGGCATTAGCAAAGCGATAATGCGTTTAACCGATTCGTTCCCGGCCACCTTGGTATGATACAGTAACTGTTAATTAGTTTGACGTCAATCCTTCCTTGATTGACAAAACAGTCTATTCACCCCACACAGACCGAACCATATAAAGCACTTGGGGGGCATGAGAAACTGACTTATCGGGGGCTTCTTTTAAATCATCGAGATGGAAATTGGAAACAAGTTAACGCAAAAAAAATCCATCAAATAATGAAAGCTTTAGTATTTGCACAGGAAACAAAGCCCCGTTGTGGATCCAGACTTCCGACCCTTCCTGATCATTTTCTCCATTTTTAAGGTACCATTCAGATACAAAGAAAATCAGCCAAGGTGGATGGATGCAAACAATTTTAGAGACAGCTGCACGCAAAACAGTTGATATTGTTCACACATGTCACGTAAATTTCTGACGGTAGTAGTGGCAAAGCGTTCTGGGAACACCTTTAGGTCCTGGTAGGCGCCATCTAAATTCAAGTTCTTGGCATTACATAAGGAAAATGCATGTTCTGCGTTGCTAGTTCCAATCCATCTATCCAATCCACCACACATTGCAATATAAGGAGAGCTGCAACTTGGACTATAAGTGGGGATGGGGAGAGGGAGTTACCTTTTTGTTAATTTAATGTAACACTGCGCACTTCACATTAGCTAAATCCTGCAATAATTAAACAATTATTCTATGCTTTAAGGGATTGCACATTGGGTATGAAGTAGTGAGTCATGTTAAATGGCCACATATACATTTCCCTACCAGGCGATCAAGGGTATTTTTGTTTTGTGGCGGCTTACAACATCCATAGTCGACGTGTGATGAAATCGTTTATTCCTTTGGCTGATGCGCAGCAAAAGTACACACAATTCGTCCGACAGGTCAATTAATGTACGCCTCCCTGTTCTTCGGAAATTCTGAAGACTTCTGTCCATGACTTTTATTGCATACTTAAATATATCTAGATTGTGACAGGTTCCTTCAACAATTACCCATTTCACTGTTACTTACATTTAAATCCACTTTTCCTTTTTAATTTCAGTAACAAAAGCAAGCCGTATGTCAACAAAGCTTACACCTTTTGCTCAAAACCGCGGAACGTCTGCAAAAGATGATCAGCAATGACTGACGAGTTCAGCACTCTGGGCGTGAAGGATTGTGCCGGGTTCATTATTTATTGCATTCCTTCCGATGGTTTGCTTAAAAATTCGAAAACAGAAAAAAGTTTTGTTTTCAGGGAAATAAAAACCGCGATTGGACCCAACAAGCTTGTTTTGCTGTGCCCGCCTCAGTGAACGTTTCGGGTCTTTGACACAATTAATGCTCAGCACTGGAACCAAGCATTTAACTTTCACAAAGACAAAAAAAACTGGACATGAACGGCCTTCAATGCATGTGTTTACTGTTTAATGTGATAGTGGGAGAAATTTAAAAACATGTTACTACAACAGCAGCAGATTCATCAATTGGAAATATGCTGCACACAGTTTTGTTAATTAAAACAAACTTGTACTCTAAATCTTTCACGTCTGTTTCTAGCAGGGATTCCTAATACCATGACAGAATAGTTTATTTCCTTATTTTGATATAACGTATAAGCTAAAAGAATTAAGAATAAGCTAAAATTCATGGCACACTATCTGTGTGGTAATGCACGAGAACTTATAGTAATGTTTACCTGCACATTTCAAAATGATTTCTTCATACAATGGATAGTGGAATTATGTTTTGGCAAGGCAGGATCTGTCTGCACTAGTAGTTTCTCACATAAAAGTTGTTATATCCTTGGCAAGTTAACATTAGAAAGAGTATTTTTAGCTGCTGTGAAGTTAACATTTTAACATGACTTTTTAACCTTGCATGCTGAAGTCGATGGAACCTAGGTTTGTCTTTCAAAAGCATCAGCCCTTTTTAGGATGTACTGTAAAAGCAGAGGTCGTAATCCCGAAAAAACTACCCCTACCCCCAGCCCCTAACCACCCCGCCTTAAGTAAGCATTATATAAATCTCTGCCCTTTCATGCATGCATGGCATAAATCTTCGAGAGTTATTTATTCTCGTGTCACCGGGTTGTACTTTTTAGACTCCGAGGCTCCTCCTGGTCTTGGATCTGCTCTTTCTGGTCTGCCCAGATTTCCATCCCCCATGAGCTGCCCACGTTGTTAAATGAGGCATCAAGTGGAAAGCAGTGAGATTTGGACAGCGCTTTTCCTTGGTAGCCTACAGCAATGTGCATTCCAGTATACGTCCAAACTCTTGGTGGAAGATTAATGCACAGAATGGGAAATAGCTACGAGTGACACATTCATACATACCCCAAAGCACCTCTGTCCTGTTTGCTTTAACGTTTAACTGTAAAGTCACGTAAATTAAGTTTAAAGAAAAAAACGACGTGGTACAATTCTATGTTGTCTACATGGAGAAACCAGGACAGTCAATCTCGCGGTGCTGGGTATGTGCACCTACAGTTGTGTACACTTTGGTGGCATATTTTCTGAAAGGGGATTGCCGTCTAAATTGTCCACTGATCCCATTAATCCGCCTCATTAAGGGTCCAGGCCGACCGGGTCGTGTACAATAGAGAAGTGATTGGTAACGAAAAAATAGAAGTGAACCGAGTATTTCCATGGTCATTAGCACAATCCGCTGGGAATTCCAATCTGCAGTCTACTCAGTCTCTCTCTTTCTCTATATATATGGTTAAAAATAACCCCTGTGTATTTTCTATACGAAGGAATAAAGGTGACATCAAGACCTATGCATGTGAGAGTCTCAGACAGTCCGGCGGAGGAGGGACAATGATGAATGCATATTCTGTGAGAGGCTTGTGTAGGTTTCATTAGCCGAGATGTAATAATGTAACAGAGCGTGCAGCCGTGAATAACTGAGAAATGTCGAGGCTTTAAGCAGCGGTCGGTTTTGTATTTCTTTAGCTGAAACACGTTGTTGAAACATCCCGAACTGACACCACATTCGTCAACTGAGGGGAACACTGGTTAGATGGTCTTTGCTAACTAGTGCATGCACAAGTCATATTCCACCGGTGGAGGTAACCACACAGGAAAATCGGTATTTTAACGGAATTTATTTTCACTCGGTGGCAATGTGTTACGTCGCCGGTATTTGCACAGAACCGCCGTCGCGTTTCCAAATACCGACATCAGTGCACTGGTTTAATATCTCAATATCTATAACTTGGAGATGCCAGTGTTGGACTGGGGTGGACAAAGTTAAAAATCACACAACATCAGGTTACAGTCCAACAGGTTTATTTGGAAGCACTAGCTTTCGAAGAGCTGCTTTTTCCTCAGCTGGTTGCGGAGTATAAGTTCATAAAACACAGAAATCTATAGTTTGAGTGTCCATTCTTAATCCCAAGCCTGGGTTTGCTAATTGACAGTGTTTCTGAAAGGCGGGGTCGGCGAGAAGGTGAAGTGGTGCTCTTTAATTGAGATGACGCAGAGGGTCACGGGCAAAGCAAATCTTTGTGATCTGCAAAAGTCACGCAACTTACATTCACAAATGTCTCTGACGAATAAACAGATTCCCCTGGAAAGCTGCCCGGGTCATTCTTCCAGGCTTCAAGCCTAGCTGGAAAAGGAAACTGCAATCGTTATTCATGAAGTGAGGTGTACCGGCCAGGACCGGGCTCTGCAAAAACGGGAATGGGGGGGGGGGGGGGGGGGTTGGTAGGGAGGAGTGCCACTATTACTGGTGCATTTTGCATTGTTTGGGAGAGAGTACCTTCGTGGAGCGAAGGGGCGGCCTTCCTCTCGAATCCACTCTCCACGCGAAAGTCCAATCAGATATTTTGTGGCGCAAATCCACTCACTAGGAAATCACTTTTCAACGAAGCGCTCTACAAAGCTAATATTGCCGAGTTTACAAAATAAACTGCAAATGATAAGATTTCTAAGCTGCGGTAAGTGCATTATTGAAAACCTCAGTTATCCAATATAAAACATACCCGTTATAATAAACCTCATTTTTTTAAAAAATCGACTCTTGATTATTAAACATTCCAGCACTCTCCAATTAGTTGTTCCAATGACAATGTTTCTTACTATGCTGAACCACGATCTGAAATCACAGCACTGTGAAGATATTATTCAACAGTAAATGATTAATTCGGAGGGTTTCTCATGTGATACGGAATCCAGAATTAACACAGCTGTTGACGATTGTCATCTATTTGAAGTCTCCCTTGGACGAACATGTGTACATTTAAAAAAGCACAAAATACCGCGGATGTTGGAGATCTGAAATAAAAACAGTTCTGAAGGAAAGTCAGCTTGGACTGGAAACGTTTCTCTACTTCTCTCACCGCAGTCGCTGCCAGAGCATTGTCTCCGAATATCCCTGCTTTCACGATGTATCGATACGTAATTAATATTATACATAACTAACGTCTGACATATCAGAAAAAAAGTTTTAAAAAATCACACAACATCAGGTTATACTCCAACAGATTTATTTGGAAGTACATGCATTCGGGGCACTGCTCTTTCATCAGGTAACTGTGCCCAATGAGCCTGCCCCACGAGCGACCTGATGAAGGAGCAGCGCTCCGAAAGCTGGTGCTTCCAAATAAACCTGTTGGACTATAAACCCGTGTGTGATTGTTAACTGTGTCCATCCCAGTCCAATACCGGCATCTCCACATCATATCAGGAAAAAAACCTGCTCAAACTGCACAAAACGTTGCGAGTATAGATTATTCAATCAAAAGAAATCAGAATTAGAAACAGATTAACATAAAATATTGAAGCAACATTCAGGACGAAGGCCAAATTTGTCCGCTTTGTTTTTATTTTGTCCTAGAAACTGAAGTACAGTTTGAAAAACACAAAAGAACATTTCAGTTTATAGAAATTCCAAGGTAACTTCCAAATTTTATTTGCCTGACCCTGATTCAATGTTAAATGTCCCACAGTATCAGGTTACAGTCCAACAGATTTATTTGGAAGCAATAGCTTTCCGAGCGACGCTCCTTCATCAGGTGGTAGCACTCCGAAAGCTAGTGCTTCCACCTGGTGTTGTGTGATTTTTAACTTTGTACACCCCAGTCCAACACTGGCATCTCCAAATCCTAATTCAAAGGGGCTAGGCCACACTCCACGTGTATCAGTTACTTGCAAATTGGTGTGCCATGAGTGGTATGTCCGCAGGGCTGCCTGGTCACTTCCGATTTCTCGGGAATTATCCAGCCTGGATACAAACAATAATACCAGGTGCGAGAAAGTGAGGATTGCAGATGCTGGAGATTAGAGTCGAGAGTGTGGTGCTGGAAAAGCACAGTAGGTCAGGCAGCATCCGAGGGGCAGGAGAATTGACGTTTCGGGTTCCTGATGAAGGGTTTTTGCCCGAAACCTCGAGTTGTCTGCTCCTGGGATGCTGCCTGGCCTGCTGTGCTTTTCTAGTACCACACTCTCGACAATAATACCAGCTGAAATGCTCTCCCAGTGTTGGATTTGGTTATGATTTGGAGATGCCGGTGTTGGACTGGAGTGTACAAAGTTAAAAATCACACAACACCAGTTTATAGTCCAACAGGTTTGATTGAAAGCACACTTAACTTCAGGAGCGTCTGATGAAGGAGCAGCGCTCCGAAAGCTAGTATACTTCCCATTAAACCTGTTGGACTATAGCCTGGCGTTGTGTGATTTTTAACTTTGGATTTGGTTCGTTGCTCTGAAAGGGCATGACCTTCGTATATCTCAGCAGGGATCCCCAGACTCTCTGAACCGACCCGTGAAAAAGAAATACCTTGGTCAAATTCCTCTTTGTTGACCAAACACTGACCGCCCAATTGCTTTTATCAGAAATCACCTCTCAACCTCTTGTTAGTTACAAGACATGATGAAAAGTTGCCACTTTTGCATTTAGTTTACCACTTAAGTTTCTCTCTCTCTCTAGATCTGTGGGCTTTGTACAGAGGACAACTTCATACATATAAACACTGACATTCCATCATGGCAATAAAACAATTTATTTAACATTAAACTCGTTCTGAAGAAAGGTCATTGGACCCGGAACGTTAACTCCGCTTACTGTCCACAGATGCTGCCGGAGCTGCTGTGTTTTTCCGGCAATTTCTGTTCTTGTTTCTGTTTATAGCATTAGACTTATCCTGTTCACAGTTCGAACCGTCGCCCCTTTTACTTTAGACATCCAGATATGTTTCGTATATCTCACTAATTGGTCACTCATTGGATGATATTACAACCATAAAGTTTTTAAAGGACATGTAATTCGAACACGCTATGCGTTTGAAAGTGAGATATTTTAAAATGTGCTAAATATACCAATTGATTCTGTACCATTCATTTCAGAATCAGCAAGTCACTAGCTGTTTCATATTTAAATGCATACACTAATCATGCCAAATGTATGAAAATATGACTTGTTTAGAAGCAAACTCACAGGGTTTTAGTGGATTTCCTTTTCGTGGATGTTTCGGCCCCATCTATGCACAGCTTTAGGTGTTAACACAACATTTGTCACGTTGTGAAAAATGTTATCTTTGCCTGATACTTGCCCTCTGATTGTAAACAGCCACTTTGAACTCGTGAAGATGAAGCTTTTGGAAAGCGGCCTGATTGTAATTTACCGGCAGGATACAAAGCAACTGGTAAACGCCCGCCCTAAGTAATTTTACTGTAGATTTTTGATGCATAAGTGATATGTATTGGCGACCAGTCGATTACAACTGCCAATAGGTAATACGCAGCTAATAAATACGTTTATTTAGTAAAGTATTTTAGATTTTTTCTCTCTAAATGATTGAAATCTATTCAGAAGTAGCTGCTATCTTAAAAATAATACATTCCAATGTGGTAACCCTTTGCGTAAAAAGTAATTAAACCATTTATGAAACATTACACCATGATATGTGTTTGCGAACATTAAGAATATGCGCAGGTCTGGACAATTCAGTAGACTCTGCTTGGAAATGTTTGGCAGGTTGACATAATTGAGAATTTGACTCCTCGCTTGCGTTCCACTTCATTCTGACACTGTCTCGTTGGCTTTCCCATCGGTGCGAACCCCGCAAGGTTACGATTAGAAAACCCTGAACATTTTAACTGTGTTGTTGAATAAAGTGCTCCCCTGTTAACCGGACGACATGCAATTAAATATAACTGTATATCTCTGAGAATGTTTCTGGTGGCCATATGAAAACTGAGTGAATCTAGTTTATGTTGAAGGTGTAAGTTCGGATGCAAAAAGCTTTGTTATGGGGAGCTTGGGAAGACACCCTATAAAGGAAAATCTCAATACCAACGTGAAAAGTTGAAACACGCCTTTTTACTATTTAAAGTGCGCTTTCTACGTTAATGTCAATGGACAGGAATAAAATGTCGTCTTAATAAGGGGCATACTGATCTGTTCAATCGCATCTCGATGGTCCTTTTGCTCATTTCAAGCCATACAGCAATCAATCACTTTTCTGTAGTTTGTTCGAATTATAATCTGGTGAATGCAACAGGCTAAATATCACACATAAGCAAGTTAACCAAAATGTAAGCGAGTAGAAAGTGAAATACGATCTGACTTTCATTTCTTATTTTCAAATCGAAAGGCACTGCTAAATTAGACTTCTCATTAGCTTTGTCGTGTTATCTACGATTATAGAAAACGCATAATTCTGTAAATTCATCATATAAAGATCGCCGTTTTCATGTCATCCTTAGAGTATATTGCAATACACGACAAGCTGCCATTAGGACCGCGCTGAAGAGAGTACCAGAATAGGAGGAGAAATCCGCGTATGTTTGCGTGCAAGTGGGGCAGTCTGGTCCTTGTGTGGTCCGGGTGTGTGGTCTCCGGTCCCGATCATCTGTCCAAAGGCTGCTAACTTGAATGTGAATGACCACCTCTGTTTACTTTAGCTCTGTCTGCAGTTAGTGAACTCTGCTCAGCGTTTCCCTGGCATGGCAGGTTCCAGCTGGTGCAGATCAGGACTGAGCGAAGGCTCCTTGGGATGGTCTGCAAATGGTCTCCTGCGTAAATCAACGTCAGAATTTATGGACCATTTTCCACCTCATCCCGCTTTGTCTAAAATATACGAGTCTCATAAACTCTGACTGCTGAGTGGTGAAGAAAAGTTGTAGATGTTTTGATTGCTGCTCAGAAACTAGGACCTTACAGTAATGTGCATGATGGATACCTGTAAAATGCAATGTAAAAATCTGTAATCGACAACACAATAGTGCATTGTCCCTTGTGTGAACTCGTGCAATTAATAACCTTCTATCACGTTGTTTTGATATGTCTCTTTTAGATGTGTTTGCAGTGTAAGTGTGTCTTGTTCAAATATGTAGGTGCCTTGTCACCCTAAGGTATGAAGAATGAATAACGATGCTGAATTAACATTTTAACACCGAATAGTCGCTGACCTTTATTCATTTGAAAGAAATCGGACGGAGCAAAGTCGAAAACTTAGCCAGAATTTTAACCGAGACGTAACAGTAATTGCAGTGTTTGTCAAATAATAACCCCAAGCAACAACTTAAACAAGCATCTGTTTCAATCTTGTCCGCAAAATATGAACACAAGAGTGTTTTATTTCTTAACGACTTTTAGTGCAATTAAAAGAGAGAGGTGCACCGATAGTGGACAAATCATTTAGCCAAACTGAAGGAAATTAGCTGGGAGACGCTGTCTGCTTCTTAGAACTCTGCTGTTCTGGGCGCCAGTGTACTTCTGCAGTACCTGACCTTTCCCCTTTAACCTCTTCTGACTTGGCTGGAAACTCGCCCTTAAATGAGTAGAGTCTACTAGCCTCGGATTCCGTTCCCAGAAGATTATTTTTAATAGGGAGCAAATGGATTGCTTTGAACGCAACTTTGCTTCGGAGCTTGAGAACTTTATTCTGTCCTTCCAGCAGAGTTTCAGGATTTGGAATGGGTTTCAACCAAGAGTAACGGTTCAATATAGGAGATTAGCGAGAGTGGAGCAGCTTTTATGTATCATTTCTACCATATAAAACTGATACAGTAAAAACGAGACTGCGTTCCTCCAGTCTCGAGGGTGCTACATAGAGAGCACAACTGCACAATCATACACGGGCTAAAGAGCATAAGGAGGGCAAAACACGCAAGTTACTGTGTAACAGAGGAATGGTGAATAATAGATTTTTTTTCTAGCAGCAATACGAAAGAATTTCAGATTGGAAAGAGTCCCATTATATAAAGCATTTCTTGTGTAACTAAATGCATGCATCAAGTGCAAATTTAAGTTTTTTCGAAAATTGGTAGGTAGCTCCTCAGTAAGTAATTTTAATATTCCCTTGAAATCTATGGGACTTGCTTTCAGTTGCTTTACCCACGCTGAGGTCTCTCTATAAATTAACCCATTTCTTCCAGAGGCAGGATATCTGGGCGAAGTCAAGAACAATGTGTCAGCGCCACAGATGGCCTGCACACATATCAGGAATTTTCGAAAACATGCATGCGCCAACATTATGTACAGCAGCTGATGTGAGTTCTTGTGTGTGATCTTGATTTACACTATTTACTAAACACCAAGGACGACGTTAGTTTACATGCGAGAAACAGTCTTCGATTAATTAATAATAGTTTAAATGTCAGTTTGTTGAGTAGAGTACTCAAATATATGCTTCATGCAGCTTCGGTGGGGACTGCATTCCGCACTGTTGACATGTAGTAAATTGAAAAATGAAGTCTTGAATTGGAATCAGATAGCACACAAAACAACATCGAGTCCAACAATTTCCTTATTGTAAAGCACAAAGAATGATTGTTTGAAAGTTACACTTTTTTTCATTGACAAACTGCGAGATGTATCAACACGACGATCTCGCCCCGATTAGCGAGTTCTGTATTGACGTGTGTACCATATGCATTGAAACAGATACAGTTCGGATATACTGACTGGATTGGGTAAATAATCTGACCAAGAAAATACTTTAGCCATTTGATTCCCCAAGTATTTCCACCGTTGTGGAACAGCTACAATGCCTTGAACAGGGTCTTAACCCTAAAAGCGATGCAAAGGTCTTATGGGTGATATTCCTAAATCGGAAATCAGCCTGTCAAAGGCAAGGAAAATTGAAAAAGGTGCACTGACTGGCTCGCATTTTTTACCAAGCAGAATAGAGTTAAACGTTTGAATTTGATCTCATATTCCAATTTTTACGACTTTCAAATTGAATTAAAATATTCGTTTTCAATTACATTTTCCGTGTTAGATTACATTTACTTCAGCGAACGGTTTGGGAAGAAATTAACAAATCTCTGTAATTGAGGGAAGACGGCTGTCTCGCTTTCATTTTAATCATGTGCCGAGTTTTATACTTGCCAGGTTTTCTTTAATCTGTCCGACATTTTGCTGTTACAAATGTCGAAGCCTTGATGTATGTTTTTGTTTGTACAAAGGCTTGCCAGTCACAAACTGCTTAAGTTGATGAATTGTACAGAATGTGGACGTTTACATACAGGTTCTTTGTGGCTTGTCTATTATAAAGTTCAAGTGATGCTCTTGTCCAATTTTATCCCCACTTCCATTCATTTTCAAATCAAGACTAGGCCAGCTAACAAACGATATCTAATGTTTCCAGCAAAATGTAAATAACTCACTGTTCACGCAGACTATGAAAATAGATTACTTTGTTCCCACCCATGGCGCTTCACCGCATACCCTGATGAAAATAATTGATTCTTTTTACAGATATGTGGGTGGTTCAACACCTTATACCATTACCCAAACTTTCTCCCTGCTGCGTTGTGTGGTCATTTTTGATTTCATAATTACTTTCGGAAGGCCTTGGGACACAGGTCATAATTTTCTTTTAATCCTAAACATATCAAGGAAGTTTTCGCGAAAAAAAAACTACATTATGTTTCAAAGACTCTATTCAGTACATGTGCCGTGGATTTGAACGCTGATCCGCTAATGTAAATCTCTTCACTTCCACCGTCGTCATTTTGACCGCTTCTTCGGCTCCTCTTCATGACTTCATACAGAAATTGGCAGCGGTAAATTGCTTGATAGTTTCCGATCTCTTCCCGAATTCACATGCAGATAACATTTTGAAAACATATTTGCCTTAAATAGAATAATCACCAAGTGGTATGCACAGCTACAAACTGTCACCTTCATCTGCTTTGATTTGTGAACATATATAAAATGATCCATCGATAGTCGTCTAAAAAGATATATGATGCTTTGTAATAATCATTCTTATTATCTCAATATCAACACGCGACACTTGCGTTAATGTCCACGAAAGTGAGACGCTCACGCCGTTTTGATTCAAAGATGCATTGCATAAAACCGAATGAGCATCAGTAAGGATGTTTTGATGCTCACACTAAATTCAAATCGCAGTGATGTCTGTCATCAGATGAAACTGACAAGTTTCCAACCTCCTAATAAAGCTAATTGTCCCTCATTGCACTTTTGAAGGCAATTGTTCAGACAGAGACCCTTCTCTCAACCAGAGTTGAGGCAAATACTTTGCTGTGAATCGCAGCTCTTTAACTCCAAACTATTCATCTGGCTGCAGAGTGTTATACGAGTCGATGGAAGAATAAATGTTCAGATCAGGTTTGTGGCTTCGAATTTTGTTTAGAAGCTTCAAAACAATCGCGCAATTTTGTTGTTGACTATACCTGCAGTCAGATATTTGCACTGAGTAATTATCTTATCGAAATTTGATGTCCAACAGCATCTTAATCACTTTGAGTTAATACAGACGAATTAGGCACAGTCCTTTAAATTTCACCTTTGGATTATTGGGCCAGTAAAGGTTCCACTATGCCACTATCCAGCCATAAATAATGCACCTAACCTGTACAATAAATACAATATACAATGGATTATTTCATTCTTATCATCCATTGTGCATAGTTAATGCTTTTAATTAATATAAACAATTCTATATTGAATCAGAAATACACAAATGTGCACCCAGACCTTATTCTTGATGCCTCCAAGACAGAGTTGTGCAATACAAAGGTTTAGATGGAGAGGAATTTCATAAGTGCGTACAAGACAATTTTCTGATTCAGTTTGTGAATTTACCTACTAGAGAAGGTGCAAAACTTGACCTACTCTTGGGAAATAAGGCAGGGCAGGTGACTGAGGTGTCAGTGGGGGAGCACTTTGGGGCCAGCGGCCATAATTCTATTTGTTTTAAAATAGTGATGGAAAAGGATAGACTAGATCTAAAAGTTGAAGTTCTAAATTGGAGAAAGGCCAATTTTGACGGTATTAGGCAAGAACTTTCGAAAGCTGATTGGAGGCAGATGTTCGCAGGTAAAGGGACGGTTGGAAAATGGGAAGCCTTCAGAAATGAGATAACAAGAATCCAGAGAAAGTATATTCCTGTCAGGGTGAAAGGGAAGGCTGACAGGTTTAGGGAATGTTGGATGACTGAAGAAATTGAGGGTTTGGTTAAGAAAAGGAAGGAAGCATATGTCAGGTATAGACAGGATAGATCTAGTGAATCCTTAGAAGAGTATAAAGGAAGTAGGAGTATACTTAAGAGGGATATCAGGAGGGCAAAACGGGGACATGAGATAGCTTTGGCAAATAGAATTAAGGAGAATCCAAAGGGATTTTACAAATATATTAAGGACAAAAGGGTAACTAGGGAAAGAATAGGGCCCCTCAAAGATCAGCAAGGCGGCCTTTGTGTGGAGCCACAGAAAATGGGGAAGATACTAAATGAATATTTTGCATCAGTATTTACTGTGGAAAAGGATATGGAAGATATAGACTGTAGGGAAATACATGGTGACATCTTGTAAAATGTCCAGATTACAGAAGAGGAAGTACTGGATGTCTTGAAATGGTTAAAGGTGGATAAATCCCCAGAACCTGATCAGGTGTACCCAGGAACTCTGTGGGAAGCTAGCGAACTGATTGCTGGGCCTCTTTCTAAGATATTTGTATCATCGATAGTCACACATTGGTTGCCGGAAGACTGGAGGTTGGCAAACATGGTGCCATTGTTTAAGAAGGGCGGTAAAGACAAGTCAGGGAACTATAGCCTGGTAAGCCTGACCTCAGTGATGGGCAAGTTGTTGGAGGGAATCCTAAGGGACAGGACGTACATGTATTTGGAAAAGCAAGGACTAATTAGGGACTGTCAACATGGCTTTGTGCCTGGGAAATCATGTCTCACAAACTCGATTGAGTTTTCCGAAGAAGTAACAAAGAAGATTGATGAGGTCAGAGCGGTAGATGTGATCTATATGGACTTCAGTAAGGTGTTCGACAAGGTTCTCCATGGGAGACTGATTATCAAGGTTAGATCTCATGGAATACAGGGGGAACTAACCATTTGGATACAGAACTGGCTCAAAGGTAGAAAACAGAGGGTGGTGATGGAAGGTTGTTTTTCAGACTGGAGACCTGTGACCAGTGGAGTGCAACGAAGATTGGTGCTGGGTACTCTACTTTTCATCATTATATATATGATTTGGATGCGAGCATAAGATGGACAGTTAGTAAGTTTGCAGATGACACCAAAATTGGAGGTGTAGTGAACACCGAAGAGGGTTACCCCAGATTACAACAGGATCTGGACCAGATGGGCCAATGGGCAGAGAGGTGGCAGATGGAGTTTAATTCAGATAAATGAAAGGTGCTGCATTTTGAGAAACCAAATCTTAGCAGGACTTATACACTTAATGGTAAGTTCCTCGGGAGTGTTGCAGAACAAAGAGACCTTGGAGTGCAGGTTCATAGCTCCTTGAAAGTGGAGTCGCAGGTAGATAGGATAGTGAAGAAGATGTTTGGTATGCTTTCCTTTATTGGTCAGAGTATTGAGTACAGGAGTTGGGAGGTCATGTTGCAGCTGTACAGGACATTGGTTAGGCCACTGTAGGAATATTGCATGCAATTCTGGTCACCTTCCTATCGGAAAGATGTTGTGAAACTTGAAAGGTTTTGGAAAAGATTTACAAGGATGTTGCCAGGGTTGGAGGATCTGAGCTACAGGGAGAGGCTGAACAGGCTGGGGCTGTTTTCACTGGTGTGTCGGAGGCTGAGGGGTGACCTTATAGAGGTTTACAAAATTATGAGGGGCATGGATTGGATAAATAGACAAAAGTCTTTTCCCTGGGGTCGGGGAGTCCAGAACTGGAGGGCATAGGTTTAGGGTGAGGGGGAAAGATATAAAAGAGACCTAGGGGGCAATGTTTTCACGCAGACGGTGGTACGTGTATGGAATGAGCTGCCAGAGGCTGTGGTGTAGGCTGGTACAATTGCAACATTTAAGAGGCATTTGGATGGGTATATGAATAGGAAGGGTTTGGAGGGATATGAGCCGTGTGCTGGCAGATGGGACTAGATTGAGTTGGGACATCTGGTCAGCATAGACAGGTTGGACTGAAGGGTCTGCTTCCATGCTGTACATCTCTATGACTCTGTGACATAGTCAATCATCTCAGTGAAAATGCTTCTATGATGGGCAGGACCTGAACAACTCATTATCATCCTCTCACAACTGGTACTAGTTGTTAAAACGAATGAAAGTGCACCTTACTGGATCATCTGTGCACTAAAATTTATAAACAGTCCATAGCTTGAAATATAAAAGATTGTGAGATTTGCTTGTAAAGACACTTGCTTGGTTAAATACAAAGCGTGTTTAATTTTTGTTTTTAAATCGCTGAGGTTTGTGATCCATTTAATGAGATTCTTGGGAAATGATATGAATAACTAAACACTAGTGAGATTTACAAGAGTGGCAATTACAATATAAGGCAACTGTTAAACATATAATTATTACAGAAGTTAGTGTAACTGCATCTCCAGAGCCATTTTCTGAAGCATTCATTCCACACTATGGGCATTATAACTGTAGTTGTCATTGAACATTCCAATATGGGCTCACAGGATTGACATAAAATTGAAATTTTAAAATTCATAAGCATGAAACAATCTATTAACTCTTCATTTGATTTAGCGTAAGTAGAAAACAAGTTGACTCAAAAGTCAACTAGATGTTAAGCACAGAATTAAATGTTAAGCACAGATTTAAACCAGAATTAATCTTAATTCACACCTACACTGAAAATATATGCATTTTGGCTTTCCATCTCAGCTTTTCAGAATATTTTGTAAAAGGAAAACTAAATCAGGTTGCAAGTCAATTTTCTTAGAGAGGCAAGGAAATAATTTGCCTTTTTCACACAAACGAATTACTGCAGAGTTGTACTGCAGGTGCCTGTTTGACATTCATGCTTGTTTTGAGAGTGGTTCATCTGTTCATTGGCATCTAAATATTGCATGCTTTGTCAATATTAAGCAAACTATTCTGCTGCTTTACATAGAGAACATAGAACATTATAGCGCAGTACATGTCCTTCGGCCCTTGATGTTGCGCCAACCTGTAGAATGAATCTGAAGCGTATCTACCCTGCACTATACCTTTTTTAAAAAAAATTAGATTCCCTACAGTATGGAAACAGGCCCTTTGGCCCAACAAGTCCACACTGACTCTCCAAAGAGTAACCCACCCAGATCCATTCCCCTACCCTATATTTACCTTTGACTAATGCCATGCAAAATTTCCCACCTAACACTATGGGAAATTTTGCATGGCCTACACATCTTTGGATTGTGGGAGGAAACTAGAGGACCCAGAGGAAACCCACGCAGACACGGGCAGAATGTGCAAACTCCACACAGACAGTGACCTGAGGCTAGAATCGAGTCCAGATCCCTGGCGCTGTGAGGCAGCAGTACTAACCACTAAGCCACCGTGCCTCCCGGTAGCCACTGTGCCGCCCGGTAATTTTCATCCATATGTTTATCCAATGACCATTTAAATGCCCTTAAATTTGTCGAACCTACTACTGTTGGAAGCCGTGCATTCCACGCCCATACTACTCTCTGAGTAAAGAAACTACCTCTGACATCTGTCCTATATCTATCACGCCTCAATTTCAAGCTATGTCCCTCATGCTAGCCATCAACATTCGAGGAAAAAGGCTCTCACTGTCCACCGTAACTAACTCTCTGATTATCTTATATGTCTCAATTAAGTCACCTCTCAACCTTCTCTCCAATGAAAACAGCCTCAAGTCCCTCAGCCTTTCCTCATAGGAACCTCCCTTCAGACCAGGCAACATCTTAGTAAATCTCCTCTGCATCCTTTCCAAAGTTTCCACATCCTTCCTATCATGCGGTGACCAGAACTGGATTCAATACTCCAAGTGCGGCCGCACCAGAGTTTTATACAGCTGCAGCATGACCTCGTGGCTCCAAAACGCAATCCCTCTATAAATAAAAGCTAACACACCATATGCCTTCTTAACAACCCTATCAACCTGGGTGGCAACTTTCAGGGATCAATGTACATGGACACCGAGATCTCTCTGCTCATCTACCCTACCAAGAATCTTACCAATAGCCCAGTACTCTTTATTCCTGTTGCTCCTTCCAAAGTGAATCACCTCACACTTTTCCGTATTAAACTCCAATTGCCACCTCTCAGCCCAATTCTGCATTTATCTATGTCCCTCTGTAACCTGCAGCATCCTCCAGCATTATTCACAACTCCAGTGATCTTAGCGTCGTCCGCAAATTTACTTACCCATCCTTCTATGCCCTCATCTAGGTCATTTATAAAAATGACATATAGCAGTGGCCGCAAAACAGATCCTTTGGTACACCACTAGTAACTGAATTCTAGGATGCACATTTCCCATCAAGCACCACCCTCTGCCTTACCACCCTCTGCCTTCTTTCAGCAGGCAAATTTCTTATCCAATCTGCTAAATCATCCTCAAACCCATGCCTCCATATTTTGTGCAATATCTTATTGTTTATTGCTTTATTGTTTTTTTCAAAAAAAAAACAAATAACTTTAATGGTTAGAAACTTGAATTTATAAAGTTTCATAGATGGTGTGAAGTGGAAATAATGTGAGCCTGTTTTCTGGTAATGCTTTTACAGTGTATATGAGAAAGTCTTCATATGTAGGTCAACAGGAAGGTATTGGTCTTATGATATTATTGTTTGACTATCAATCCAAAGACCCTGGTAATGTTCTGAGACCTGGGTTCAAATCCCACCATGGTAGATAGTGGAATGTGAATTCAAATATTTGGAATTAGAAGTCTAACAATGAAACCATTGTTAGTTGTCAGAAAAGCCCATTTGTGCTTTTGGGAAGGAAACTGCTTCAAATTGCTTCAAATAAAACAAATTGCTTCAAATTGATTTCAGTAACATAGGACAATGAGTCGGCAGCTTGGCCTTTCCAGCCTGTTCAGCCATACAATGACATCACAGCTGACTTGCAAGATAATTTCCTACATCTGCTTTTGTCAAATATCCTTAATGCCTTTGGTTAACAAAATTCTACTCCTTTCCTCAAACATACAGTTAGCAATTGATCTAGCATCTACTGCCATTTGCAGGGGAGAGTTCCAAAGTTCCCTCCATCTTTGTGTGTAGCAGTTATATCCTAATTTCACTCCAAAAATATCTGGTTCTAATTTTTAAACAGCAGATATATTACAGTTATCCTATAGGTTCTGACAGGCACAATTTGAAAAATTATGTTACTTGAATGCAAAATTTGACCATCTAAAGTGAGTGAGTTATGTTTACAATATGTATACAGGTGTCAGACTAGTACCTGTGGTTTTCAAGTTATTCTGTTCAAAGCCAGTTGAATGATACAACCACTTTCTCAACAACCTATATCAGACTGATTTGGGTGTGCTGGTGTTGGGCTGGGGTGTACAAAGTTAAAAATCATATAACACCAGGTTATTGACCAATAGGCTTATTTGGAAGCACTAGATTGGAGCACTGCTGGGAACAGTGTTCTGAAAGCTAGTGCTTCCAAATAAACCTGTTGGTCAATAACCTGATGTTGTATGATTTTTAACCTTATATCAGACTGAGCATGCAAATGGAATGTGTGTGTATTTGGGCAAATTGGCTGAATTACACAGATGGGGACTGAACTGATTTTGCAATGATAGCTACCTGAGCATGATTCACTGATATTTTTAAAATTACCAACATGTTCTAAATAAATTTAAAATATAAATGGCAAATCAAACGCCCAAGGTCTCTCTCCATTTATGAATGAGATATGTTTAATTTCAAGTCTGCAATTTATTTTAAATCAGCACTTAAATTTTTCTTGATCCTTCCTTACTTAAAAAAATTGTCTGCAAGATGTTGCATAATTTTTGCCTTGTTTATTGCATTGAATTGCACAGATTACACAGTACAGAAATGGTCTGTTCAGCACAATTCATCTGTGCTGGTGTTTATTTGCCATTTTGGTTCCTATTTATCCCATTTTCTTCATCTCAGCCTTCCAGAATATTTTAGTCTCTCTCATTGTTACTTAGTTGCATTATGAAGTAAAAACTATAGGGAAAGGGTTTCCACATTGTGCTGTTTCGTCCCTTTTTACTTGTTGTTGTAATAGTTTTACAAAAGCGTCTTCAAATCAAGTAGGCCAGGTGCATGAGTAGACATTATAGACCAGAAATTACTATTCACTGCACCAACAGACAAATTTCAAGGGATTTGTTGCCTTCTTTTATAGGGGAGACAATAATCAATTTAAAATACATTGGTTAGCATCGGTGTTAAAATATTGACTGTTTCATCATCTTAACAACAGCAGTAATTTCCAGATTTATATTTACACTGTCATTAACAGTTGAGTCTGAAGAGTTCATATTGTGGCATCTAGTCATTATAGCTAGAATAATATAAAGAATTTCTATATTGTTGGTTAATGAGATTGTCACAGCACAACTGATACGTGGCTGAATCTTACATTTTAGACTGTATCAGTTATGTTGAATATCACAGAGGATTTATCTCTCTGAAGCCTTGTGAGTTTTCTTGCTACAACTTACCAAACAAAGTGTCATTTTACCATCCTCCCACGGTGCCCCTCTTCCCCGATTCTACTATCCACCCCTCTTGGAAGAACTCGCCACTCACCAGATATCCCCTGAAACACTAGCATCCTCGGCTGCCATGTATTTTGAAAATTCTGGATTAGTGATGCTGGAAGAGTACAGCAGTTCAGGCAGCATCCAAGGAGCAGTACTCCTTGGATGCTGCCTGAACTGCTGTGCTCTTCCAGCACAACTAATCCAGAATCTGGTTTCCAGCATCTGCAGTCATTGTTTTTACCTATGTATTTTGAAAAGGCTGCTCTGCACTCAGGTAAGTGTTGGCAATATGGCATTACCCTTCACCTGCAATGTGCTGGTACCAAAGCCACAAAACCACATTGCTAACGGAATATGGTTGACGTTCCCTCCTTTATACAATGCATTCTCTCACACTACTTGTTGTTTAACCACTGGACAATTCAGTTTGATTGTCCTTAAGCAATCAAAAACAGAAATCACCGGAGAAACTCAGCAGATCGGCCAGCATCTGTGAAGTGAAAACAGAGATCATGTTTCGTGTTCAGTGGCCCTTTATTGTTCAATATGTCAAATGATTTTCAAACCTACCCTTGACACAGGCAGACCTCTATGCTTTCTGTAACTCCACTCCCCTCACATCTTGTGTGAGCTTACCAATTCCAGAAATCCCATCTCCTGCTATACTGACTCCAATGAATACCCAATAAATTTGTTAACAGCCAACTTTCTTTTCCAGGTTAAATGCTTGAACATAAATTTTGTTTTTGACTCCCATTCAAAACCAAAAGCTTAATTTCAGTTCTCTTAAAATGCACTTTGAATTCCATTTTCCTTGCATCCTTTATATCCTGTGATATTCATTTTCTTTTCAAAATAAATGAATTTGTTATGCAAATCTACATTTGAAGCTCTCCAAATTGGCTTCTATGCAACCACAACAGTGAACCAGTCCTGGCAAAGTCACAACTTATAATTATTTTAATTAGCCTGTTAAGACATGTTATGACCTATTTCTGGAGCAGATGGGATTTGAATCCAGGTCTTCTCAATAAAGTCATAACCTGTATACTCTGATTGCCATCCGTTGTTCTCAACATCTTTCATCTGGACTGACTTTGACAGCCAGCCAATATTTCTCCTTATGTGCCCTCTGTGTTTAAGGCTATCATTTAATATTGTGTCGACGCAGTGTCCTCTACATTGACAAAACCAACTGTAGAGGGGGTAACTAATTTGTGAAAGTTCCTGCTCTGTCTGCAAGAATGATCTAGAGTTTCCAGTTGCTTGCCATTCAATAGACTATCTTGCTCTCATGCGAACATTTCTGTTTCTGTCCCAGTTTACTGCAGTGTTCCAGCAACACCCAACACAAGCTGGAGGAACAGAACTCCACTCTGAATTCTGAAGAAGAGTCATACAGCCTTGAAACATTAAGTCTGTTTCTCTCTCCATAGATGCTACCAGACCTGTTGAATTCCTCCAGCATTCTCTGAGTTTGTTTCAGGTTTCCAGCATCTGCAGCATTTTGCCTTTATTAACTATTAACATTTACAACAGTCAACAATGGCTTCATGTCATTTATTCTACTCTTAATTCAAGATTTTTATTGAATTGCAATTCCACCATCTGTCATGAACATGGCTTATGATATATGAGCAAATTATTTTAACCCAGGTCTCTGGATTAATAGTCTAGTGATAATATCACTAGACCATTGCCTTCCCTTTATTATGTTATGGGAGTTAACAAAAATAATATCTCATTGGGCCAAAGACCCTGCTAGAAGCAAATGTCCACATTACAATGGCAGATAGTTTTCCACACTTTCATCTCCCTGGACCCTTCCACTGTCTCTGTTAGCACACTGCTTGCCAAAATCCAACTCTGAGTGAAATGCAATTTTCTTTAAAAATGGAAGATTGAAGCTACTGTATTACTGCATAGATTCTATCCTACTATTGATTCATTTCCTTTATTAGACTATTCACTTTCTCTGTATCCCATATGAACATGAGCTAGGCTTCTATTTCTATATCGTCTCCTTCCTTACAACTGTCTGCTTCCATCTCTGTCTCATCTCCTTACCTGCTAATAAAACCTTGAGTTGAGTTTTTATCATCTCCAAAATTGACAATTTCAAAGGAAACCATCTCATCCTTCACCCTCCTCTCATGCAACACTCTGTGAAATGAACCTTATCCCACTGCAAGTTCACCTGTTCACAGCAAGTGACTCTGAATCTAAGACCCTATATTACCTCCAACTTACAATTCTCACCTTCACATTTAAATCCAAGGTGTGAAGGTGCCAGTGTTGGACTGGGGTGGACAAAGTCAGAAGTCACACAACACCAGGTTGTAGTGGAATGATCTTATTTTCATGTCACATGTGATCCCACCACACTGTCCTGTACCTGTAAAATCTTCCTTACTGTCCTGTTTTGACACCATCACCTTGACAAATTGTTATGATCCCTCTACCTTAATTAGTTTGTACAGTTCTGGACTACTTATAACTTTGGTTAAACCCTTGGCATGCAATTCTTATACTATCATGCTATTTCAGTCATTTGGTTTTTCTCCAGCACCATCTTGTTTTTATTTTTTTGTAATTATCACTCTGCTTCATTTAATTGGATTATAGATCCTCCCTTCACTTGTTGTTCAGCTGTTGACACTTTACTCACGCCATCTGACACTTTTGATCACCTACAGATAGTTATCATATGATGCTTCATTCACACCATTTGTATGATCTTTTGATCTCCTTACCCTTGATCTCTCTGCGTATAAATTCTGTCATGATTTGGAGGTGCTGGTGTTGGACTGGGGTGGACAAAGTTAAAAATCACACAACACCAGGTTATAGGCCAACAGTTTATTTGGAAACACTAGCTGATAGAAGCAACCACCTGATGAAGAGGCAGTGCCTCCTTGAAAGCTAGTGCTTCCAAATAAACCTGTTGGACTATAACCTGGTGTTTTGTGATTTTTAATTTAAAAATTACACAACACCAGGTTATAGGCCAACAGTTTATTTGGAAACATTAGCTGATAGAAGCAACCACCTGATGAAGAGGCAGTGCCTCCTTGAAAGCTAGTGCTTCCAAATAAACCTGTTGGACTATAACCTGGTGTTTTGTGATTTTTAAGTTTATAAATTCTGGGTCTGTGTGCTTCTCTCTCGCTTCACCTGATAAAGGGGCTACACTCTGAAAGCTTGTGATTTCAAATAAACCTGTTGGACTATAAGATGGTGTCGTGTGACTTCTGACTATGTTTAAATCTGTTCATGCCTTTACTCCATCCGCTCTCTGTAATTGTCTTCAATCCTACAAAGGCCAGGACTTAGCATTCCTATTCTAAGCTTTTTATCAACCTCTCAACTATTCCATTCTTAAGAACAATTTTGCTGCCAAAGCCTGATGCTCTGAAGTTCCTCCCTGACTGTCCTGCTCTTTCTGCCCTGCTCTTCCTTTTGTAAGGCTTTGTCTAATAAATACCTCTTTGATCAAGTCATCAATTACTGACGACCGAATACCTTTTCATCCAGCTCTTTGTCCAAGAAGGTTTTGGTACATTAAAGGCACCAAAAACAGTTGCTGTGTGACCAGGAAGAATAGTTTTTCTCAAGTATATAAAGATAATGAATGAAACATCTGGGCAACAACAGTCCACATTACTACAAATGTGACTTCTGCTAAGCAATAACTACACCAGGGTATGAGTCATTCTTCCAAATCTTTTTGAGATATTTCAGTGTTATGTGCATATTCATCACTGTGAAATATTTTTTGGTATTTGTGAACAACGTTTCACTTATATGAACTGCCTTGAGTTTTGCGTAGGCAATGATTGATTCTGTGTGGGAAGTCTGCGAGAAGAATTGCAGATTTGCACTTGTTACTGTAGAAGATGATATGTATTGTATACATATACAGACTTTTACTTGGCCTAAGTCTTTGGCAGTTGCACCATACTTCCTAAAATATCCTTGGCATAACTCAGTATGACAATAACTTTGACATTAGTTTTATATCAATGACATCAAATTAAATACAACCCCCATGTAGAGAGGATCACAGAGTCCTCTGGTAAAATGTGAAAGGGACAGAAAGCCAAGTGTTATTTTGATGTTAACAATTTAAAATCTGATTAATCTATATTAATTTATCTGGCAATTAGTCATTTCATCGACAGCTTTGAGTTTCAATGGTACAAAATGAAAATTAAATTTAATAAGAAATCAATTCTATCGGTAGTTATTGTGAAACTTAGTGGCACATTAGTAAACTGTTATTATGATAACTAACAAAGCTCTTACATGTTACTTTGTGTTAACTTGTGAACTTTTCTTAAAATCCTTCTTGCCACACTAACATTTGAGTTATTTTTAATGAATCTTGGCTGAAGTAATTCTATTTCTTACGTAATATGCATACAGTTAATCAAAGCTACGAATCTACACTACAAAATATTCACTTTGTTCTTATTTTAATACGTCAGTAGAATTGAACCTAACTAGTGTGTATCTACAGAAAGTAATGCACAATATCTCTGTGGTCTATTCCTAATTGATTAGGTTAAGTCAAGTTAATTATTTAGTCTGAGTTCTTAATATATTCTTTTCTTACCATTCAAACTTATTTTACAATGAGGGATTTGTACCATCCAGGGAAGGCAGCGGCTTAGTAATAATGTCACTAGATTAGCAATCTAGGAGCCCCAGGCCAATATTCTGGAGACGCCAGTTCAAATCCCATTATAGCAGATGGCAAAATTTCAAATAGTTAAAATTCTAAAAGGAAAAGCGTTAACGTAATAGCAACAATGTAACCTCAGTCCTATCGATTGTTGTCCATGGAAGCAAATTTGCTAGTCTGACATATATGTGGCTCTAGATCCACATCAATATGGTTGACTCTTAACTGTCCAATGGACAATAGATGTTGGAGATTACCACATCCTGTGAATAAATTTAAGAAAGAAGTAATGATGTTGGAACTGTGAACCTGCTATTTTGCCTTGTATGAAAAAAGCACCAAACTAAGCATGGAGAAGAGCTGATGCTAATCCTAAGTAAACTTCAAACACAAAATTGAAGATATGAGTGATCATTTTTCCCACTAGAATGCTGATTCTTACTGTTTACTCTGTGCCCATATTCCTTTGCTTATATTCTTATTTTGTAAGCATCATCTCAAATGTTGCTTCAGTCATATTATATAATTAGGATGGCTTATGTGATGAATAGGTACTACAAATGCTCATCAAAGAAAGTTAAAAATCTTTGAATTATATCAAACAGAGGATTGTGAATTATTAAAGGTTGCTTTGAAGTTCACCACTTATGGTGTTTCCTCCTTTTTGCGTGCAGGGGACCTTGCTGAGTTTAATAAAAATGAACAGTGAATTTCTACTTCAATATTTTATGCAGATCCTTCAGAACAATAAATAAATAATGTTTTGTTATTGGAAAAGATCAGTGTGCAACCTCACAATAATCCAGACTTCTCTTTTTAATGTCAGGTTGCTTCATTCAGTTACACGATTTACATCAGCATCAAACTCTCACACTACTTCATTTTCTATATTAATTCAAATTATTGGACATTTTGATATTTTCTAACAAACAAATTTGAATTGTCAGGATTGGTCTGTGAGAATTCCTTTTCTGAATTTCACTGATCTATGCTGAAAACCGACAATTTAAGTTGTACATTTACAGAGATTTAAATCTGGAAGGCAACATGTGAGTCAATTTTAAACATATAATGTGTCTTTGCTGGAACAGGCTGCTCCTAGATTTGTGCTTAGGTCATGGTATTTTCTGAATGTTTGTTTGTCAGTTTGAGACAAACCACAAGCAGTTTCACCGAGAGATCCTGGCATTTCTCATCTAACTTAAGAGACACTGGTGTTTGGCAAGAAAAGCATGTATCGGCTGACATAGTTTCCTGAAGTTAAATTGGGGATTTTAAATATTTACTAGTAAATTTCATCAAATGCCAAACCGATTAATCTATTAGTGAGCAATTGGATTTGCAGAAGAAGTGAACCTAACAATCGCCTCCAATTATTTCATGGATGCTGTTTGGGTTCTTAAAAACTCTTACTTTCAGAATTGCATTACCTCAAAAACACAAAATGATACTTTAATTTCAACTTATTATGAGCAACAGATAAATATTTAGATGTTATACTAATGCAATAGCCTTATGAGTTGACATTCTGTCACAGATTAAAAATAGATTGAAAGGCACACACATCTTTTTATTGGAAAGTTAATTACTTTAGAATTAGGATAACCTAGTACTTTGACAGTAAAACTGTCTTGGCTATAAATTTGCTGGAAAATAGTCGTTAATTGAAAACGCTCCAAAGTTTTTTTTTGAGCGGATGCATCTGGTTCCATCAAGAAACTACGCTCGGTCAATGCACAGGGACTCTCTTGTCTAATCTAAGAAATTTGCAACAAGCTAAGCCACACTCAGAGAGCTCAACACCAATTAATCAATCACTTAACACTGCTTGGAATACTAAAAGCTGTTTGCTTTTTAGATTTGACTGTATGTCATGAACCTAGAGTAGTAATGCATTCTGGGAATTTGAAACAAAGCTCTACATTGCAGTACATTTGACATAGCATGCAGAGAGATAATCCTTCCATATCAGTAGTTGACTGCACTGGGATTTGGAAAGGATTGTGAGGTCTATGGATTCTGAAGCTCATTAAAGTAACTAACCATTTCAAAAGTTCATGAATTTCAAGAAAGCTGAATTTCCACTTTGCATTGTGTAGTACTGATATGAGGGGCATATTTACAGTTATGGCTAGTTTTCTCGAGTGGTTTCAATATGTTTTCCTGTATGCTCTATTGGAATATTACACAAAGGAACAAATAGCCTCTGATAATCCTTGTCATTCAACATTTTTTGTAGTTTACTGATTAATGAATTTTTTCAGCATGATTTTCCTAGTTGCATGGATCTATATAGTTATGTGCATGTGAGTGGCCCTAGCTCTTCTTTACCCCATTCTCCAACAAACAGCAAGAAAAATAGATGGCATAACTGAACTCAGGAAACTGATATAATCTCTTCCCTTGCCAGTGTTGGTCTACATTACCCTATCAAGTTATGTGCAATGGACTCAACTGTCAGCATGTCATAGAGTCATAGAAATGTACAGCATGGAAACAGACCCTTCGGTCCAACCTGTCCATGCCGACCAGATATCCCAACCCAATCTAGTCCCACCTGCCAGCACCTGGCCCATATCCCTCCAAAACCTTCCTATTCATATACCCAACCAAATGCCTCTTAAATGTTGCAATTGTACCAGCCTCCACCACAGCCTCTGG
>NC_057726.1:17180422-17195396 GCF_004010195.1 Chiloscyllium plagiosum | reverse complement strand
TTTGTTCAGCAACACTCCTTAGGACCTTACCATTAAGTGTATAAGTCCTGCTAAGATTTGCTTTCCCAAAATGCAGCACCTCGCATTTATCTGAATTAAACTCCAACTGTCTTCTAATTTAAAATTCCTCCAATGTCCAATGTATTCTAATTTAAAATTCCTGTGACTGTTAGAAAATTCCAAACTCTTAAAATCTCAACTGACAAATTAAACAAAGATACAGAGTGATTACAGAGGCAAGTTCCATGTGTAAACCTCTTAGGGTGTGAAAAAACAGAAAGTCATGAAATTGATAATACAACTAGAACATGCTGGGAATATTCAGTAGTTTTTTAGTAATCAAAGTGCCTGGATTTGCAATGAAACTGTGTCAGTTGTGAGTCTCAACTTTTGTTGGGCCTTACCATATGGCAAAAAGTAAATTGTCTAATTTCCAGACATTGTCTGGTAAAGAAGCTAATGCTATTAAACTTAAGATTATAAAGCAAATGAAAATGATCTAAATTATAATACACAGCATAAATATTAGCAAGCCACACAACATACTATTTCTTCAATTGGCCATTTCAACTCCTCTGAACAAACTCTGGAATAAGAAGGGAGGGGACAGATGGATGAAGGGAAAATTTCTCATCTTGTGCCTAGCAAACCGCATTACCCATTACACTTTGGCAATACGTATCATATGACATGTACATGCTACCAGTTAGAGGTGCTCCAAGCCAACATAGCAATTGTTCTTTGTGCTTTCAAAGATGTTAAATGTCATAGTGTGCCATATAAGGAGAGTATTACATCCCAATTTCTTCATCATAGAAGTTGATGAGGGTCTAGCGGTGGATGTGGTGTATATGGACTTCAGCAAGGCATTTGATAAGGTTCCCCATGGGAGGCTCGTTCAGAAGGTCACGAGGAATGGGATACAGGGAAATATAGCTGTCTGGATACAGAATTGGCTGGTCAACAGAAGACAGCGAGTGGTAGTGGAAGGAAAGTATTCTGCCTGGACGTCAGTGGTGGGTGGTGTTCCACAGGGCTCTGTTCTTGGGCCCCTACTCTTTGTAATTTTTATTAATGACTTGGATGAGGAGATTGAAGGATGGGTTAGCAAGTTTGCAGACCGACACAAAGGTTGGAAGTGTCGTTGACAGTATAGAGGACTGTTGTAGGCTGCAGCATGACATTGACAGGATGCAGAGTAGGGCTGAGAGGTGGCAGATGGAGTTCAACCTGGATAAATGCGAAGTGATGCATTTGGGAAGGTCGAACTTGAAAGCTGAATACAGGATTAAAGACAGGATTCTTGGCAGTGTGGAGGAACAGAGGGATCTTGGGGTGCAGGTACATAGATCCCTTAAAATTGCACCCAAGTGGACAGGGCTGTTAAGAAAGCATATGGCGTTTTGGCTTTCATTAACAGGGGGATTGAGTTTAAGAGCCATGAGATCTTGTTGCAGCTCTATAAAACTTTGGTTAGACCGCACTTGGAATACTGTGTCCAGTTCTGGTCGCCCTATTATAGGAAAGATATGGATGCTTTGGAGAGGGTTCAGAGGAGGTTTACCAGGATGCTGCCTGGAATGGGGGGCTTATCTTACGAAGTGAGGTTGTCTGAGCTCGGACTTTTTTCATTGGAAGAAAGAAGGGAGGGTACCTAATTGAGGTATACAAGATAATGAGAGGCATAGATTGAGCCAATAGCCAGAGACTAGGCAGAAATTGTTAACATGAGGGGTCATAGCTTTAAGCTGTTTGGCGTAAAGTATAGAGGGGATGCCAGAGGCGGGTTCTTTACACAGAGAGTTGTGAGAGCATGGAATGCGTTGCCAGCAGCAGTTGTGGAAGTGAGGTCATTGGGGATATTTAAGAGCCTGCTGGACATGCATTTGGTCACAGAAATTTGAGGGTTCGTACATTAGGTTTACCTTACGTGAGGATCAATTGTCAGCACAGCATTGTGGGCTGAAGGGCCTGTTCTGTGCTGTACTGTTCTATGTTCTATGTTCTATAGAAAGTTCCAACCAGTTACCTCCAGTCTGCACAAAAATTCATCAGCCATTAAAGAAAATATCAGCTCTGAATAAAACAGAAACTCAGTCTGTATTCTTGTTTCCGCATTAGTCAATCTCAGGTAAGTATCAACATTAGCAACGATGGAAGTTTTTCTGGAAAAATGGCTCTAAGAACATCTTCTGCAATGTTAGTGGCCTATGTATGTCAGGCAGGCTTACACTTACGCATAGCAATTTCATGTCAATTTAGCACTGTCCAGTTAGGATTGGTTGCACGACTGGTGCTCATTAATGTTCTTTCCACAGCCCATTTTGGACTCATTTATAAATATTAATTCTCCTAATACAGTTTATGCACCTTGCAGATTACATAAAGCACTATTCAGAGTGCAGCTGGAATAGTGTGACCAGTTTTGGGCCCCTTATTGAAGGAAAGATATATTGGCATTTGAGGCATGTGAGAGAAGGCTGTCTAGGTTGGTACCAGGTACAGAGGGATTGTCTTATGAGGAGAGGCTGAATATGTTTGGCTAGTACTTGTTGAAAATTAGAAGAATAAGAGGTGACTTATTGAAACGTACAAAAATCTTAGGGAATTTGACAAGACAGATGTGGAAAGGTTGTTTCCCCTTGTAGCAGTGTCTAGCACCAGAGGGCATGATCTCAAAAAAAATTAGATATTTAAGACAGTGATGAGGAGGAACTTATTCTCTCAATGGGCAGAGAATCACATTCAAGGTTGTGATATTAAGTTACTAAAGGCTAAGAGATTTTTAATTGCTAAGGGAATCAAGGGCTATGGCAGGAAAGTGGAGGTGAGGATGATCAGATCAGCCATGATCTCATTAAATGGTGGGATGGACTCAATGGACCAAATGGCCTACTCTGTTCCCACCTCACACGGTCTCACTCACGTATGTTCTAATAATTAATTTTAAAAACCATTTTGAGGAAACCTACACGAAATAAAATAACTGCACATCTACTTGGAGGATTTCCCCAAGGACTTTTACAATTTAAACGACAACCTTGCCTCACATGCAAATATATTCTCATGGAATACAGAGAAGTATTCCCAAACGTTGCAGTTCCCAAACAGGATGACTTAAATTCAGTCCCACTTGAAGAGCAAAGATTCCCATTTAATTTTAGTAGTCATTTAATATAACTCAGAGCATGATTTACCATGAGAAATTGAATTAGTCATTTGTTTGAATAGCTGAAAAATAGTCAATGTATATTGATCTTATTCGAGCACCAGTAGTTTTTTTTAAATTCTCTTTGAACATACCACTAGAAGGCTTTACGCTTTCTAGTATATCAACAAGCTTTATTACAAGAGATAAAATAATAAACCTGACAGAGTTTAAAGTTATCTGTTATGATAAAATAATCTCTATTTATTGCTCTTTCATCTTTGAAATGTCCATCCAGTTTGTTCCACCCTGCTGTTATTCCAATCCATACCTGTATCACCTTCAGGTTTGATTTGTCCGAGCTAAACTTCTTGTGTTTTTTTCATAAGTTGCAAACAATTCCACTGTTCATTTTCTTATGCGTTGCATCATCTTTGCAATCTTCACCAGTTCGCACTCTTCCATATCAATCTCAAATATCATCCATATCCCTGCACCAGGTCATTTCAGTATCTCTTTTCAGACCTCCATCTCAAATTGGACACTTCACATTTAGTTCACTGTCCTTTATACTTAATCATTGACTCCTTCATCAACCATGCACCTTCCATCTGGAAATCTGTCCTTAAGTGTCTTTGATTTTTTATCATTTATTTTTAATTTCAATTATTTTCTCAAAATACTTTACCTTCATCTTTTAATTCTATCCATCTGCTTTTGTGTGGCATTTGATTTCTACTTTGCACTTCTCTGCACATTATCACAATCTCAGATATCTTTCTAATGTGAGGAATGATTTTGCCAACTTCAACTTAGATTTGTACAGCATCCATACAGTGGAGTTGTCACTGAAAGTTCAAGACTATAAATGTCTGGAATTTGTCACCAATAACTCCTGAATTCTGTTTTAGAACAGGGTCCTCCTATTTCAAGGACAGCAATTCCCTCTCCCACATGATCAACAATGCACCTCTGCCCTCAAAACCCACCCGTCCAATTGCAAAAAGTATAGAACCCCCGGTCCTCACCTTCCACCCTATGAATCTCCAGATACAGTGCATTATCCTCTGCCATTTCTGCCACCTTCAGTCTCGCCCCATCAGCTATGGACGATCACAAAGTCAGATCCTATTCCACATTTGGAAGACTGTGTGGAAAAAAGTGGGATAAACAACTTATATTTCAAATAGCACATACCTAGAGGATACTGGCAGGTACCTTTTACCCAAAAGAGCGAAGGAAATTTTGGCTTTCATGAGCCAAATGGACAGTTTAAAGTCATGCCATTTGGTATGAAAGTGTGCCATGCCACTTTCAAAAGCTAACCAATAAAGTCAATAAACCAATTGTGGTGTGCATCAACAATTTGGTGATTTTTAGTCACACCTGGAAGGAACATTTGGAGCATCTATTGAATTGTTCAGTAGACTTTAGGAGGCAGGCTTGATGATAAACCTGATTAAGAGTGAGTTTGCAAAAACCCAAGTCATGTTCCAGGGCCATATCACTGTACATGGACAAATGTGCCATGGGATGTGAAAACAAAGGTTATTGGGGAGTTTCCTACCATCAATGAAAAAGGAAATACTCTGATTCCTGGGACTGTGTGTTTTTTTCTCAGAAGTCTGTACCAAATTTTAGCAGCATGGTTGCTCCACCGACTGACTTGTTGAAGAAGTACAGAAACCTTCAGTGGATGGAGAAATGTCAGACGACATTTGACAGCTTGAAAGCTGCCCCTGTGCTGGCCAAATACAAAGCCATTCAATGTGGCTATCAATGAGAGTGATGTGGGTATCAGTGCTGTATTCTTGCAAGGAGCTGGCAAGAAGATAGCAAGACTAGTTGGGTATTTTTCTAATAAACTGAATAATCATCAACAGAAATATTTCACAACTGAGAAGGAGACCTTGAGTTTGGTGTTGGCGTTGCAATATTTCAACACTTATATTGCCAATAACGTGTCTGAGGCAAATGTGTACACTGATCATAACACCTTAAAGATTTTGGGAAAATTTAAGGATAAAAGTACCAAATTGGATCTTATTATTGTAGCCATTCAATTTGAAACTTACGTATGTTGCAGGACAACAGAATACAATTGCCGATGCATTGTTGTGACGTTGATGAAGGAAAATAGAGGCGTTCAGGGGCGGGAACAAAACCGACTACAATGGACTGTAATAGTGAATGTTTTCTCTGTTTAGTATCAATGTAATGAACATGTGTCGTAGTGTACTAATAGCATAATGGTAAAGGCTTTTATAAATGAAGACAACTTTGTATATTGACGGTTCCTTTTTTTAAGGCGGGAGGTGTGATAATATTTTGGCTTTAAGAGGTATATTTTGGATGTGGTCAAGCTCCCAAAGAACCAGGATTTTAGATTTAGCTTTCTGCAGTTGCTGAGGTCTTGAATCTGGATGCAGAAGCTCTTATTTTTCTCTCAGTGACAGCTAAAAGCTGGGGTTCTTTTCCTGCTACTAGAATTGCATGTGTGACCAACTACTTTACTGAATTTGTCTTTGCTGAGGGTGTGTTTATAGGATGTTACTATATTTAAGCATTTCGATACAGTTACAGTTCAGCCAATTCTTTCCTTCATTGGTATAGGGGTATGATTCATATTTAGGGCGTTCAATGGTGTAGTCATGCGAGAGGTCCCAGGTCCAAATCCTGGACAAGCACTCATTTCTAGGGCGGCACAGTGGCTCAGTGGTTAGCACTGCTGCTTCACAGTGCCAGGGACCAGAGTTTGATTCTAGTCTTGGGTGACTGTCTGTGTGGAGTTTGCACACTTTCCCCATGTGCATTTCCTCTGGGTGCTTCAGTTTCCTCCCAGATGTGCAGGTTAGGTGAATTAGACATGCTAACTCGCCCATAGTGTTCAGGAATGTGTAGGTTAGGTGCTTTAGTCAGGGGAAATGTAGAGTAAGTAGTCGGGGAATGGGTCTGGGTGGGTTACTCTTCAGGCCAAATGGCCTGCATCCACACTGCAGGGATTCTATGATATTTACAATGATATATTTTGTCTGCATTTTAACTATGATGTAAAGAAAAAGTCTGCTTTGCTGAATGTTGAGTAGTTTGACCAATTGAATTACATCTGGAGCGCAATGCTTTACACTCATTTGTTTAAAATAAGAAAAAATTAGGGTCTAGGCTATTTTCTGAATATATTTAGAGGGGATTTGGTCTGGTCCATAACAATATAAATGTTTAAACAACACTGGTGCTAAGATAGACATTATTATAATTTCAGTTGTAATATGAATACAGGAAAATTCTTTCAAATGATTCAATTACTTTAAGTTGCTTGAAGAGCTCTAAACTACTGTATAGTATAACTTCAAATGAAAGGTGATTGATAGGGCCAGGTAATTGGCCGGGTAAAATCCATAACAAAAATGTTTTGAAAGTTCACCTATTTAGTGGATGTATGGCAGGTTAGCCCCACTTGAACTAAACAACTTTGTCATTCAACACGACTGGTCAAAGTCTTATGCTACCTAATGAGGTAAAATGAAAAGAAAAACTGATAATGTCAACATAGTAAAGTGCCTATTTAACATGAATTCAATGTAATTCAAGTGTTATGGATAAAGTTAATACTGTGCAGAATTTTAACACTTCTTTTGTTAACTTTGGTGTTCCTTTTCATGCGTGTAAGCAACATATTTATACTCAAAGCACATAGTGATGTACTCAAAACCCTGTTTCGACTTAAGCTCCAATGGTGAACGGCTAACAAAGTTGCATATGCCAAAGGAACATCGACCAACAACTAACAAAGAATTTTGGAAGAATATTTAGTAAATTCCCCAATTAGCAGCTGCAGTGCAGACTTTACATAAGGGTTAATTCCTTAAACAAAGTTATAGGCTGTGTCTGACAGATGTTCTCCTGCTATGAGGAGAATATGAATGAACTGGCTCACTTATGTATAGTTGCAGATTTGTATTCCATGTTCTTGCAGTCAGGATAGATTCTGCTGCTGAACAATATTAGACATAAAAGCTTGTCAATAAGAGCAGAATGCCACTTTCAGAAAACCAGTCTGTGAAGACTTACATTGGCTGGTTTCTTTACTGTCCTTTATTTTGAACAGACAAGGGTACTTATATTTGGCACTCTTGAGGAGTAAAAATTTAAGGTTTAAATGTTCGTGCAGCGCCCCCATAAGGACTGAAATGAACTGCTCCTGCTAAGGTAGCAGTTGAAACATTGAAATGTTATGTGTGAAATAACACATGAAGCAGGCATCACGCTGTTTGAGCTTTGCTGTGACTATAAATGTGATGTGTGCACTGGGAGAAATAAATCCATAAACCACTGTACTTTGTTATGTTGTTTATAGGATTGCTTCCAAACCAATAATTTTTGGATTTTAAAAAGGACCATTGCCAATTACATTTATGTATTATGGTTTTGTGTGCATTTAAGAAATATTGCAGATTTAAAAGGCTGATTGAGATAACAAAATCATAAAGATTTGTGCTAATGCAGAAAGTGTTCCTTGAATGAAATTAGCAAGTTCAGAAGCAAATCAGTTTTGACAAGAATCCTGAATTATTCTAGATAATACATTTTCCCGTGTTAAGCACTGTTGTCGTCTTAGTCTAAAATACTGTCCAGCCAGCTACACACCTAAATGAATAGCTATTTTATAGTATTATATTGTAATAAAGGAATGTAACTTTGTGACCCTTTTGTTTAAATATGTTGCTTTATACACAAGATGATAACCATGCTTTAATTTAGCTTCAATTTTCTGGAAGGTAGACAGTTATGATTTTAATGCAGAAGATTCTTTTTTGGAATGTAATGATCATTTGCATCTATATTTACTTTACTATGCTTGATTAATCATTCCCTAATTCCTTTATTCACTTCATGCTGGCACGTACATGATGAACTCACAGGAGAATGAAGATACTGCTTTTGCACTAACGGAATCTAGTTTGTTGATATGAAATCAGCAGTTGGAAACAACACTTGAAGTTGGATATGTAGCTTAAATATTTGGGATAAAAGCTACCTTCTTTGGTAGCTGTGAATGTGATTGCACCAAAGCTAACTATGGCAGTCACATTCTAATTCATGGTTTTAGGAGACATTAAACTGGTTTCTAATTTTGCACAGTTGACGGGTTTAAATAACATAATTCAAGATCTAAAAGCATATGCAACGTGAGCACTTGAGGCCACATGGAGGTTTTCTGAGATTGGAGTATCAGTGCATTTCTGACTGCTGTACTAAAGCCTTCTGGAACAACTACATGAATGAGCTGAGGTAACACTTTACTTTGTGTGGGTGATTATTTATTGCTGATCATTTAGGGAATGAATTAACGTTTGAAGAATGTACTTTTTTAGTACCTATAATTAACCTATGTATTCCCAGGTCACATATAGCCTTGGTATGGAGCATGGCCAAGATTCAGCTCTGCAGCATCAGAAATGTATCAGACTAACTATTTCCACCTTCATGATCTCTGAGCAAGATTGCCAATAAAGCTAAAAACAATGCTATTGATCCCACTTTTCAGTAGGTAACTTATCCCGTTGTCCGTGACTGAATTATGCCGGACATGAAAACTATCTGAAGAGACTGCAACTAAAATTAAAAGTCAAGAGAAATAAAAGACTGCAATGTGCAACTTCAATAGATACATATATCAATTGTGTATGTATGTCGAGTGATAGTTCCCAATTTTTTAAAGAAAAGTGATGGCAGTTAGCAAGAATGCTAACATAGAATTCTTCAAACTATCGAAATGGGGGAGATCTTGATTAATCCAGTCAGAATTAAACACAGCTTCTGACCAAGATGTTGATGGGATGATTGTCCAAAGCTATTGTCGGTTCTGGTTAGCTTCATAATTAGGAATTTCTAGTATCTTATAAATAAAATGAGAAATTTAGCTGTTGAAATTGAGGTAGATTTTGTGGTCAATTGTCATTTGTTATACCCTCACAATTTTTTAGCTGACGTACTTACAGACAGATTGTAGGTTTTAAAATAAATTTCTCTCCCAATTCTCACCACTTGTCCACAAGCAGTTTGTGATTTAATTTTTGGCCTTCTTAAACTGGAGGGGAATATTGCTCCCATTCTCTGCATTTGTGGATTCTGACTTTGTCTGGATCAGAAAACACTGTGATAAAGTTAAAATGAAGTAAAGTTTATTTCCCAAATGCTTAGATGCAATGGAGTGTGGAGAGGGATACTTAGCAACACAAGCACACTTGCGTCAATTCAACGAGAGATAAAATCAGAGAGGACAAATAAAGTATCCAAATAGAAATAAATTAAGTACAAAACAACTGAGGAATGACAGTTTATCAATGTCCTTGCTTTCAAAATTGAGTACTGAAGTCTAAACTGAAGATAGCATTTTGGAATTCCTTTGTCAAAAATGATTGATTGGATAGTCAGTAATCGAGGAGTTCTATACAATTTCTTGCCTTCAAAAGTGTTCTGAGGATATATTGCTAACATACAACCCCTGCTTCACTGCTTCAGGGATACGATGGGGGGATGGGAGATGAGGAAACTGGTGAAATTGACATTGATGTGGTGTGGTTGGAGGGTCCCAAGGTGGAAGATGAGGAGTTCTTCCTCCAGGCATCAGTTGGCTTGGATTTGGTGGTGGAGGAAGCCCAGGACTTGCATGTCCTTGGTGGAGTAGGAGTGGTCAGCCACAGGGCGGTGGGGTTGTTTGGTGCATGGGTCCCAGAGATGTTCCTGAAACGCTCCACGGGTTGGTGTTCTATTTCCCCAATATAGAGGAGACCACATCGAGAGCAACGGACACAATAGATGAAGTGGGTGGATGCGCAGGAAAATCTCTGCTGACGTGATAAAATCCTTTGGGGCCTTGAATGGAGGTGAGGGGAGACCCAGAAAATGTTTTGGGGAAATGGGTTCGAACCCTTCCATGGCAGCAGATAAAGTTTGAAATCAATTTTAAAAATCTGGAATTAAGAGTCTAGCTGCTAATTGTCAGAAAAACCCTTCTGGTCACTGATGTCATTTTGGGAAGGAAACTGCCAACCTCACCTGGTCTGGCCTACATGTGGCTCCTGACCCACAGCAATGTACACAGAACAGAGAATTCCTACAGTGTGGAAACAGGCCATTTTGGCCAAACAAGTCCACACTGAACCTCTGAAGAGTAATCCACCCAGCCCCATTCCCCTACCCAATTACTCATTATATTCTCCTGATTAATGCACCTAACCTGCATATCCCTGAACACAATGGGCAAGTTAGCATGGCCACTTCACTAAATTGCACATCTGTGGATTGTGGGAAGAAACCAGAGCTCCCAGAGGAAGCTCATGCAGACATGGGGCGAATATCCAAACTCCACACAATCACCCGAGGCTGGAATCAAACCTGGTTCCCTGGCGTTGTGTAGTTGACTGTTAACTGCCCTCTGGGCATTGAGGGATGAGCAACAAATGCTGGCCTAGCCAGCGATGCCCTCAGCCTGTGAATGAATGAAAAAAAAAAGTCTGGGGGCAAGCTGAACCTTCTGACAGAGTCACACAGGAACTCTTGATGTCTGTTTAATTCATGAAGATTATAGGTTTATTTTCAGCAAACTGGCAGTGCATCAGTTGAGAAGTTGTATAACTTAGCAATCCTGGGCTGTTAGTTGAGGTCAGCCACAAACAAATGCTCTGATGAGAGCAATTTTCCCTGTAATATGCTGGGCTTTTAACCCTAATAGTTGTGCATTCCATGATGGGCGAATGAAATGTACTGCCACTCCAGCCCACAAGCAAAGATCTAGTAGATGCCCATGACAGGAATTAATGGATGAAAGCCATGCCTGCCATTAGTCAGGTGGAATTCAGAGCCAAAATTCATTCTTCAGTTCCTGGAATCTGAAAGCATTTTAGGACTCCTCTATCCTGTCGCATTTTCACAGAATCTCCTCCCTCTCTCCACATCTCCCTCTGGCTTGGATGTTGGGGTCTCTCAGTCTCTCAGCCTCTCCTCACTTCTGCTCACCACTTCCTTGTCCAGAATGCTTCCTGAGCAGGACGTTCTGTAGGGAGGCATTGAGTTTGTTGGCAAATTGAATAATGATTTTGGAGCCATTTAATACCACTTGTCTAGTCATTCTGCTGCAGCTGATTTTGTAGAATTATTAAATAAAGATTGACCCCCAAAAGATATTTGACACTTTGTTTTTTTTTAAAAACACTGCTTTCCAAAGGAGTTTGTGAAAGTTTTCCTAAATCTGATATGAAGCTCGGGAGTACAGTGAATTGTGAGGATGATGCTAGGCGATTTCAGAGAGATATTGACAAGTTGGCCAAATAGGCAGTCACCTGGCAGATGAATTCCAATGCAGAGAAATGTAAGGTAATACATTTTGGTAGAAAAAAAATGGAAAGTTAATACAGGCTCAATCGTACAACTCTGAGGGGAGTACAGGAGCAAAGGGGACCTTGGGGTTCATGTGAATGATTCTCTGAAGGTGGCCAGGCAAGTTGAAACAGTTGTTATGAATGTTTATAGAAGCCTTGAGTTTATAAATAGAGCTATGGGTGTAAAAGCAAGAAAGTGATGTTACACCTCTGCAAATCATTGGTCAGACCACGTTTGGAAAACTATTCAGTTCTGGGCACCTTATTTAAGGAAGGATGTTAAAGCCCTGGAGAGTGTGCATAGGAGATTTGCTAGAATTGTATGAGGAAACACAAGACAGGATTTGAGAAATTGTGTTTCTTCTCTTTGGAGCAGAGAAGATTAAGAGGTGACCTCCTTGAAGTATTCAAAACTATGGACAGTTTTTACAGGGTAAAGGAGGGTATTCTGTTTCCATCAGTTGTTTATCAGTAACTTCAAGGTTATAATTTCAAAGTTTTCAGCGTGGGAGGTATCAGTGAGATGAGTCACGCCTTGACTCAGTTGTTAGAATTTGGAATGTGCTGCCTGGGTGGGTGGTGGAGGTGGATTCTATGGGAGGTTTCAGAAAAAGAGCTCACTTGAAAATGATGAACTTAGAGGGCTACAGAGATAGGCTGGACAATTGATACTTGCTGGGCATGTTTGCAGGGGCCAGTACAGACATGATGGGTCAAAAGGTTGCCTTCTGTCTTGTAAAATTCAATGATTCTATGAGTTCTTTGAGTTCTCTTTGTTGTTTTTTGAGTCACACTGCATCCATGGAGTCTGCACCAACAATAATTACCACTAAAGGCACACTAGTCCCAATTTCCTACATTTGTCCCATGTCCTTAAATGTTATCATATTTCTAGTTGTCTTCCAAATATATTTTAAAGATTGTAAGGTTTCTAGCCTTCACTACCTTCCCAAGCAGTGGCATCCAGATTTCCATCACCCCTGAGTGAAAAACCTTTTTTTTTTCTCAAATCCCATCTGAATCTCCTGCCCCTCAACCTAAAACGATGTCCCTTTGTGATTGACCCCTCAACCAAGAGGAAAACTGCTCCCTCGTCTCCCTGACCCCACACCTCATAATCTTGTACACCTCAGTTATGCCCTCCCTCAGCCTTCTTTGCTCTAAAGAAAACAATCCAAGACTATCTAGTGTCTCCTTTTAGTTCACTTGCTCCATCCCGGGCAACAGCTTGGTGAACCTCGTCTGCACCCCTTCCAGTGCTGCATATGCACTAACTCCAGACAGAGGACTGAGAACAGTGAAGACAGTCAAGATAGTGGCATATCCAAAATTAGCTTTACTTTTACCTGATGTTGCTTATGCCATTGAGTAACTTAAGTTTAAAGTTGTGCTGGACACCTCCCAGCTTTCAGTAAAAAAATACAGCTTTCTTATAGCAAGGAACTAAATAACAATTATGCCAGCTTATGTAGCAACTGTTGTGTTATTTTTTTCCCATGAACAGCTACAAACGGAGCTTAATTTACTATAATTTTCTAAGTGCCATTTACAGATGGATTTATTTAACTGAAATTCTGAACATGGTAGCACTGGCAGTTTTTGGAACTCTATTGCAGTTACTGTATTTTACCTTCTTCATAAATATTTGTATACCGTCTTAAATTTATTTTCCTGTTTTCATAGCTAAATACTACCTGCTAGTATGACCTGTTTATAGAAACATATCTCGTAGTTTAGTCAAGGTTTTTGCAAGCAATATCTTTCCATATTATTATTATTTTTGAAAATTTCTCCTCTTCCATTTTTTTTCAAAAGTATTTTCACCACAGCTTTGGATTTCAGCCTTTGCACAATGTGCCATTCTTCATTCAGGAGCAGAGTGCAGACAGCTCTGTATCAGACATAGCTTATGAACTGAGCACACTGGTGAGTGCTGTTCACATGGTTTGACTTTCTCTCCCCCCCAGTACCCCCACCCCAATATTCCCACTAGCTTTTGCATGTGACAAAAATGAATAATGTTTAACATTGATTATGTAACTACTAGAATGAATTTTTTCTTGATAGTTTTAAAAGGCATGGATTAATAGTTTCATTTGAAAATTTTTCTATGGGCTATGCAGTGTAACTTTAACCATTTATATTTTGACAGGTTATGGGTCCTCCAAGTCAAAAACTTAATTGCAGTGATTTGAATATAGTTCCATGGGCAAACTGCTACATCTTATCAAATGATTTTGGTTTTGGTGATAGAGTCATAAAGTTGTACAGCACTGAAACAGACCCTTTGATCCAACTCGTCCATGCTGACCAGATATCCTAAATTAATCTAATCTCTTTTGCCAGCACTTGGCCCATATCCCTCTAAACCCTTCCTATTCATATATCCATCCAGATGCCTTTTAAATGTTGTGATTGTGGTAGCTTCCACCACTTCCTCTGGCAGCTCATTCCATACACACACCACCCTCCACATGAAAAAGTTGCCCCTTAGTCCCTTTTAAATCTTTCCCTCTCACCTTAAACCTATGCCCTCTAATTTTGAATTCCTCTACCCTCAGAAAAAGATCTTGTCTATTTACCCCATCCAGGCTCCTTATGATTTTATAAATTTCTATGAGGTCACCCTTCAGCCTCTGATGCTCCTGGAAAAATAGCCCCAGCCTATTCAGTGCTCCCTATAATTCAAACTCTCCAACCATGGCAACATCCTTGCAAATCTTTTCTGAACCTTTCAAGTTTCACAACTTCTTTCCTATAGCAGGGAAACCAGAATTGTATGCAACATGCCAAAACTGGACTAACCAATGCCCTCTACAGCTATAACAAGACTTGGTTCTGGAGATTTTAATTTCATCTTATTTGCTTTAAAAATATGTGTACTAAGTGATGAGATATTTGAGGGACACCAGGCTGGCAGACTCAAACTGTTGAAACCACTCTAAATTAATTACTGATGAAGGAAAATAGAATTTAAGTGTCACAACGGGTTGCTATCCCAAAGGCTTTCTGCTAACTGTCACACAATAACAAATGAAGATGGACGTCATAACTCTAAAAGGTTCACTTTGCACTGGCTGCAGTCCATGTGGTATCTTTCCAGAAAGCCTTAGGTGGCACTGAATAGAGTCTGCTGACTATGCCAATATGTAATACTGGACGAAGAGGTATTTGAGTTGTTTATTGTCACCGACTAGAAAGACTGTATCGGCGCTGCCTCGTGCTCCCACGAGGAGGTTGAACAGTTCATCCACTTTACCAACACCTTCCACCCCGACCTCAAATTCACCTGGACCGTCTCAGACTCCTCCCTCCCCTTCCTAGACCTTTCCATTTCTATCTCGGGTGACCGAATCGACACGGACATTTACTATAAACCGACCGACTCCCACAGCTACCTAGACTACACCTCCTCCCACCCTGCACCCTGTAAAAACGCCAT